>NC_092210.1:27748298-27783773 GCF_043381705.1 Parasteatoda tepidariorum
GTCATTCATTCAGTTTCTTTATGGTTGTTTTAAATTGTTTCATTCTATGTAGAGGTAATTTGGCATTTTTTTAAACTTTTGCCATATATATAAATCTTTATTGCGACCCATTTTTCGATCCAATTTTTTCGAAATTTTGTCTGCCCCCTTATTTTGAAGGTCAGGATTCCAAATATGTAAAAAAAAATACATGTTTATTCAGAGAAAGTACGTTTTTGTGTCTGATTTCGTAACTTAATTAATAGTTAGCACTAATTAATTAGCATATTTGAGGTCACCCCCGGGAACCATTAAGATTGACACTTAGATCGTGAAAATCCGATCATTAGAACAAAAGTTATTCAGGGTGATATCTTTTTTTTTTGCGGACTGTACAACAACAGCGGTACTTATGATTTTTTTTAATAGAGAGAAATTTTTTATTCTCAATACTTTCTATGTAAATTTTTTACTCAAGTTCAAGGAGCTTTAACTTAAGTTTAACATACTAAATTATTACTGTACAAAATAACAAGTTTTCTTTTTCCAGAAAAATTATAAAATTTCCTAACTCTAAATTTAAAAATAAGCATTATCAGTGTAAGATTTTCGAAAAAAAACTTTGCTAGAATTTTTTCTATTTTCTTTTTCAATCACCAAGAGTGATATAAAATATCTGAAGCACCATGATATAAAATATATATTAATTTACTGGCTATTTTCCAATTGCAACTCGAGATTAAAATTTCTAGATTCCATTAGAATTTCGAGATTCTGAATCTGTTATTTAAATTTGATGTATAAAGAAAAATGTTAATAAAATTGCTATTCATTTCGAATTTCAAAATTTAGTTTATTTACATTGTAGATATGTTTTTCCCTTAAAGAAAACAAACAATTGATCTCCTCGTTTAACAAACAACATTTACGAGTTAGTTATTGATAAAAAAAATCAATAAATAATAAATGAACAGATGAAGCAACACAGATAAGTTTCTCGCTGTCTTTTATAATGAAATTTGTTGAAAATTGTACCATTCAAGCAATTCATGGGTATATCGCCATTCAATTGTTTTAGTCGAACAATCAAAATAAATAGTTTATTTTTACTTAATCATGAAAAGTTAATTTTCATTTTCAACATGTTTCGTTATAAGCGACAGCAAGAAACTTACTTCATCAAAAATACTTGTAAACTATCGATAAAAGATGTTTGAGTATCTCTTATCTATAACTAAAATGCTTTTAGATGAAGTAACGCCTATAAATTTCTCGCCTTCTCCTAAAACAAAGCATGTTGAAAAGTAGAAAATTATAGCATTCGAACCTTTCATATACATATCGACATTCAACTGTTCAAAACAAACAATTGGACCAGATAGTTTGTTTTTGCTTAAAAATAAAGCACTATTTTTTTTTATCTGATATGCACTCTATGACATCATTCTCATGCAAAACGTAGAGTTCTCCGATGTTTACGCAATTTTAGAAACCCAGTTCACGTCCTGGCAGTTGTTTCCACACTAAATTACCCTTTCCATTTATATTCTTCCTATACTGATCCTCTTTCTTCGCTCTCTATCTTTTTTTATAAGCGAATGTGAAGAAGATGAAGTGCTTTCAAGATGAAAAAAAAAGACCTTGCTCGAATAAAGACTATACTTGAGGAAATGATGTAAGGAAAATTCAAGAAATGGCCATACCAGATGGTCGAAAATCTCGTAGTCAAAGACGAAATTTCCATTTCTTCATCCTAAAGAGTTAGGGACAACAAACATCAAAAGAATGATGCATTATATAGTGCACACGGTTTTTCTATGGGATAAATGAAAATATTTTCGAAAAACGCTATTTTTTTTTATTTGCCTGTCTCCCGGTTTTTATTAGTAAGATTAATAGTAGATTGATAAGTTTCATTTAGGTTTTTATACTTTTTGTTACCATTAGTTCTATGAGAGGTAATAAAATGGTGTTAAGTTTTACTCCATATTTCTAAACATTTAAAAATTTATTTTATTATACACCAAAGAGCCATTACATTATGACCACCCTTCTAATATCATGTAGGACTGCCTTTAGCCCTCAAAACTGCTAGCACCTGCCGTGGCATTGATTTCACAAGGTGCTGATAGGTAGTCTGAGGTATTTGGTACCAAGCGTCCAAAAACTGGTCCTGCAATTCCCTCACATTGCGAGGGGGTAGCGTGGCAGAACGAATTTGGTTTTCCAAGTAGGACCACAAATGCTCTATTACAATAAGGTCAGGTGAATTTGGGGGCCAAGACATGACTTGAGAGTCACTGGAATGTTTCTCGACGATTCGACCTTTATGACATGGTGCATTATCCTGTTGGTAAACACCATCCCCCGTAGGAAAAACTGCTGCCATGAATGGGTGAACCTAATCTGCAACTATGTTTAAGTAGTTTACAGAGGTCAGGGATTGTTCTATGAGGATTATGGGTCCTAATGTGCCCCATGAAAACATTGTTCCTAGGCGAGAAACCATGAAAACCAGGGCGAGCCCATTGTTATAGATGGAGGGTGGTCATAATGTAATGGTTCTTCGGTGTATATCGTTCTAAGACGTAGAACTAAATATTATTTACCTTATTGGATGCAGTTTATTTTTCAAATAAATATTTAGTATATTTTAAACATGAATAATAAGGATATAAAATCTAAATTATTAAAATTCTTCATTTTGAATATCTTCATATAAGAATAATTCTTATGCAAAGGAATTGCGAAGAATAATAACCCTTCGTTTTGGACTACGCTATCACAATGTTGATAAGCATTTTTTTTAAACATCTTATAGAGTTTTTTTCTTCTTAATTTTAAATTTTTTGTAATTGTAATGAATTTTTATGAACAAAGAAGAATGCACTCCTCCTGAAAAACATAAGAGGCGCAGAGGTCATGAAATGACCCCAAATGCAATCCGTTAATGCGTTGCTAAAAAAACGTTAAATTTTTTATTGGAAAATCTAACGCTTTTTAGTCTTAGACGTTGAGTATTTATTTCTTAACTATTTGAAGATTTTTAACATTCCTTTTGTGATCAAATTTAATAAAACCTGATATTCGTGAATTTCTAGTAATTAGTTTATAAATTATTATATTATATCACTGTAATCATATATTATATTAGATGTTATTATAATTATATAATATACATTATATTATTATATTATGTTATTTTAATTATACATTATTTTATTACATATTTTGTTATTATATATTTTGTTATTATATATTAATTTTTGCACTCGATATGATGGTTTTAATACAGACGTGAATGTATATAATAATATTCATTTATATTTGTTTTATTTGAAGCAATAGTTAAATACGGAAATTATATGTTCCTTGAAAAATATTGGCATTTCCAGTATCTCCAGTAGTTTTAGATTTTTCGAGAAGAACTCCCTTTTAAGGAAGTAGTTTTTACATTTCTATTTTGGTGATTTCAGGCAAAAACTTAGTATATGAATTTTAAGTTCATTATTTAAACTCGGATTGACCGTACGTTTACTGGCGTTAATCACTAGTAAGTGACCTAGCAAGGTCTTTGATTTTCGCACACAAATAAGTACCATCGTTGGTTCTTATACACAGTTTAATCCAGTAGTGCGTATAAAAATCGACTCCTTTGCTATGCACGGATTTTTGTTACATAGAAAAGCAGTTCTTGCACTTATTGTGGCAAGACTTTCATAAACCTAGTAAACAAATAGAAATCATTTTAATGTGAAACGAAGAATAACGCACGGAACTCCCAGCTACAAGAAATAAAATGATATGTGGAACAAACTGAAATATGCATGGAGTCAATCCATAACCCCAATTACTGATAAAAAGTCTATTGGTGTTAGGAAAAATGCGGAAAATTTCTAATTACTCACGAAAGGATGATAAGGATGAAAAACTCAGCCACTAATAAAAAAAGAATTAAGAAGTGTCTAGTATTTTTAAAAATTGGAACTTGTACAATGCATGGGGTCATGAGATGACCCCCGCGATTCCTAATTTATAACATTTTGCAAGTTTCGGTCGAAAGTACGCTGTTATGAAAGAACTGACACTAATTATTTTTTATCTCTCACAGAACCTTCTATGGGCCGAAACGAATGTTGCCCCCCAAAATTATTCCTCATAAGGCATACATCCCACTAGTTTATTTCAAAATTGGCGAGTCACACTTCCCTAGTTTCCCTTGTGAGAGACTTTCTATGATATACATTCGTTTTGAAGATATCCGTGGTCATCTTTGTACTTTTAACTAATCTAAGTTTTCTTTAAAGTTCATAGTTTTTATGCTTAAAATGAATGTCGATATGTTGATTTTTTTTTGTTCAAGATATCCTGCGTTCCTTCAATAAAAAATTCAAAGTTCATAAAAAATTGATTAGACCTGCTGAAATAGTATTTTTTAAAAATTATGCCTCTTAAATTGAATAGTCTCTGAAAAAGTTTTTTTTTCTTTAAAGAAAAAAACTGGTTTTTATAATTCTGTAACTTTCAAATATGAAAACAATGTTTCTCCAAAACGTCTATCTATGCAGCAATGGAACCAAAGGGCAATGAAATGTTTTTGACCAACCTGCCCAACAAAAAATATGCCTATTTCTTTTAGCCAGTTTTATAACCATAAACAGTGTACCAGTTACAGATACAGAAAAAGAAATTATCTTATTTCTCTTTTTCACAATTCATTGTAGCAAAACTTTGAAAGAATTTTGTTGGGAACTAACTAATTGTACCAAATTTTTAAAACGCAAGTTGATAAAAAACTGATTTTATATTTTAAACTAGGATCAGTATTTCAGATAAGTACCTCAATTAGTCGAGGACAGTTTTATTCATTATAATTATTTTACAAACAAAAAGTGTTTATAGTTCAAATTTATAAGTAAATATTGAACCACTAACAGATTCATTTAGATTGAGCAACCCTCATGTGATTTATAAAGATTAATTTCTATCCGTTATTTATAATTGACTTATGTTACTTCGATCGACTATGTCAACCTTCATCTATCAAAAGGCTCCTCTTGATAAAATCAAGTTAACATGTCTTATATACTAGTGAATTGGTACTTAATATTTATAGCGGTAGTTACGCCACACTTCGTTTTTTATTAATAAACTTAGGATATAAATGGTTTTTGAGCAATTTATTGTAAAAAGGTACATTCCGACGTAGAAAAAGATTTCAAACAATATAGACACGAGGAAACAATGTAACATGTAGTTTTTTATCTGTAAACAATAAATATCATCACATATGGAGATCAGGGAAACGAACTTCCATTGTTTGAATATGACGAAGAAATTCATCTTTGTTTTTCTTCTTTTTCTTTTTCATGCTACCGCCCACCATAAAAACTGGAGAAGCATTTGAGAAGTTCTTAGTGGTTAACTCACGGTTCTGATTGTGCTGAAGACAGTGAGGGAGATGTTCAAAGCTCGCTGGATGAGTCTGTTGATGAAGTCGACGCTGCTGAGAGTATTTACGGAACAAAAAGAATATTAACAGCCCGACTCCCATAAATACAACTAAGCACCCCAAGCCCACTGAAATATACAGTGTTAAAGTTTGCTGACAGTTTTCTGCGGATTCATCAAATCCACTGTGAGGACAGTGCACAACGCCATCACACCAGAGTTCAGGGTTGATGCAAGCACTGAGTTCTGGGCATTCATGGAGACAATTTATGTTCTTCAGTGTCCTGCCCCCATCTGAGTGCACTTCATCTGTGACTGGTTTAGATGATGGTTTGGAAACTTCCAACCACTTCACTGTCAAGGTACCTTTTCTAAAAGCCATGAGTTCTACTATTATTTTATCTGGAATACTTTGGTTTCGCTCTTGGTAACTGTTGGAAGAAATCGATTCATCCTTAATGAAAAACTGTGAGTTGTTGGTATCATTTTTGTACCATGACGTAGAGAAGAAATCGAAAATTTCACTCTCAGATTTTGAAGAAACTGATTCTGATGGAAAAGAAGATAAACATAGCACCATTTTGGGATACATGAGGCCGTTACTTTCGCTGCTATACAATATAACTCTATTTCTTTCCTCCAACCATAAAGGATTATCACAAGGTTTACCACGCAATTGTAAATACAAGTAAGTTTCGGGTAAGGAGGATTGTAAAAACCAGCGACAACGCAATAAATGCTCACCTACCATATTTGAGCTTGAAGGAGCTGCCTGGAAAGACAGTTCTCCTCCATGAGTTCGATTTCTATCAAGTTTATCTGGTAAAACACTACATTCTTGATCATTAGAACTTGAAGGAAGAATTCTGTAACGAACACTAAAGCTGAAATTGGAGTAATCCTCAAATGCAGTCATTCCAGATACATCAAAAGTCATTGTAATTGCTGATGACTGTTCAGACGAAGAGGAAGTAAACATGATTGATGGGGCTAGAGAAATTGCTCGGTCACAAATGCAACCAACGTGAACTGACGATGAGCCAAATGATTCGGTGAAAGAAAGGAATGAATGTCTGTGCGGGATTGTATTCTCTGAATAAGATTGATGAGAGGAAATTCCACCTTTGAAATAACAATCGAATCGCTGAAGTCGGGGATCAAATGATGTAGAACATGTACGTATATTAGAATGAAAGTGGCCGACTTCAATGAGGATTCTTTCTTTAGCTTGAAGCGAGAAATGGTAATCACACGTTAGTTTTTCTTGCCCACCTCTTCCATACAAAAATAAATTCCGTGGGGAAAAAATTTCACCAGAAAGATTCACACTTGAATTTATAAATCTGCCGCAAGATCTTCCAGCAGTTGCATCAAACCTTTGCGGTTTTTCAGAGGGCTCAACATCTACGAACTCATATCGAATTATGAAAGATGTAGCAGAAAGTGAGGATACTACATTAGGAGCTCGCATACTGAGTGAGTAACGGATAAGAACTTTGGATGATTCAGAAAAATAACTTTCATTCGGTGGTAAGCAAGGCCTCTTTGGAATGAAATCAATAAAGTCTGAAGCCCTGGTGCACATCACAGGCAATGTAGATTCGCAAAAACGGAAATAAGTACTATTGTTCATTGATTTTTCGTGGCTTGTTTTTGAAAAAGACTTATTGTGAGAGTCGCGTAAATACAATTCTAAACTACTGATATCACAAGTATCTTCAGTCAAGGCATTACTTTGAAACTCTGTACTTGATGGGTGGTGATCAAAGCCTAGAGTGCCCTGATCCTGTACAAAATATGATACAAAATATAACCATATACGTTGGGAACTGGTTCCTATTAATTTTGCTTCACAAGTGGTATTTTTAGGCATGTTGTGCTGAGGGCTTTTAATAACACCTGTACGGGTGACAGATCCATCAATCACTATTTCACACTTTCCATCACGATTAGAACTGAATTCATTTTCCATTTTTCTTATTTCAGAAAACTCAACACGGACTTCTAATTCTAGTCTTGATTCATATAGGAGATTTGATGGAGCACTATAAAGCTGGACGAGCATTTCTGGACCACTTGATACAACATCAGTTAAAGAACCAGATTCGCAAAATTCCGTCAGTAGAGCACGACCACCACCATCTTCTGAGTTTATCCTATCATATATGCGAACAACATCTCCTGCACAATCTGTAGAGAGCCCACCAATGCCTGCAAATAGCAAAGAAATATTTTTTTACATAATTTTATGATATGTTATATGAGAAGTATATGTTGTAATTTAATTTTATGATATTTCAAGTTTATTCATTAAAACATAATATTCATTTTTACTTTTCCATTCCTTAAAATTGCAACATTAATAAACAATCATTCAAATGAAATTAAATGAACACGCTCTGCTTGAAGTGGAATCCAAACCACAAATAAATGGTTGGTAATTCGCTAAAAAAAAACTTGAGCTCAGTGAATCGAATTCCAGCCAAAGGTTTATAAACACTAAAAAATCTTTATAATAAATTTGAAACTAAGAATAAACCTAATTAAATATTCTGCTTTAATATAAAAAGAATTTTTTTTCTAACACTTAGGGGAAAGACCACTGCACAGTGATTGTCGAAATATTCTTTTATTCTTATTTATATATATATATANATATATATATATATATATATCAATGAAACACTTTGAAAACAGTTTTAAAAATGAAACGATAGTCTAAATGTGAATACCTTGATTAATTAGTTTCCTGGAATCAGATCTGATGAGAGAAGAACCAGTATTAACAGATATTTTATACTCATTAGATTGATATATCACTATGTGTGCTCTTTTTCCTGGTGGAATGTAATCCTGTCTGATGTAGTAATTACAGGTGAAATTCCTCAGATACAATCCAGGGAAGTTCGGTGATCGAATGATGCACTTTTTCCGATCGCAGTTGGCAAAAGCTTTGTCGCAGTAGGTGTTCGCAACCTCATTGCCTAGATGCATGGTAGGACCATCATGATCGGTGTTTTGAGAAGCTTTGGGTGGATTTGATGACAAAAATCTGTAAGAAACGCTTAATTAGCCGTTTCAAATGCCAATAAAAATATCTCAATAGAATTCGAATTTCCCGTTATATTTAGATGAAGGTTGATACCTATGGGCCACTTAAATTATTCTTAATAACATCAGATTTTGAAACTTCATAGTTTTGTGTATTTTCTTAAGATTATTACTTTTCATATTGCGCTTATCTAGGCATTACAATTGTTTTGCATTAAGTAAATAGTGGAAAAATAAAATTGAGTGTCATTTGTATAATATATTAACCAGTCATTTTAATGATTAATCTGGAAGCTATTTTATCGCAGTACCGCACAATCAAAGTATCAATACAATTAAGTAAAATGTTTAAAACTATTTTTAGAAAACCCATTACAGACCATTGGAGGAAGTTGTCAGATCGGCACAAACGGAGTATATATCACTTTAAAACAGATTTAAATATACAGTGTCCCAGTATGGAATAAAAGAAGATTATTATTTAATTATACATTTAATTTTAATGAAATTTCTTTAAGTCACGCGCAGCCTCATTTTATTACACAACTAAACAAATTGCAAGATATTTGTCCCGATATGATTTTAAGCTTATGCACAGCGACTCAGCATAAATCAGTGAAGGCAAATATTAGTCTGTATGTATTATGTTCAACATTTGCTTATAACAAAGTATAAAATATTTGTTAAGGTGTTTAAATAACTCTGATTTAACACAGTTTAGCTATGGTAAATATTTTTCGCCATGTGATATTTTCACACTTAATTTTAATCATTTTTTACCCACTTTAATCTTATTCAGTAAAATGTTCCAAGGAGAAAGCCGATGTAGAATAATATTGAAATGTAGGGAAAAAATCTGGTAAAATTACTGCACTAAAAGCCAATAACATTTCTGGTAACATTTTTAAACTATAATTCCTATTACCACACATTTAGTGAAAAATACAGAACTGAAAGATAAACTCAACGGAATAAATAAGTTTAAGCCATGATCTAAGATATCATAAAAAATTTACAGCGTTTTATCACATTAACCAAGTTTTATCACATATTGTAAAATCATATTTTGTTGTTAATTTTACCAAAATTATTAAAAAGTGTTTCGGTAAATAATACCATGCTTTCGCTATTCCCATAGAAACAGAAACACTGTAACTTTCACCACAGTACGGTAATTTTAACCATACTTTTTATCAGTGAACGTGAAACTGTTATAAAATTTAGAGTGCAATTTCTTAAGTTTCGAAAAGAGATTAATCAGTATGTGAGAGTCTCACGGAATTGATTTTATTTTGTATAATGATATTTAAAATATTAGGCTTTGGTAGTTGTTGAGCCTAATTTTCATCACAGTATAGCTACACAATGGGCTATTGGCGACGGTCTGGGAAACATTCCCGAGAATGATTCGAAGACTAGCAATTACAATTTTGATTCTCTGCAGAGGAGATGGCACCCTGCTTTGGCAGCCCGACAACCTGCCAGTGAAGTCGAGCACTTTACGGTAGAGCAGCTGAAATAGGACCCCTAACGTGCTGATCATAGTGGTCACCCACCCGCACACTGACCGCGGCCAGGGATGTGTGACTTCGATGATCTGCTGGGATCCATAGCCTAACGATTAGTCCACTGCGGGACGTGGGTCTTGGTCATTTCTCCAACTTCCTTTGATCTACTTTTGTTCGTCCTTTGAAGTCTGCTGAGTTCGCCAAAGCACATTCAAAACATTTTCTAACTTATTTGCTTTAAATACCATTTTGCAATGAAACCATTTCGAAACTATGAATGAACTTTCGATACTTCTTCTTCCATATAACGTTCCATGTTCTATTCCACAGTTCTTCCATTTTCTATTTTATATCACATCAAAAATTAAATTTCATTTAAAACGTTTCATTAAAAATAAAATGTTTCAATTAATTGGTGCTAAAATGTTTGATTTAAGATGTCAATGCGAATTTTTTTACCTTAATAAGAAAGCATCAGTATGACCAAACAGCTGTAAATTTATTGCTTTTTATTTTAATATCATTCCGTAAACCATTTTCATTATATGCCGTTGTAGTGAAATATATTCAAATTGTTTTTTTTTCTCGACAAATTGTATTAATTAATCGTAATTATTAACGTTAATCAAATTACAATTAGTTTTTAACTGTTACGTGGAATTCTTAGTCTACAATTTTGTGACTAGGAAACACACCAGAACTTTCACATTAGTAGGAACGGAGCGTCTGCTAAAAGGTTAAACAATGTAATTAATATAAATTTACAATATGATTCTTAGAAACTTAAAATTTACTTTAATTAAAACCCATCGTAATAAAACTAGATTGCTTTTATGATTCATTTACCCTACTGATTCCATATAAATAGATAATTATTAGTAAATATAACACAAAATCTTGTTTTATTTTAAAAAGGGGAAAAATACACCCTATTGATTCTGTATTTTTTGATTTATCAAATACAATGAAATTTTTATTTATTTACTTTCAATTATGTATACAAAAAACTTGCGAAAAATTAGAAATATATCTCCTTATAACAAAATCCGATGACTCAAGATAAGTTGTAATGAACCTCGCATGTTAAACATTATATCATCTCTAATTTTACAAAATATCTGATAATGTTCTGAAATATTTATTTCGTTTCGTCATCGAGAAAAAAACAATTTGATGAACCTTTTCTCTTATTGAAAAAAAATGTTGAAGGCAATTTTTTCACGTAAGATAGCAAGATTTAATATTTTTTATAAAATAAAAATTCAATTTACCAAAAGTAAACATTATAAACATATCCCTTTCAGATCATGAAAACATATTTTTCTAATTAGATAAGATATTTACTAAAATTTTTAAAATATTAATTTTATGCAGAAATGGATACGATGATCTCAACTTTTCTTCGTAAGGCAAAATAAAAGTAAAGCACAGCAATTATTGATGTCTAGACTATCCAACTTTGCTAATTAATTTAGTCTTGTTTTCTTTT
The DNA here is from genome assembly GCF_043381705.1 of Parasteatoda tepidariorum. Classification (NCBI taxonomy): domain Eukaryota; kingdom Metazoa; phylum Arthropoda; class Arachnida; order Araneae; family Theridiidae; genus Parasteatoda; species Parasteatoda tepidariorum. The sequence goes on from NC_092210.1 coordinate 27,759,777, forward strand.
TAATAGAATTATGATTAGTCTCAATAATGTTTTCCCCAAAGTCATTGTAAGCTGATTAAAATAAACATACCCGATTCGTATTAGATTTTAAACGGATTATACCCTACTTATGTGCTGATATCTTAGGAATTAATTTTCTATTATATATAGAGGAAATATTATTAAATTTTATTTCCCTATGCAATTCGTAGAATTTTTTGTATTTAAAAGATTAATAGTAGCTTTCTAAACACGTTTGTCGGTTCTGTTTATCCTTACAATCTAACATGTAAAAGGGGGAAAAAGAAATGGAAGATAGGAAAGAAAGACATATTCTTGGTATGAATCAATATTTCAAATAATAATCCTTTTGTCTTTCAATTATCTATTAAATTATTGTACGGAAATTATTTAAATCTCTTTTTTTGGCGAAATTGTTGTTAACTCAGTTTACTATTTCAGACAAGTTTAATGTAAATAGAAAGCGAGTTTTAGGACTAAATCATCACTGAATCTATTTTTTAAGATCCACGTTGTATAGTACAATTTTTCATAAACACATTACATGTTATATCATGAAAATAGCCGTGCTTTAAATGTCTTACATAGCTATGCTTTATAAATAATCAAAACTGAATAACGTAAAAAATTTCGGATTTTCTTAAACTAAAGCGAAAAAACATACATACTTTGATAGTACTGAGTGTCTCAGCAACGATTTGAACTATCATTTAAAGAAAAGCGGAAAGAAATGAATAGTTTACTGCGTTTTGCTTATGAGCTTTCAAAATAAGTTGAAAATTTCGACAACAGATGATGACACAAGCTTTGAAAAACTTTAAAAAAACATTTATAAAATAAATATAATTTACAACACCAATCTAGATTAGCTTGAGGGCAAAATTAATAGACTTATGGGTATATATTTTATTTAAAAGTATCCCACATTCAGAAAAAAACATGGTTTTTGTTATGTTTTTATCTAACAGCGCCATCTGTTGACGAATTTTGCAACTAGTTTTCCCTGGTCATAAAAAATCTATGGGTTTTAATCAGAATGACAGTATACGGTTTGCTTGTACACTTCTTCTTATAATTTTTCAAGTTATTGGTCTGTTTTGTGACACCCGGAATAATTTAGCAAGAATTGAAATATATATATAAACTATTTAATTTACGGGGAATGTTTAAAGTATAACTTTTGGTATTAAAACATATATTATTTTCCATGCACTGGCAAGATAAATTCTGGATTTTGAATTTCAGTTATCTTGTTGACTAATACGAATGGGTGTTTAAAGTTTTCATCCTTACAAAAACTGATAGTGCGTAAACTTTTAAGTTCATGTTGCCAACTGGGTGAATATTTCATTAAGCGTTCTGTTTAAAAAATTGATAAGTTCTGCACAGATGTGTTACTTTCATTAGTAACATCTATGACAGAAAAAGTGAAAATATTGTCTGTTTAAAACAGGATCTACCTACTGTCTGTATTAAGAAGGACAACGCGGAATAAATTTTTGTTGCATTTATACAAATGATTGATCTTGCCTAATTTGCGTGTGGGGATTATAAATCTAAGACTAGTTTTACTCCTAAGGCTAAAGATTTCTTTTTAAATAACATTTTCAGTCTATTTTTTTGTTGAAATGTACGAGTTTAAAAACGTTATATATAACAGAAGTATCAGTAAGTGTTGCAACAGATTTCAAGGGCACATTATCAGAACTAAATTAATATACGAATAATCCATACGAATCCTATCGCTTCCCTGTTATCACTACTTGCTCAGAAGCATAAGAAAAAACAGTTCATAATAGGGTGGCTCCCTTAGCTGAGTATGACGAGATATCAGGGCTGGAGTTCCTATGCAATTTTAATCCTGATGATGTGCCCTAACTGTTTATAAGGCGTTTTATATAACCCTAATACTAACGGGTGTTATATAATACTAACGTTTTATATAACCCCCTGTTATAAAAAACGTTTTTAAACTCGTGCATTCTGACATAAAATAGACAAAAGAATGTCATTAAAAAACTGTAGCTTGAACAGAGTAACTGATTGTAGATTTGTAATTAAAGTACCTGAGACTGTAAGATTAAGAAATCTCATACAACAGAACATAAAAAATGTTCCACAGAGTAATTATTCACTGGATGGGTATAAGAATATATTTATTTGCATTTATTATTTACATTTTGCCACCACTAAATCTTTTTCTTTAACACGAGAAATTGTTTCACAAAGAAAATTGTTGGTTAGTTATTTTTGAAGAAAAAATGATTTAAATGCATACTGTGAAAGTAATCTGAAGGAATAAAAACTTGAATGGAATAAATATGGAGAGAGAGAGAGAGAGAGAGAGAGAGAGAGAGAGAGAGAGAGAGAGAGAGTGAGTGAGAGAGAGAAAAGGAAATTTCAATTAAATAAATACATGTTATTTATCACTTAACAGAAATAAATAAACAAGTAGTCAAATGTAATAGTCAAATGTAACTGTAACTAATTGCAGAACGAATTATTGTAGAAATTAGGAACACTCAGGGTACCGTTACTTTTTTTCCATAAAATCCATTCTTACCAGAACCAAAAAGCGAAATCCGGTATACCTCTAATTACATAAATATCACTGTAAAAGTTACGGAATATTTTACAGTAAAAGCAGATTTAACGTGAAATGGATTTTACTGATGATGCACCCAAAGTGATGCTACTTTATACGGCAACATGATTCTGAATTTTTTCTAGAGTATGAAAAAAAAGAGGATTTAGTAAAAATGGATAGAAATTTAGGTTATATCCACCTAATATACAGGGACATCTTTAAATTAGATTACTTTAATATACTTTTATAATAAATTCAAAATGTCTGTCATTTTATGCACTATAAATAATTTTGAAATAGTTTCTGAATAAATAATTTATTTCATAAATAGAAAATTAACAGTTTAATGTAAACTACTTAAAATAAATAAAAAATTTAAAATTTAAAAAAAAAATCAGAATTAATGAAATAGATACAACTTCAATATTTCTCATAAATGCAATTAAAAAATACTTGTTTCATCTACTTGTATGATACAGGTAGATAATGAATTACAAGTGAAAATAATAGTTTCGTATTTAATCTACCTGTAGGTTAAATACAATCCAAACGAGCCCATGAGAGACGTTGCTCCAACAGCTGATCTCGGTGGTAAATAGACAGATAATGTGACATTATTTCCAGACGAATAGAACGCAACTCCTAAATTTGACGAAATGAGACTTCCGCAAAATAATCCGAAATCTGGTTCCATGTTGGCAGTAAGCTCGTAGAGTGTAGACAATTGTCTCAGCGGAGGTTCTTTAAATGCTGAAATGAGTTGAGAAAACCCTCGAGTCTGCTGACTTCTGAGAGTTGATCCCGGTTTTCGAAAACCATCATCGCCAAGAAAAATGTCATCGTGGCTCTCAGATAGACGAAGGTAACCTCTTTTGCATTCCAGTTTGTCTTCACTGCCATTACTAAGAAATTAAGAGAAAAAAAAAACAAGAGCATTAATGTATGATTATGTTAATTTTACTATTCATTTGGAAAAGTTCATGGTATTTATCACAGTTCTTCACAGCATTGCAGATAAATTTGAAACATTTTGTGCGACTGAAGAATCAATGTTTTACAAAATAAAAACGAACATTTCTATTCAGATATATATTTCTTTTAGGAAAAAAAAATTAATTTCATTTTAACAGAAAAATTCAAATTTAATATATCATTCTTAGTTCCACAGGTAAATATATATTGAAAATAATGCGTAAATAAATAGATACCGATGTTATAGAGCAGCGGTTCCCAACATTTTTGTTGCGCGGATCACCAGTTTTGTAGAAAAGGAAACAAAAAAAACTTAGAGAACTTCTAATTACTAAATATACAAGTAAAAAAAATATAAGGACAAATTGACACATCTAGAGCCATGGTGTCTCAGGGGATAGAGCATTTGTCTGCAAATGAGGTGAACCGAAACTGTTCCGACCACAGTGCTGACGTACAAGATCCTCAGTGGATCATGGGCTTGAGTCCTCTTGCCGTCAGTGTAACCGTGGAAGGATTCCGTGACTTTCCTTTTCATGTAACGCAAATGCGGGTTAGTTCCATCAAAAAGTCCTCCACGAAAGCGAATTTCTCCCAATACTTGATCCAAGAGTTCCCTTGTCCTCTGATTTGGTTCAAAATTACAAGGCTACTGCGTTGAACATTAGTAGTCTTAAACCCAAAATTGGATCGTCTGTTCAACGACGTTTATAAAATAGATACATCTAACATCCGGGTTAGTTCCATCAAAGAGTCCTCCATGAAGGTAAGTTTCACCCAATACTTGATCCAGGAGTTTCCTTCTCTTCCGGATTGTATTCAAAATTAAAAGGATTTAAACATTCTTAGCCGTAAATTATACTATCATTAGTATTATTAGTATTAGTAAATATTATTATTAGTATTATTAAATATTATCATTAATATTATTAGATATTATTAGTAGTATTATTAAATATCATTATTAGTATTATTAAAAGCACACCATATTATCAGATATGCCAACTTCCTTTGGATAGCAAATAAATATTTTCGAGTGGTAATTCGTTAATGTATGATTTTTGGATGTAGTAAATTCAATTTACAGGATTTTAACTCACCACTACTTCAAAATAATTCAAATGCTTATGTGAAATGCCATTTTTTTACAGTTAAGCATTGTTGAGCCGTTTAAAAAAGTGACAACATTAACCGAAAATCTGCAAATTCTAGTTTGTAGTTCTCTACCGTTTTCTTAAAAAAGTTTGCCGAATCCCAAGCAGATGGCATCTCTATATTATATACATACAAAAAATATTTTAGACAAGCAAAAAATATGTTTTTAGAAAACACAAAAACAAGTAATCGAAGTTTTTAAAAACAATAACCACGCAGAAAAAAAAACTTGATGGAATTTTTGGCACTGTTTCAGAGCGTAGGATGATAGAGGACAATCTTAGCCTCAAATCACTCTTAAGGGACAGTTTTTAAGGGACGTCACACATCACAAAGAATAGTGAAACGAAACTGGTAAAAACTGGTATTGGCATTTAAATTTGTCTTGGCTTAAACTTTCGACCCGTGGTTTGGGCTGGGAACCCGCTCCTATGAAATATTATTGTTCCGATTCAGCAAAATATTGATGTATTCTATTAACCGATAATAATCCCTCCGCTTAACTAATTTTCCGTTTAGCTTGTCTAACTTCTATTTTACAAACAGACATACAATAGATATATTAAATTTCTAATTTACCATTAGACAAGGAATAAAACTATAAATTTCATATTTTACAAATAGCCCTATAACGAAACTACTATATTTTTTACACAGAAGAAAAAACTAATAAATTTCTAATTTACAAATTGAATAATCTAAATTTCTAAGAAAAATTATTTATGAATATTTATTCACAGTCAACGTAAAAGTCCTTTTAACAAAACTAATTGCTTATTTAGAAAGACCTAATGCTCTTAAACTTAACTTATTTCTACCCTTACAAAGCATTTATACTATTCAGTTGACTTTTCCCGTTTTGCAGAATTTAATTTTTAAACACAAATTAATTACAAAGACTATTAGACTATTTTATTAAGATCGATGATAATGCCTTTGATGAATCTAAACTTAAGTTCAATAATTGAATGAAAACATTCACGATGATCATAGTTACGGAAATAAGTAAGCACATTAACTATTTCAGATGAATAATTATTCAAAAAGATGCAATCTGCAAACTTAAAGAAATTAATTATATCCAATTACCTACTTATGTCTAAGTTATGTCAATAATGGAATGAAAACATTCACGATGATTATAGTTACGGAAATAAGTAAACACATTAACTATTTCCGATGAATAATTATTAAAAAAGTTAAAATCTGCTAATGTAAGGAAATTAATTAAGTCTAAGTAACTCTAAAAGCACATATTTTAGATGTCAAAAAATAATAGTGAAATAAAATGATAAAATTCAATTTGTCTGAACTTCAGTTTTGGATAGAAAATCGTTGATAAGGAAGAAATCTTTAATTAAAAAATATTGAGTTACAATCCTGGGGGTAAAAACAGAAAATTAATTTATTTTCCTTTGTTTAAGAATGGGTTTTGTAATGAAAGTTTGTGAGAAAAAAAATGAATAAAGGAAATAGAAATAATATATTTCAGTTTAACAGTGAACATACAAAGGTAAAAAATCACAATTTTAAAGTTTATTAATTTTTAAAGTAATGTTGAAGTAAAAAATATTCATAAAGAAGGTTTATCTAAGTCTGTATCAGTTATAAAATTAGCATTAAAAATATAAGAAATTGAATATTTCGTATGTGTATCTTTAATAAATTTAAATGCCGACCGGACTGTGTGGGAGGCAGGGAACTGTCCTTGCATCAGAAAGTTCCTGGGTTCGAATCCCGGGCAAGGCATTGATGTTTTTTTCTCTCTCTGTGTTCTATGTCCCTTCTCATTTGTGTGTGAATGTGACCTGCCCTATAAACCATAACCACCTAGAGGTGTTGTATAAACACCTTCTAGTAGGTGTTGTATAAACACCCGTTTATAGTGGTTGCGTGAATGGCGTGGCAGAAGTCGAATTCCTGGCCATAGATGGCGCCACTGAAAAACAGGAACTATCGCACCCCCACTACCTAAACAGGCGTACGACAAAATAAATAAATAAATAAATTTAAATGATGAGATTTTAGTAGCGAGAAAAATTTATTAAGAACGCTGTTCATGAAATTCACTTGTCTCAAAGTGCATTAGTCCACTCACTAGTACAAAGAGAATAAAAATCTGGTTAAAAAAACTGTATGGTATGGTACTAATATTTCTGGGAAAAAACATAAATCTGGTTAATAAAGCAAAGCTATGCGATATTTAAATCATTTATTTGGTAATTTTTCTATTCATGTGGTAATGGTTTATTGGGAACTTTGATTTTCAAAATATTATTACACACTAAGTAAAAAAAAACTTAATTTAATTCAAATTCGATGTTTACGTGACTCGTATAGTGAAACGCAAATAAAATATTTTAACTAATATTTGATGTTGTAACTTTTGATGTTATGAATAGCTATGTAGGAATATTGGTGAAACCTCTTTGAATCTTAATTTAATTCAAATTCAATGTGTTTGTGACTCCTATTGTAAAACACAATTAAAATATTTTAATTAATATTTTACTTTTGATATTATAAAAAGCTATCAGCGAGAACATTGTAGTATAATTATCCTCTTTCAACTTTATCCTTTGCTTATTAATATTGAAATTAAAAAAAAAGATTCAATAATTGATTCTTCTAAACCCCTAGATGACTAAAGTAGACCCATTTAGTGTTTTTCCACATGGAGAAAAAATATGGGCAATATTACAGCACTATGGGTAATGACATTTCTTGTTAGAAAAAAACAACAACGTAATTCTGGATAATAACACCAAAATTTAAGTCATTTAAACCATTCAGTTTTTAACTTTTCTGCTCATATGGAAAAAGTTTGCTTTGAAAATTCTGTTTTTTAAAATTATAGTTCTTATTACCACGCATTTAGTTAAAGAAAATAAAACTGAAAAATAAATTTAACCGAAAAAATGGCTTTTATGCCATGCTTTAAGTTATCACGACAAAATTAAAAAAATTTATAATAGAATATAAAACTATATTTTATTGTTAATTTTTCCACAATCATTTACCAAAGTGCTGCGGTAAAAACTTAGGGCTTTCTGGTGTTCCCTTAGAGCCAGAAACACCGTAAAATTTTACTATATTCTGCTAGTTTTGAGCACACTTTTTTCCGCTAATCAATTCATCCATTTTTTTGGTTTTGTAATTAATTTTATTACTTTTCATGTTTAACGGAATAAATATTTAAAGCTTTAAAAAAATAATGTAGGGTAAAAATGTCTTGCTCCACTGCATTACAGTTAAACAATATCAAAGTTGTTTTTTTTTTAAATCAAATTTAAAATTATAGTGCTTTCTTAAAAACTTACAAAAGATAATTGAAACTACATTAAACTACATTTAATATAAAAAATAATCAAATTATTTAAAAATTTGTTTGCTTGGAATGGTTTAATTACTCTGCATATGCGTTTATCACAAGCTTCAACTTTAAGAAAAAATGTAAAAAGGCAGTTTGAATAAGCAAATCCACTATGGATGTACAATTCAAAACAAATGTATAGAGAGCTTATTTAAAAATAAATTTTATTTTGTCCGCAATCAACTAGTTTATATACTTTTTAAAATCCTTTTAAAGAACGAGTTTAATTACTTTTTTTAACACTCTTATAGGACTAAATGTTAACTAAAATGTAATGTTTATTTTAAACTCTTAAGTTATTTCAACGCAGCGTACTTAATGTGTTTATTTTCACATATTAGGTTCAAAATATTTTCATATAATTAGATTATAATACAAAAAATAAATGAATTTCTTAAGCTCATATTTATTTTATGAAGCTAATAGAAATTCCCAAAGTTATCAATGAATATGCAGTTACTAATTACGATTTTTCCATCTGAACTATAAAGTAAATATATTTTTCCGATGAGAAAAGAGAAAAAAGAAACTTTTCGATTATTGAATTTTCATAAATAAAAGTTAAAAGAATAACTATCGCTTATAAGAAAATATATAGGTTTATATTTAAAAAAAAATCCAACTCTAAGATAAATCGTTGAAAATAGATAAATGTTAGTTTAAGTATGCATGAAACACATATGCAAAAACACATAACTTAATTGCTTTATTACAAATCTTTACTTAGGGCTTCAAAAACGTAATGGTTGCTCTAAACTTATAATTATACATGTTATCATTTTTAAAATGATGGAAAATATCTAGCAGCAAACTGTCCATCTAATTAACTATAAAGTTTACGGTAAAGAACATGTTTTACCCTTACGATTTTCAAACCGTTTACTACTAGTACTGATAAAAAAGCTATGAATACTAAACTCAGCGGTTTTTAACCATTTACAACTAGCATGGTTTCAAAATAGCTAAAAAAAAGAAAATTCAAGTGAACATTGGAGATAGTTTAGCAGCTTTATGGTGTTGCCATCTAAACGTGAATGAGACTATCGTATTTTAATATTCTAAGGTCATAAAATGGGGAGTGCAAGATACTAGAAACTCTTCGTGTGTTGAAGGGAATGAAGGAAATGTTGTGCTGTCAATGTTGGGATTCGAATACCCGTTCTGTCAGTCATGAGATTGTCAGTCATGAGATTGAATTATGCCTATTGGCTGTGTACCCATCCTCAAGGAACTAAATGGCTTCAGTTGGTCAAATTGGTTGGTGCTATAAATTTCTGGCTCGTAAACCGTAATAGGTGAAAGTAGTTAATAAACGGTTTTTCTCACACTTCGAATACCATTTTATTTATGGTTATTTGACTTATTTGCTTGAATATGGTAAAATAACAATTAAATAAATTTTATGTAACCATTTTTCTTTGAAATTTCTAACAGTCTAATATTAATCATTTTAACATATTTTAGGTGTGTGTGTGTTTTTTTTAAAAAATATTCAGTTATTAAACGTACTCTTATATAACTGATTTACGATACATACAATAATTAAAAGTCATTAAAATATTTTTATTTACCAATAGATGCATATTCGTGATTAAGAATTTATACATTATTTATTTTTACTTTTCAGCAATAGAATGAAATTATTGCTGCTACGTGACAAAAGCAAAAAAAAAAAAAAAAAAAAGAGTTAGTAAAATTTCTTTAATAAATAAGTTTTGAAAAATATTGTACAATAAAAATACAAATTCCGTCATTGAATAAATCTTTCATGTCTAAATATAAAAATAAAGAAATTTCAGATCTAAGTGGTTAATGAATCGTCTAAAATAGATTAAGAATCATCTGTCATCAGATTTTTGAAACATGCATAAATTTAAAACTTCCAGAATTTTCTAGTCTTGTGGAATGTTTACACAAATCCTTTTTTTCTTCTATTTAAAGTTGTTTTTCTTTTCTTCACCTGACGTAAATTATGTTGATGATTATTTGTGAAATATTGGCTACTAAATAACAACCAAAGAAAAGCTAATGTCCCATATTTTTCAAGAATTTTCTGTCAAAGAACTCGGCAATAAATCACACTTGATCATTAGGAGCGATAGAAACATCTTTCTTTTTCTTCGCCAGAACTTAAAGAAAAGAAATCACCATTGAAAGATAAATATTGCTACATTTGAAAAGAGAGTTATAGAAAAATTATCTGAATTTTTTTCAATTTTTCTAGTTATCGAAGAATAATAAGTTTGTATTGAATTCATGTTTAAGAGATTTTTTATTTAATAATATCTGTTTAACTCACAGAAATAAAGAAATGTTTTCTGTTAGTAGGCAAATAAAGAAATTTCTTGAGATATATTTCGATAATGAACTGCGAAAATAAAAAAAAAAGTAAAAGTGTTTCCTTTTCGCAATTATCCTTTTTACATTTTTCTTTCAAAAATACACAAAGCAAGATGTATATATTTTATTAAAAAATGCATCATAAGCAAAAGTATTTTGATTTATAAATCAATTTAAATGCACTTTAAAAGCATCAGTAAACCGTCTAAAAATAATATCAATTCATTTATAGTCTTTTAATGTTTAAAAGGACAATTAATCTCTTTATATATCCCTTTCATTAAATTCTATTAAAAATCAAACTTCTTGAACTTTTTTTTTCCTTAGGAAAAATAATAGTCATTCCTTTCAATAAAAAATATTAAAATTCAATTATCATCTTAAAATTTAATTATCTTAGCACAACGTAATTATCATCTACAGTTATTAAAATTTAATTATCATCTAATAGCTTCAAAAAGAAATATAAAATTTGCACGGCCCTTAAAATAACAATAAATTTGAAAAGCAAATAAATCATGCATTTTTAGACAGGTAAGGGAGGATAAAATAATTTATTTAATCTTTCTCGCACATTTTCTTTGCTAGATTGAAGATCTGAAACGAAGTATCTCAAAGTTGAAAATAAATAGCGCAACTCTTCTAAATTGCAGTTAATAAATTTATCTACTTGATATTTCATTTTTATTTTAGTCAAACGAAGCACAAGCCCTTAAAATTCTCAGCGCCAGGCAATTGCCTCAGAGCACGTAATTCTACACTATGTTATTGATGAACTACCCCAAACACCACTAATGTGTTTTCTTAAAGGTCCTCGGAAAGTGAGGATGATTAAAAAAAAATTGCAACAACTTTCTTACCGGGAAACTTTATTAGAGTGCTTCAGGGTAAAAAGGTTGTTCTTCGAAATTACTGCACTAATTACATTTACCCATTCAGTGAAGTAGTTATTGACTTCTTGGAAAACACCCCAGTAATAAACTAGTAAAAAGGAAAAAAAAGGAGGTTGTTCTGAAACGTCTTGTAGATTAAATTTTATAGTTTCCTCTCAGCAGTTTGTGAATAATAAAAGCTGCCATGTTACTGCTTGGGTTAGAGGCTTGCAAATATTGCATTAGAAGAGGTAGTAATTATCATTGACTGGTAATGAAAGTGCGAGTTATTAAACACGTCATTTCGCCGATAGGTTCTAGGATGGGGTGTCATTACAAGAGTTTGTCCATTAAAGTTGTCAACGCCTTGCGTGTTCTCCAGAAAATTGACGCTGAAATTAAGACAGGCAAGATAAATGAAGCGTTTCTCACTCAGTTTGGCTCTCGGAGGAAATTAACATGAAACTTACGGGCTATTTTTTTTTCTTTCTATTCTGAATTAAGCAGAAATTTAACGCAAATAGATCAACCAGCATGAGGGACAAAAATTATAATAAGAATGTGAATTTCATGCATGATATCTCTAAGTTTAATTTGTTCCATAATATGATTTGCAAAGTATAGTGCGCAAAGAAATAAAAAAAACTGCAGGAAAATTAAATAACGTTTGAGGATCTTCATGTTCTAGGATTTAATCTTAAAGGATCGAATTACAAAATTACGACTTTTCAAAATTAGAGTTCTCTGGAACTATTTAACCGATTTCGTTCAAGTTATGTTCCACCAATTCCAACTTTCTATTTGAAATTTCATTTTTTAAAATTGTATCAAAATTCTATACCAAACAATTTAGAATTTTCCTACTATTATTAAACGAAACAGCCAATACAATACCAATACAGTTTTCCTCAAATTCAATATCTATATGGGTAATTAATTGCAGTTGTCTTATATTGTAATCAATGTGATCAATTTACCATGTGATTAATAAATTTAATTGAATACTTTGGAGCAAAATTTTTCTAATGTTGTTGAGGCATTTTTATTGGCCGGAAATTCATATGGTAGGATACAGTTTCCTCTTATTGACATTCATATTCTTTGGTAGTAATCAGCATAATATTATAATATTTTTTTATTTTTAGGTGAAAGGTGAGGATGGAAAATAAAACAGGCTCATCAATAAAAATAAATGCCGATCCTGGCACATTTTTTAAAATCATTAACTGTGCCACTTCCATCTTTTTGAGTCTAGAGATCTACGCTTAACCAGACTGCTAGGTAAGAGATATAAAATTGAAAACTAATATTAGAAAATAATTATTAATTGACAAATTATAATAATGCAGAAAATATTTTAATTAAAAAAATTAAATAAGTCTTTGCTTTATCTAATTTTTAGACTGGACAGCATAGGCAAGCATGTTGATGAAATAAGCATTTCGCAGAAATTCAGCAATATACATATATCAAATGTTTGATATATTGTTGAGTGAATGCTAGAACTGGCGGCAGCTTTATTGCTAGCAATTAGATTGGGACCTCTTCTGACTTGGAAGCTTACTGTTATAGATTTTTATTTAATTATTTTTTTCCCTTTAAATTTCGTAACATTGATTACGAAGCTTATACTAATTGCTTTAAAACAGAATAGCAGTAAGTTTGGTAATTGATTGATTTAATTTGAAAGTTAATTGATATTTACTTATGACTTTGCTACAAATATTTATGTTTTAAATTTACTACTACCAACAGGGGGGAAGAGTCAGTCAAAATCCAATTTAATTTTAAGCTCGTTTTATTAAGAGAGTTAAAAATTAAAAAAAAATTCATTTTTCTTTACAGATTCGTATCTATCCTAGACACCTAGTTGTAAATAAAATAAAATTAAATTAAATTTAAAAAAATAAAATAAAATAAAATAAAATAAAATAGAATAAAATAAAATAAAATAAAATAAATAAAATAAAAATAAAATGAAAGTGAAATAAAAATTAAATAAAAATAAAATAAAATAAGATAAGAATAAAATAAAATGAAAATAAAATAAAATAAAATAAAATAAAATAAAATAAAATAAAATAAAATAAAATTAAAATAAATAAAAATAAAATAAAAATGAAAATAAAAATAAACATAAATGTAGAATGTAAATATATCTCTTTTGTGGCACCATGAACTAGGGTATATATGCATTACTAGCACCATTATTATGTATTATCAATTCCGTTAGATTGGCTTAATTAATAAAATAGTGTTAAAAATTGTTAAAATGTTAATTATTTATTTAGATTAGTTTTGTTATATTACCTTAAGCAGTAATTTAAATGTCGTTGACAAGTTAGTTAGATGTCAATTATTTATTTAGATTCATTTTGTATTTTTATAGAAATAAAAACTTAGTTTAATTATTGAGATTTATTTTTGATCCTTTCTAAAATAGCCAAAGAAAATTTAAATATAAACTGTGCTGTGGTGCCGCATAGTGCAATGTCAATTATTGGTAGCTGAGTTTGCCTTTTATTTGAGTGATAGCACATATACATTATGCGGTACTTGCGTTATGGTGCGAAATGTGCTTGAGGAAGTAGTACAGCACGTAATGGAGAATTGGATTGAATTATCCTATTATCTCATGACAGAGAAGGAAATAGTTTTAATATTTCTGCTATCTACTATGCTGAAATGCCACAAACTCATATTTAAAGTAGTTTGTGTGTTTCAATGGCTGCCGGATAAATTTTAAATTATTACAAAAAAATCAGTACATAAAAATTCGTGGACATCTCTTGAAAATAGTTAAAAATTGAAATCAAAGTACTTCTATGCGGAAAACAATTTAGTTAAAAATCTGGTTAATATATATTGTTTAAAAATAATTAAGCTTTTAGGATTGAAATAGGGGTTGATGAATTACAATGTTTAAATACAATTGTGCTGTGCATTTGTGCTTGGTTATCATTAAAGTTTATATGCTGTGTATGATATTTTTGAAAGGAGAGCAAGCTGGTCCCCAAAGTGTTACAATGAAATAATTTTAGAAAAAAAGTAAGATTCGCTTCATTAATTCTACACCACATGATTCCTTAGACACTAACTCAGCAAGAACTGAAACGCTTTAGAATTGAACCTACACCACATGGGGTTATTACGAAGCTATTGTAATTGTAAGGAATTGAAGACTGGAATGTGTTAATTACGTTTCGTGTTTGGTTTTAATAAAAATAATGACTCTTCTGGAATTTTCATGAATTTGTTGAAGTTAAATTTATTTCAAAAATAACTTACTCTGTATTCTTTTCTTTTTTCTTCGCAAGGTTGTTGCAAATTAGAGTACCTCGTTTCTCGTTTAAACAACCATCCTATACATTATTGCAAGATATAAGTGGAAGTAAATTATTTCAAACCATAAACTTGCACATCATTAGCCTAGAGATCATTTCACTAATTGGGATTGTTCCACTAATTACAGGCTTAAGTATTGAAGCAATTCATCGTAAAGCGCAGTAAGTGCTAAAACAACACGGGGGTAAATGATCGTACTTCATGTATCATTAATAACATGATGTCGAATTAGGCTTGGTCCAGCCACGGTTAACAGTTAATAAATGTTTTAAAGCAAAGTAAGAGTAATCTCTTCCTACTTTTTAATTACTAAGCTGAGGAAAATTAATTAATATTTTTCGGAGTTGGTTTAATCTGAATTATGGAAGCAATCTTTAAAGAAAGTAAGTAAGAAATATTTAACTACTTTGTAAGTGAGCCGTAAAACTTTGATGGTTTTGCGGTTTTCGCATGTAAATTAAATAGCATCGAAAAAATTGAATAATAATATACTTAATGTTTAAAGGAAGATTTTTTTTACACAGTAAACACTGCAGTGCAATATCTCTTTGAATTTGAAGTTGAATAATTCAAAACATTGCGTGAAAGAGTATTTTATTAAGAGCTAAAGCCAAATCGAGCATTCAAATATAATTTAAAGGTTCAGTTAAATCTAAACACCATTAAAATAATTAAAAAAAAATGTGATCGCTTTATTGCAATCACTGGTTAACCATTGGTCTAACGCTTTTTTTTCTGGTTTGGCCCGATAAACGCAACATTTCAGATCATGGGTTGCAAAAACTGTCTCAACTCAGGGCTAAAGAGAATAGAAGGGCTGGTTCACTCCTTTGAAGTATCTCTTGCCGCGGTCTGAAATAGAACACGTAGAGCACCTCCATNTTATTTATAATAATATCGTTTTTATTTATAATAATATCGTTTTTATTTATAATAATAATCGTTTTTATTAGAATAATAATCGTTATACAATAATAACGATTTTATTTATAATGATATCGTTTTTATTTATAATAATATCGTTTTTATTTATAATAATAATCGTTTTCATTTCTAATTTTTATAATAATAATCGGCAATAAATATCGTTTTTGAATAAGCTACATTTTTTGTAATTTTATTCAAAAATAAGTAAGTTTTATTAATCAGTTAGATAGTTCACTCTTGTCGGTCAGAACTGTATTCTTTATTTCAAAATGATTTAAAAAACACTATTTATAAGTAGATTTTAATGGTTTAAAGAAGTTTAGTTAATTGTGCAAAAATGGTTACAGAAGCTTATTTTAAAGTTAAAACACGCAAAACAAATTTTCTTTGAATATTCCCAAATTATTTTTCTAGTCAAAAGCAGGAAGTAAATTTTAAACAGTCACATTTCTCTCTGGTTTAATACATTCAAAATTCCATCAAAATTAGGTGTTTTCACTGAATTTAAGATAGAATTCTTGTTCATTTTTTTTTTGCATTTCCTTCATTGTTTGTCTTTTTTTAAATGTTGTAGGAAAAAAATTAATTAATTTGCCTGAATATAAATGAACACAATTACAAGGGGGAATAATTGACTTTCAATTTTTTTCTGATGTAATTCAGAATATTCGAGACAATTAACTCGAAATAAGAAAAAACACATATCTCGTATTAAAGTCATTATCAATTTACCGCCGATATAAACTTTAACGTTTGTTTCGTTCTCTCTACTTTTATTAATAAAAAAAATATATATTGGACATCCATTTAATAAAAATGAATGTTTCTTTTTATCTTTTAGGTTAAGAGCGATCGTAGCTTCAGCTCTAAGAGCGGAGTGAACTAGCCCTTGTATTCTCTTTAGCCCTGGTCTCAACTGATGTTTGCCGTCGGATTGGTTTTCAAATCCTGGCTATATAGAAGTTTCAAGAAGTCACGAAATACTTTTCCTTCTTCAGTATTCATATTTGTATTAAAATCACCGTCAAGACAGTAATTATAAGTTAATAATAAAAGAATATAAAAATACTTTATTGTGTAAATAAAAATACTTTATTATGAACGACTGCTGGTGAAAATAAAAAGAAAAAAAAATTCTAAAAAAAATATCAAACTTCAGTGGTCACCATAGCAACGCATGCAATTATGACGCATGCGCACTGTTTACTATTACTCTTGAACACAGTTGAAAAGTGTGATGACGTCCAAATAAAATGCTCACGCCATAATAAACCCAAAACAAAACCCCTTTTGCCGATCGGTAACAGAATGGTCACACAGTGCCCAAGCATATTCACACCATTCGTAAACTGCTTTCGCTTCCCAAAATGCCAAATTTGGGATTTTGTCAGTCGGTAGTTTATATTCGAGCACGAAATTATGTGATTTTATTGTTATCTTGCACAATGCTCTACAATTTTAGACACTATAGTTTGCCATTATAAAATGTAAGTCTGTTTTTAGTCGTTTATTGAAGATAATTGTATTTTATTTCAATACCTGTCAATTGTATCAAATAATTTTCTAATATTTAATTTCCATCAATTTTATTCCATCAAATGAAATTTGAACTTTTTTTTGCTATGCGCATGTTTGATTTACTAACTAATTTTAATTCACGAATTAGTGTGTGCAGGCATCCAAAGTTAACTATTCTTATTTAAAATTGAATTGTTATATTAACTTCACTAACCCTTATGTATATTGCATTTATTGTAATTATAAACTTAAGTGTTTCAAAAAAATAGTGGCAATTACTTTACACCAAAAGTTTTGCAAAGGAACATTCCATGTAATTCAAAATATCTTAAATTGCCCTTTATGTTTATTTACACCACGAACTATCTCTGGGGCTTTAACTCATAAATTGTTTTGCAAAGTAGCTGCCACCAATTTAGGTGTTTCGATACATGAAAACATTTTGCATAGCGCAGTTTATCTTTATACATTTGGAAGAACATAGTGATATCTTTATTCCATAAGTTAACAAACAGCGAGGTAAAATGTTTACAAGTACCATGAATTCGATCAAAGGAATAGGATTTTGATTTATCTAAAGAGAAGAACTTTAAACAAACGTAACTGAAATGTTTGGTAAAATGTAAAATTTATAGAGTCAAACGATGATTAATTGGTTGAAGAGACTCAAGCATCATAGAAATATGTGCTCACATATGTTTAATTAATCTCAAAGTTTAGAATCAATTAATTTTAAGGTGACGCCCGGTGGCTAAGCGGTAGCTTTTCGCGCTTTCGTGCCACTGGTCCCTGGTTCGATCCTCGGGCCGGGCAAGGTTGACTCAGTCTTTCATCCCCTCAGTGGGTCGATAAATGAGTACCAAGCATGCTTGGGAACTAAACACTGGGAGTTCCGCGTTCGGCTGACCACCTGGCCGGAACATCTGCTACTGCCCCCAGAGCCCATGGTCAGGAAAACTGAGGTGGGCACAGTAGGCCTTGGCCCTCTATGGGCTGTCACGCCGCTGAGTGAGTTAGAGTTAGTTAATTTTAAGGTAAATTTAATCAATAAATAACCGTAAAATCCCTTTTTACCGGAACATGCAATGGAACAAAAAAACTGATGTACCGTAATTTTTACTGTAGTAATTGCCGTAAAATCGCTGAATAAAATTAAATATATATTACTATAAAAATTACTGTATAACATTTTAGGATAAACCAGGATTTTACGTTAAACTGGATTCTATGCAAGATGCATCAACCAGTGGCCCCCATCTCCCCAGCTCTTGGGCGCATTCATCCCCCCCCAAAAAAAAATTGCTAACTTCCTACTTCCATGCTAGCTTGTTCATTTATGTACTTAAAAAATTCTCTCGTCTAAATTCCCCCCCCCCAAGCTTCAAGTGGGCGCATCGTGCGCTCACCTGCCCCCCTGATGGGGGCCCCTGCATCAAGCATGCTTCTATCTACCGTGATTAGATCCGGTATTTTTCACTATGTATTAAGAAGTAAAAAATTACCATATTGTTATTGATGCCAATGATGATTAATTAAATTTGGTAATAGTTAATAATTGAAGCAAAAAAATAAGCTATGCACTAAAAAGCAAAATTAATGAAAAAATGTTACGAATTTGTCTAAGAGAAGCGTAAAACCCTGAGCAACAGTAACCTAACGCCAAAGCCCATTACCTAACAAAAAGTTTTGCTCCAATATCCAGTAAGACTTCCTTTTTACACTTTTGAAATGGACAAATTATTATTGGCTCGAATAATAAATATTTAATTTTAGCAATTGTTATTAATTGAATATAAATAAAAATTAAGCTATGTTCTGAAAAGAAAAAATAATGGGGAAACGGGACCAAGTAATTTAAGAGAAGCGTGAAAAACCGCCATGACGCCAATGACGTTTAGTTAAAATTTTATTTCATCATGATTGGTGCAATATACATATGGGTACAATTAGCAATATACTAATATACCAAATATACTAAAATAGGTTCTATTAGAATATTTAGTACCTACAAAACTTCGCCAGTACTGAGCAGTTTTAATATAGGCACAGTAGAAAGAATAATTTTACGGCCTCACGGAAGGAGTAAGAAAAGGAGTAAATTGTTTGATTGTGGAAAATTTGCCTATCATGAGTTGGCAAATTAAATTTCTTTTTCCAGTTAAACTTCATTTTTACGCTTTTGAAGCCCTGCTAGTTGTAAATGACAAAATACCGTATAGTTTTGTATTTATGATTTTTTAGTCACACAAGTGGTAAAGTGTTTCAAATGCAAAATGGTTTTTACTTTAAACCCTACGGTTAATTGGGTGGACAAAATGCTGCCTGTTATTAATTTTAGAATGAAAATTTCTAACAGTGTGGCATCAAATGTTAAGAAAACAATACAACAAGATTAAAATCAAATTATTAGAAGTCTTTTCTGTTCCTTCCGTATGGATCTTGAGTTATTTTATTTTTACAATATAATCGATTAAATTTGCCAATTCAAATGAAAACAAAAAAAAAAAAAAAANATAAAAAAAAAAAAAAAAAAAAAAAACTAAAACGACGAGACTCTCGAGACAGAAAATTAAATTATTTCTTCTTGGTTTCGCACAACGTAATTTATTAAATCCAATTTACTAGTTTATTATACCATAGACATAATTTTATTCTGTTTAACTAAGATGCATAATATATACTAAGATAATACACTGAATTTTGTTAACTTCTTTCAACTAAATAATTTATTATAATAAATTTCCATCCTATTACTCTTATTATATTTTTAAGTGGAGGAAACTAATCTACTTCTACTCTAATAGTTAAGAACAAAGGTATAAAACAGAGTGGATTAAAGCTTTTTTTATTTTAGTTTATCGAATAAAAATGACTAATTACACCCAAGATATACCAGATTAAAAATAAATATTTTTATTATTAAAGGCTGAGTTAACTAAATTTATAATGATATTCATTGATTGTTTGCATAAATTCTCTGGCATTGATAAATGATAAAAGATTTTAATACTTTAAGGATGGGAGGTCATTTACACCAAACGAGAACTATTTTCACTTCCGAAAATGCCGATGTTAGGGGGTTTTGATTTTATTTTATAATCGCCGTTGAACAGCCAACCTACTTTTGGGTTCACGACTGTTCAACTCCGTAGCCTTGTAACTTTGAACCCAATCCAGAAGACAAGAGAACTACAGGATCAAGTATTTGGAGAAATTTTGCCTTCATGAAATACTTTTTTATGGAACTAACCCGCATTTGCATACATGAAGAGGAAAACTATGAAAACCTTCTACGGTTGATCAGATGGCAAGGAGACTCTAACTTGTGATCCGTATATCACTAAGGATATTTTACGTCAGCACTGTGGTCAGTGCGAGCCGGGTGCGAAATTTGTATCGACCAGCGATCTCTGGGATTCGAACCCGTTTCACCTCATTGGGAGGCGAACACTCAATTCTCTGAACTACCACTACTCGAGGGGCTTTGAGTAAAAATCACCAGTTTTCTTTCAAACAGAGAATGAGTTTGAACAGGAATCTACGGCACTGTTATATGTCCTCGTCAAACCAAAAGCTCACTTGTAAAATATATCTACATTTGTATTATTTAGTTCGGTAATAAATCTAACTATATTTTAATTTTTTAAATCTTTGGGAAATGTATTAAGTGATTTAATTATGAATCAACCAACTACCGCTCTGTTGAGTCTAGTTAAAATCCATATCAATATTTTCTCTGTGCTGTGTGTCTGTTTGATTTACGAATTAATTTTAATTTAAGTATTAATATATGTACGTATTCTATATTAATGATTTTTACTCAATTTTGAATCGAAAATATAGTTTTACTGATTCTTATGTGTACTTTATCTTACTGTTGTCATAAATGTTAGTGCTACTAAATACAAAAAAAATGGTGCCAGCTGCTTTAAACCAAGTAGTTAAAAAGAACATTCGTGGCGTACTGGAACATCACTTTGGTGTTAAGTAGTCACCAGCATTTTCGTTGCTAAAACACTCGGCAATATTCTTCAGTGTCGGAGTTTAGATACCTAGCTTTTGGCATAAAGTAGTAGAATCAATGACAGCTAAACTAGATCCAAATATTTTATTTACTTTACTGGATTTTAGTTCACTGAGTTTAAAAAATTAGTGATCATCTCCATTTTGGTGATGAGCCCCCCCCCCCAAAAAAACAAAGAATTTCTGAAAGACAGCCTTTAGTTATAGATTATGCATCAAAATCTAAATGTTTTTTAATAAGATGTAATAAATCTAATATTTGCTTTTCAAATTACTCCCCTGTACTGAAAAGAATTTTTAAAAAAATTGACAGCTGATTCGTAATCTACAAAAATTAGTTATATCCAATTTCAAGCTTTGCTTAAGATTTTAACTTAAGTTTAAAAATCATCATGCACTTGAAAGGTTTTCTATAAATATTTAATTATTGACTAGTATTATTTTATTCAATAGTGGTCAAAAGAATGTTAGTTGAATGGTTATGTTTGACATCATTTTAAGGAACGAAATTTTATCATACAAATCGCAAAATTTGATCGAAATCGGTTGAATAGTTCTCGAGAAATCAAATTTTTATTCTTTAAGGTTTTTAAAATTGGGTAACTCAAATACTATTTGACCAATTCTGCTCAATTTTTTTCCACTTAAAACCACATTCTTAAAATAATTTGAAAATCTGTATACCTCACAATTAAAATAAAATTATTACTAAGTAAAATAATAAAAAAAAATATTAAAAAATAAGTTTTGCACAGGATTAAGAAATCATCCTTGAATAAAGAAATTTTACAACTGTGTGTAAAAAAAATTTAGTCTTAAATGAAGCAAAATTTTCAAAATGTGGCAAAATGCGCAAAAAGTACAATTAACATAAAGGTGTCCTAGCTTTGGATTGCTCTCCTGACTTAAATATTGGGACCATGTTTTCTAGATTACGTCTACCTGTTATATTTTGGGGGTCATAAATCCAAATACGTTGAAAAAAAGATATGTTTATTCAGAGAAAGTACGTTTGTGCCTGATTTCGTAACTTAAAATATCATCTGCACTAATAAATTAGCAGATTTCAGGTCAAATGTAGGAACATTTGAAAATTTCTTCTAATACTTGAAAATCCGATAATTAAATCAAAAGTTACTGTGGTGTAGCATTTTTTAATTTTTTTCGCAGCCTCTTAACCACTAAAACTAATTTTTAAGTTGCTTCCTGATTTGAAACATTTATTAAAGTGTATTTTATTATAATAAGACATTAGTATCACACTTATTAATAGCTGTTAAATTTAACTATTCCCATGTTATAAACTACGATACAAGTAATATCCAAAGGGATTCGTAATCGTATGTACTCATTGAAAATCAACAAGGTATAATTTCCCAGAATACAATAACCATCTATCATTACAGTGGACGTGTTAATTCAAATTGCTGAAGTTGAACTAAATTAGTATATATACTGGTAGCTCACTTGAAACACCCGGACCGGTTAGTATGTTTAAGAACATAGTATTAACGATGCAGTTCTGTGATGAATTTATTTAGGATGTTGATTTCCCTGACGTCGAAGTTAGAGAGTTACCATTGCTATGAAATGTTCAATTTTACATTTTAAAATGATATAAAACATACCATTTTATTTATGAAATATGGTAATTAATAGTAATCGAAATTGTTACAAATAAAAACATCTTAAGTATGTTTTATGTTATCTTGTTGTAAAAAATAATAATATAATTTTCACTTACATTTTCGTAAGGATTTGAAAATTCGATTTAAAAATATAACAATGCGCAAAATCTAAACAGATTTAATTTAAAATTGTGCATAACTTCATCTTTTTTTTAAAAAAAATCTTTTTAAGTTTATTTTTTTTACTTGCTCTAATTTTTAAGAAATTATTTAATGGTTCTGAAAATCGTATAAATAAAATTATGATTCGAATTCATTGTTGAATTGATACTCTGCTAAATTATTAGCAATCTTTAGATATATTTGTTTGGTAAAATTGCCAGATACTTTGTTTAAGCCTAGAGCAATATAGTTTTAAACGTTTCTACACGTAACTATAATTTCAGTAAGTCAGTTTTAAACTTTTAAGCTAGAAAAAGATTTTAAGATCTGACATCATAAACAAGTAACATATATATATATATATATATATATATATATATATGTTGCATTGAAATTTCTTCGAAAGGATGACAATTTATCAAAATTATTCGAAGATTTACAGTTTTCCTTATCATAATTAATGCATGTTTTAGTTTATTTTAAGTATTCTTTTACTGTTACTTATCTTGGCGACCATTGAAGAAAGCTAATTACATAACAGTAGCACTGTAAGCCACTAGATTGCGTAGAAAACAATTACTTTTATTTGTTTTGTTTTCTGAAGCGATGAAAAGTCGAGTCGCAAAAAAAGATGGTGGTTTTGAAATCTCGTATCTCTGCTAATTTTGCTATGTGTCTGTTATGTGCATCTGTAACAGAGTGAATAAATACATTTTGGATGCTGGCTGATCGTCTATCCATACGTCTTTTTACATCAGTATGCATTTAGACAATTGGGAAAAGTACTTTAATAATTGAAAAAACGCATTTTTTGTTAAAAATCTATATTAAGATGGACAATAATAGAGCTGACATGCAAAGTCAAAATTATTTAAGCTTCATAAATACAGCAAAAATAATATATTAAAGCTACTTTCTGAATAAAATAAATACTTCACAAAGGAAAAGATACTATTTAAGTGAACTGTAAAAATTTACGGGAAAAATTATGGTATACAGTATTGATACTTTGGGTGCATCATCTGCAAAATCTATTTTTCCGTAAAAGCCAATTTTACTGCAAAGTAATACATTGTAATTTTTACAGTAATATTT
>NC_092210.1:27785641-27797245 GCF_043381705.1 Parasteatoda tepidariorum
GACATATTTTTAATTCCCTATATATATACATACATACATACATACATACATATATATACATACATACATATATATACACATATACATATACATACATTTATTATTTATATTTATATATATATATAAAGGAAAATTTTAAAAATAAAATTATTATTAAAAAATATTTAAAAATTTTTTTTTATGTACATCTTAAAAAAACGAAATAAAAAAGCATTAAAATTCCAGAAAACAAATTAAGGAAAAAAAGATATAACCTCTTCATCAGCTCGCATGGTTATATCCACAAAAAAGAGTGCTTTCTAATATAGCCAAAGTAAAATATATCAATACAATTGTGTGAGGAGCACTAAAAAGAAAAAGATTTTTTCTTTATGAAGCGAAAATAGAATACAAAAATTGAGAACTATATATGAAATAAAACAAATCAAACAAAAAACAGAACATAATAGGTAAAGGAAATATATAACAAAACACGAAAGGAAATCCGTAAAGCGAGGAGCGAATTCAAATGAACTTACGCGTGCCGGAATCATTCAATAATGACACAAAATAATTTTGCAATGCGATTGCCGGATTACAAAATATGAAAACAAAAGCTTAAATAAAGTGATCTCTTATGGCGTGTTCTTACTGCAATACTGACGAGCGTTTAATATGTTAAATACCTAGGACTGGCCCGAAAATGGATGTGCGCAAGGTAATAATAATATACCGGATAATATAAAGCTTATAATTAATATGGTTGATATTAAGTTATACAATTTTAATGATTTTAGAAAATTAACAATTATTTAAAAAAGAATCATGATTTGCTCGATTTACACAGATTTTATTACTGTATTCGTTTTCTTTTACTTTTTATCATTTTTTTCTTCATTGAGCGATATATATATATATATATAATGTTAAAAGTAATTTAATTTAGAATCTTAAATTAATGTTTGTTATAAAAACTAGGTTTATAAGCACTCCATCAATATTCGACTGAAAATTAAGAAAAAATAATTCTTTATTCTCTTTTTTTGCTTAACTTAAAAGAAAATGTCAATTTCTGACTTATTTTATTTTATCTTATCATCGATCTTATTTTTGTTACTTTCTAAGAGTGAATCAGAAAATCAATGGCGAAGATGATGTTTCTGAAACATTCTTTATAAATACTGAATTAACTGAAATAATTCTATGAGGTTTTCCATTACACTTGAATAGTAAGTATCCTTTTGTAGGAGTAGTAGTAACTTTCAGGAAGTCTCCTCCTACCGCATTACACCCCCCTTGTTTGACATGAGTGATTAGCCTGAAATGTTGTTTGGTGTGAATCAATCTCTTGAAATCCTCAATTAATCTTCAAGCTTGTCCGGATCCCCAACAATGCAGAAATCCATTTAATTGAGCGATTCCAACTAACAGATTCTCTGGATCGAAAAGCGTATCAGTTCTGTATCAATACAACGCCTTCCTAACTCAATTCGGTTTCAGTATTCATTAGAAGTTTAATTTATTTATTGATTCGCTTTATCTAGATTGTTCATTTCTTTGATGCAAATAATGATCTCAAAATAAAAAATAAAAATTGATTAAATACCCTCCGTTGTTGGATAAAATAATTGATTCTATAAAAAAGGATTTTATCATAATACAATTGTTTTAAATCTGGATTAAATTAATATCCATTTAACAGAAAATCAATTAATAATTTTCTATCTTTTATGAAAAACTTTTTCTCAAGTCTATTACCTTTTAATTTTTTTTAAAATCAGAAGTTTATTTAAATAATAAAATTTTAAAATCTTTTGTACATCATAAAACTTTGAAATTTAATATGACAGTAGTTTTTTTTATACAATCAATTGTAATGTGAAATTTCTTTTATTTTTTTTTAAATTTCTATTTAATTTGGAAGTATAGCAACGTTGAAAACTTGGAAATTGAATGATTACTAATGCTTGTAAAAGTAGAATTCAGCAATAGGTTTCTAATTTCAGTAGAATCAACTCTCTGTTATCGCAAATAGTTACTATAAAAATATGATGATTTACTATGGTATCATGAGATAAATTGACATTAAACACTAATAAATTTTGCACCCATTCGTATTTAAGATATTCTGAAGGGATCTACATATTCGTTGCTAAAGTTATGTCCTTCTCTTTTAATATCTGAGTTTCTTGATAGATATAATGTACCATATTTCTGTCCAGCTCTTAATGAAATTTTATTTTAATTTAATGTTTTTTTTTCATGATAAACATATAAAAATGCAAATGGTATCAATATTCGAGCTTCACTCATCATCAAGTAAAATTAGCACAAATGTCATTAAATTTGTGCTAATTTTACTTGGTAATGAGTGAGTAAATTTTTAACAAGAAAATGATATCTGATTCCATTTAGACATTTAATAGATAATATTCTTGAAAGAATGGACTATTTGCAGAAATATATTTTTGAGCCAATTATTTTTACATCGAAATTTTAAATCAAAATTAAGTTACTGATTTTTTCACTCGTATTTGGCTCAATTTAGTGTCTTAGAAAATAAATATTTAAATTCCGTAGCTATTTGAAAAAATAAAGTTTTTAAATTTTTTTACCACATTACAAATTAGAGCCTTGAGTTGCGATGGCTCAGGGGATAGAGCGCTTGCCTTCCAATGAGGCGAACCGGGTTCGAATCCCAGTCGATACGAAATCCGCATCCGGCTTGCACCGACCACAGCGCTGACGTAAAATATCCTCAGTGGTTGACGGATCATGGGTTAGAGTCCCCTTAATATCAGGCTAACCGTGGGAGGTTCTCGTGGTCTTCCTCTCCATGTAACGCAAATGGGGGTTAGCTCCATTAAAAAGTCCTCTACGAAGGCGAATTTCTCCCAATTCTCGATCCAGGAGTGCCCTTGTCTTCTGGGTTGGGTTCAAAATTACAAGCCTACGGAGTTGAACATTAGTAGCCGTAAACCCATAAATTTGGGTCGACTGTTCAACGACGGTCATAAAAAAAATTAGAACCTTTTTTTTTCTCAGTTTCAAACTATGCTCACTCATGCACAAAGATATTTCCTTTTTCCCAAAGTTATATTTATTTTCGCTCCTCGATATGTTTTAGTCAATCATTTCTGAAGAAAAAAAAGTTATCTTTGCCAAATCAATTTTCTTTTTTAAAAATCAAATGTCATTCTACTTACCGATCAAGAGTCAAAGATCCGATTTGAAATGAGAGGAATGTTATTTCCAATCTTTCTCCCAGAAGATCTCCGCCACCGGCCACAAGATGGAGTTTGCATACAAAGGGAGAATTCCGATGAAAAGGTTCAGTAATTCTCAGCGGATACTTCGTTCCCACTTCGCCCATCAACGTCTGGTTACAATCTGCGGATAAAAGGAGAGGGAAAAAAATTTAAAAAGTTAAGTAAAGGTGGAATGCAGTGCTAAGTGTATCAAATCATCATTGCTCAGTCTCATTAGTATTTTTAAAATGCATTATATTTGCAAAAATATAGCTAGTTTAATTTTAAAATGATGTAGTCAATACAAATATCGAACTGATTAATTTATACATTTTTGCTAAAGGTTGTTCAGTATTGAAACCAAAATAAAATGTAATTAGAACTATATAACGGTAGAAATGGGTTGAAAC
Organism: Parasteatoda tepidariorum; assembly: GCF_043381705.1. Classification (NCBI taxonomy): domain Eukaryota; kingdom Metazoa; phylum Arthropoda; class Arachnida; order Araneae; family Theridiidae; genus Parasteatoda; species Parasteatoda tepidariorum. The sequence continues at coordinate 27,789,279 of NC_092210.1, forward strand.
TTTATTAAGATTTTAAATTCAGCAATGTTACCGTCCAAGTTGAACAATAGCACCGTAGAATCCAGCTTATGAAGCAAGTTAATATGATTCAATTCTGCAATTTTCTTCTCTATGAGATTCTCAAGATTCTCAAAAAGTTGCATGATTTTTAACAATGTAGAAAAGGAAATGACAGTACTGTTTTAATTTAATGCGTACTAATTGAGATGATTGATGAAATTGTATAATCACTGCTATTTGTATCAATAGATTCTGCATTTGCTTGTTGTTTTACTTTTTAACGTTGAGTTTTATGCAAGGTGATCTTTGAATTTTGTAAGTAATCGGTGTTAGAAATATTAATGGAAGACTTTTCCCTCTTAATTTTATTTATTTTTTTGTTGTGTCTCTGACAACTATTTTAACAGAATGGAATATTTTTGCTAACACTTACATACCTCATTAATTCGAGATCTATTTTTACGAAAAAAAACTTTAAAATAATAATTTTTTTCCATATTTTTGTAATGAAAGAAAAAGTTTGATACTTTGAGTTTAAGACTATATAACGAAAAATATAATGCTATTTTATGCTATAAATGCAAAGTCTAAATTAAATTGTTGTGAAGGTTTCTCACACTATAGTAATGTATAATTGAATTAGTGATGCCAAGTTGACACGAGAACAGCTTTTGTAAAATAATTTATAATTGGAGAATTCTATACAATTCTCCCCAGTTAGGCATCTGAGAAGACTTAGATAGTACTCGTCAACTTTCTTAAGGTCTTATGTTAGTGTTCGAGTCTATTTTTTTGTATTCGACAAAATATTTTAAATTTCTTTGCCCAGTATAAAAACAAGTTGCATCATCAAAATTTTTTAGTTTTCAAAATAATGCCTTTTAACTTCATGCGATTTAATTCTTAAGACATTTCTCACAATATTAGCTGTTTGAAAACTTTTTTCAGTTCAGAAATAAATGAATATGAAATAACAAGCGCTTCAAAAATTATCGCCAATTTTCAAGACTTAATTGCCAGACATGAATGTTAAGAAACAAAAATGATTTTAAATGAAAAACGTAAAGGTGCCAACGAAAAATGGAAAAATAAAGGTAAAAAACATGAAGAGGTGTAAAAAGTGAGAAAATTAGTAAAACCACAGAAGCCGAGAGAGAAAACGGTAAAAAACAGAACAAGAAAATTCACTGTGACCGAGAGGCAAATCAATACAATGCATTTCCACGCGTTATGGAGAAGTGGGGAAACTAAAGTCGTTAACAAGGGAATCCCCATTCAAATGAATAAAACAAGATTCCAGAGCATCAGGATGAGCTCATACAACAGGGGTAGATATTTTTATAGTAGCTTATTTTATAACCAGAGTTTAACAATGATTGATTTTTATACTCAGGTTATAAAGTAAAATATAAGATAAACGTACCTTATCCTATTTATTTAATTAAGTTCCCATAGTAATACTTTTGCTATGAAAATTAAATTTATATATTTCATAATTTCTATCTATCGGCAAAATATTTTAAGATGCAATTTTATAGTTGACTAAAGGCTATTTAATTTTTATTTTTGTGATTAGTTACACTCATTAGATTAGATTTATTGGATAAATTATTTCAAAATTCCCATACTTGTGCAACCTGGTGGCTCATCTGAAGAATCTCCACAGTCATCCGTTCCATCGCAATAACGATTGTGGCTGATGCAGTGATCGTTTGAGCAACGGAATTCCCATGACTTGCAAGGGCTGGATTCCACTGTCTCCCCTTGAGTGCCATATGTCACCACCAGAAGAATTAAGACCACACATCTCATAGTCAACTCCCTTCTCAATCACATTCTAACTGTAAATAAGAAATATGCTATTTATAACAATAAAAACATTGGTATAAAAGTAGAAAAGGTAATATAACAGCAGTATTTTGATACTAAAAATAAATAAAAATATATGGTTTATTTTCATTATATGGAGAGTGAGCAAAATTTCTAAACTGAAGAGCCCATAGAGCGCCACTAAAATTAGAGCTTGAGAATTAAACTAGATTCTAGACTACACAGTCGTCTGAGTAATGATAAAAAAGCTAGCCAAAATATAAGCGGTTGAAAAAATTACGAAGGGTAGCTTAGGAGATAGAGCGTATGTCTCTGAATGAAGTGACTCAGCTGATACGAATGGTTAATTTGCTAATGTCGATACGAATGGTTGACACGAATACTGGTTGATACCCTCTCGCTCTGAAAACAGTGCAGATGTAAACAAATCTTCAGTTTTGGAGGGATCTTGGGATAGAATTCCTTTGCCGTCGATCAAAAGATGGGGTGTTTTTGTGGTTTTCCACTCCATGTAAGGAAAATACGAGTTAGTCAAGAGAAAAAGTCCTCCGTGAAAATTAAGTAGTTCTACTGCTTGATATAGGAGTTCCCTTGTCTTCTTTGTTAGGTTAAAAATTAAATGGACATGGAGTTGGACATTGATTGTCTTAAATTTAGAATTGAGTCAGCTGTTCAGCATCTATTATATATATATAGTATGAGCAAAGTAAAAATAAATTAGTGTTTTTTTTTGGGAGGGGGGTACGGGATTGCTAATATAATATCTACGTGTAAAAATTTAAAAGCGGATATAAAAGTTTTATTGTTATTAAAAATAAAATCTTTAATGACATTAATTTGAAATCACTAAGTTTGAACTGTGAAAACAATTGGGATTGAAAATTAAATATTAATTTATATAAAATGCATCAAATATTGTATACATTCTATAAGATCACGAAATAAATTAAAAATTTACATATTCTGCATTATATGATAAGAAATATATACAGTAATATTACTTCCAGTTGTCACATCTCCTTTTTTTAAGAGAAAAATTTTATAATGATAACATTTTGCTATTAACTTTTGAATGATAGTCACGATTTAAAATTTAGATTAAAGAGAATTATTCAGATTGCAAGCTACAGTTTTTTGAATTTCGATATCGAGACCTAGACTTAGCTATGAATTGAAACATTAGATTATCACTAGAAGTACATTGTTTTTTAACAAAACTATTAAAGCTTTCCTCATGTCTTGCAGGAGATAATTACATATTAATAATATACAAAATTAAATGTATTCTCTTTTAGATTAACTTTCAAATTTATTGCTCTCTTTCAATTTTAAGATTGAGTAATTTTAACTCTTTACCCCTTTATTTTTAATGCTTACTGAAGTCCAATGCATGGAGTATGACTTTTTTCTAAATGAGCAGCAGATTTGTTTTCTTTTTTCTTAAAACAATGAATTTTTGAACTCTCAAAGATGACCATCATTTTTGAATTCAAAGATGTTCCTACAAATTCGGAAATTAAAATGCATGCTCTTATAAAGTCTACATGAGAAAGTAAATTGCAATATGTATGCATTATTCTTACATATTTGTATTCGTTAAATGTATTATTTTATCAAGCAATTCTTTTGCTTTCAAAAATTAATTTTGTGAAGATTTTGTTTGAGCCTGTTACTTAAGTGGAAAAAAGCCAATACAATGTTTTTTCTCTGTAATTATATTGTTCTATAGACACTTTTAATAGTCCTTTGCTTTACATTTGGCTCCCTGTTTCTCGATTCAAACAAGTGGGCGTCGAATGCAGGTGAATTGTTACATAGTAAACCAACGATAATGAAATTTTCGATGCAAACGTACGGAAAATATATATTCATCTTGATTTTTAAGATTTTTTGGCGCAAATATGCGCAGCCAATTCTTTTTTTTTTTTTTTTTTTTTTTTTTTTTTTTTTTTTTTTTTTTTTTTNTTTTTTTTTTTGTTCTTCATTGTATGAACGTTTCTCTACATCGATAATGCAATTTTAAAGCAGCCATATGTAATCAGCATTTTTGAATTTAAAAAATTGCTTCTAAAAGAAAAACAGAAACGAAAATACATACTTTATAAAGTCTACCTGAGAATATAGTCTATATATTCCCCCATTTGCTTTTGTTAAAGACAACATTTAAAAAAAAATTAAAAAAACATTTTCAAAATTTAATTTTTAAAATTTTAACTTTTTTTTCTTTGTGACATTAAGATAAAAAAGCATAAATTCATCAAGTTATATGAGAAAAAGAAAAAGCCAACACAAAATGTATCCTTGTGGTGACTTTGGTCTATATACATCAAAAAGACGTTATGATAACAAAAATAAATTTAATATTTTTTTTCCACTTTTGACGATTTTTTTTCGTTCTTTTTAAAATCTAGACTGACAATCGTAACTGGCAAATTTTATCACAATAAATTATACAGATGATTAATGCAAAAGTGTTATAATAATAAACAAACGAAAACGTCAATATTTCGATCAAGGAACATGCTCTTATGTGGAAATAAAAATGTGGAAAGCAAGTTTATTTGCCTCGCCGTTTTTTGATTTTTTTTTTCTAATTGGTGCTGCATGTTTCAAATGTTGTGAAAAAGTTCAGTTAGTATTTCGATAAAAATTTTAAAAATTACAACAAAAAAGGTGATCGAAGCAAAAAATTTTCCGTTCTATGCTGTCTGTTGATAAATGTTTCAAATTTTTATTAATATCTGTAAGACTTCAATTAAATCTTATATAGATTTTAATTTTATTTTTTTGTTGTGATATTGAATAATTTGGTAACAAAACTTATAAATTGTGAGTCTAACATAAAAATCAAGTTGAAGGTATTGAGTTGAATCAAAAAAACGCCTCTAAGTCATTTTTTTAGGGTTCTTTGTTGGTTAAATTTTGCTATATATTACAAATAAAATACTATTACATATTTATTCTTCAAAAAAAAAATACACAAATAATTCTATATCTAAAAGTATCAGTATCAAGAACTTCAGAAAATTCGACATTTTTAAGAGAGTTTTTATTTCATTTTCTCTATCCTTTTCTCAGATTACTGTCGAGATACACACGCCATCAAAAGTGTCAAGTATGTTCAAGCAAGGTTTAGTTGTTTCCTTCCTGGTAGAAAGTTAGCCTCTTTGATATTGTTCCCTTTCCCAGAGGAAACGTAATAAAAAGTTCCATTCCTCTTCGAGTAGTGTCGCGAGGGTGCGCAAGTGTAGATTTTCACTTTTCCCCTGAAATAAGGGCTCATCACACCTCTCTGCTAAAATTGGATTTCTAGAAACTCAAAGTTTCTCTCCTCCTTTTTTTTTTTCCTGGTAGAACTTTCGATCGACATGATCAAAATCTTTAGAATGTGCCCTTTGAGATTTAACACAACTCACAAAATCACAAAAGAGCATAAAAATCTTTTAACTTTAATTCCAGTAGAAGGTGAAGCTTTTGTTTACCTACGAGGTGTTTGGTTTCAAAAACCAGCTTTGTTTACCTCTTTCCGAATCCCCTTATTTCCTTTTTATTCCATTTTTTTCTTCATGATTTCTATCAATAGCCACCTTCTTCTGTGCTTCTTGGATTGATTAATTTTGTTTCTGATAAATTTTTATCGAAAAAAAAATAATAATAAATCGAAAACGCTATTTTGTAAATTCTGTCTGCAAGTCTTTAGGAATATCCGAGTTTAGTTATTCCAATTATTGAACATTTAGAAAATTCACATTTAGAGCAATTTTTCTAAAAAAATGATAATATTTTCGAAATAAAACATAAAAACAATATTTTTCTTCTTTTTCTTTCTGTTTTCAAGACACTGATAATGTGCAGTATTCATTTATGATTTTGTGGTTTACTTATTTAGTATTATCATTAGTATTATTTATTATTATTATCATTATTATTATTTATTATTATTATTATTATCATTATTATTATTATTATTTATTATTATTATTATTATTATTATTATTATTATTATTATTATTATTATCATTATTATTATTATTACTATTATCATTATTATTATCATTTATTATTATTATTACCATTATTATTATTATTATCATTATTATTATTTATTATCATCATTGCTTAAATTTTTTACCAACTACTCGTAAACCGTTTTTAATTTCATTCACTATATTTTAAAATAGATATAGTATTTCATAAATTTTCTCCAAATTAATATTTAATTTTCAATCCCAATTGTTTTCGCAGTTTAAACCGAAGAATTTACAAAATTATTTTTAATTGTAATAAAATTCTTATATACGTTTTTAAATTTTTATTCGGTGATATTATATTAACAATCATGAATCTGAATTCATGATTAATGATCAATCATGATCAATAACTAAAATTTAATATTTTCAATATTTTTAAAATTTAATAATATGCTTAACAAATAACCATTTTCATCTTTTATATCATTTCTTTAAAGATACAGAATGTGTATCTACATCAAAAATAAATTCATGTAATAGACTAGATAATAATTCATATAAAACATAAAAATTCATATAATGCATAATAAAAAAGGAAAAAATTCATATGATAGATAAATAAATAGACTAGATATAGCATTAGGTTTGCAAGTTTAACAGTGGAACATAAAATATAATTTTAGATTATTAATGATAAAACAATGAAACATCTTTATCCCTCTAATTAAATATTTTAGAAACAATCCTCTGTAGGTTATAACGTTCCTAATTACACTAATAAACTTTATTTATAAAGCCTGGGTTTCTGCCGGAAGAAGGTTAATTTTTTAGGGTTCTGTAACCGAAGAAGAAAAAACTGTATTGAAAGTTTCCTTATTGATGACGAAGTTCATTGTTTAAAAGAATGAAGATGCCCACAAGCTATAATTTCAATTTTTTAAACTAAGCCTTTTTTTATGAAATACTAACAAGGAAAATTTTAATTTTACCTTAACAATATAATAATCTTTTATAAAATTCAATAGTATATTTCTACCTTCAACGGAGTTTTCAAACTTTATGCTAAACAAAAAATAAAACTGAGGAACAAGAAAAAAAGAATTGTGTTCATTAAACATGGTGTTTACTGTTTAAAAGATATTCAATATTTCACAGTATATATTTCCTGTTTTCTAAACTTTTTATTGAAATATTGGCAATCAGAAGTTCAATATTATTCAGAAAAAAGCTCAGGAGCTTGTAAAGTGAGAAAATAGACTTATTATTTATTTATTTTTGATTTCATAGCTTTTTTTCTCTAAAAAAATCAATTTTCAAATTTGAAATTAAAAGTCGACGGATGTCACTTCGATTGTCAATACTACCAGAAACTATTGCTTACTTTTCCTTCCTTTCTAAAACTCAGGCAGAAAACTTCGAATAATCAATCTTGACTTGGGGAATTTTTTGCTCTTTTTCTTTATTGTACTAACTCGGATCCTTTATTGAATAGCCAGGGAAAAAAATCCAAAAACAATAATAAAAAAATTTACTTTATCCAATGACTTTAAGACTAAATAAAAGTTATTAGTATCGAGAAGTTTAAAATTAGTTATGTCAAAATGATTGATGTAGGTTGAATTAGAACTTAACAGTTATATTTTTTCCACTTAAAAAGAAATTGATTGAATTTTGTGCATACAAAATCAGTTTTTGAATTACTATAATAGATTTTTCCTCACGAAAGGTGAAGTATTTTTTTAAATATATATTTATCTATTTTTTTTAAAAAAAAGTTCGCAATTTGGCATCAAATAATGAAAAGCAATTTATAAGGCGGATGAGGTCAAACCCTAGATAAATTTAATAGAAGATTTATTATTTTATTTCAAGTTTTGTATTATGTGTATTACATTGTTAATATATTGCGTTGTTACTGTATTGTATTTTAATCTTATTATATTAGACATATATTGTAATCACTTATAATTTTTTTTAAAAATTTTAATAAGCAAATGCGTTAGAAATAACTGTTCATTTACACAAAATATTGCCTTATATTAAATTTATATTTCATAAACTGTCCTAATTTATTAGTAAAAGATCTCCAAACCCATGAAACGGATCCCCATTTAGAGTTTTCTCTCTCTTTATGTACATATATATATATATATATATTTTCTAATT
>NC_092210.1:27797284-27807819 GCF_043381705.1 Parasteatoda tepidariorum
TATATATATATATATTCAAAATAATTATAAGGCAATTGAAATTTCGCAGAAAGAATAATTAAATACCAATTTATTTGATTGTTTTTTTGCCATATTCAAACGAAACAGTCAAATAACCATGAATAAAGTGGTGTTCAAATTTAAAATTGTGCGAAAACCACTTATTAACTGTTTTCACCTAATGCGCTTAAACAACCAGAATATTATAGCACCCCAACTAGGCCCACCAAATGATGTCATTTAATTCTTTGCAACTGGGGACACATTATAGACAATAGGGCTAATCATTCAATCTCATGACCAACAAAATGGGGATTTGAGTCCCAGTATTTCTCCCATTCTCTTCAAGGCATAAAGAGTTTCTAGTGTCCTGCATTCTCAAATTTGTGAAACTAGACTGTTAGAATATGATATTCTTATTCACGCATAGATGGCAGCCCCATAAAGCTACTGAACACAAAAAAGCTTAGTATTTCCCATCTCTTATAAGTGCAACAACAAGATAAACTATTTTAACCACATTTCCACAGTTCATAAAACACAACTCAACTACAACATAATTCCATAGCTCATTACCTAAGGGAAAGCGTAACTCCAATGACGAGTTAGATATTTTTTGTACGGTTTTAAAATCATATTAGTTATAAATAGTTGAGCAACCGTATAGTTTTGCATTTAAGCCGACTTTTAATCATACTAGCTGTAAACGGTTTCAAAACCGAAAAGTTAGAAAAAAAAGCTCTTTAACGTAAATTTTACGGTTAATTGGATGGACAGACTGCTGTCGGTTATCTTATTGTTAATTTCGAATGAAAATTCTAAAAGTGTACGTCACTTTTCATAATTTGAAATTAAATTAAAGACATTATATAATTGACTTGATAATAAAAAAACAGCACTCACAAAAATTTTAGGATTTCTAAAATTAAAATATTGTACATGTTAAAAGCTATATAATTTTTTGAGGAGAACTAGTTGAGTTCAAGGGATAATTTCATGTAGGCCCTGTGTTTACAAGTTTGAAATATTAAATCATAGAGTTAAGTTAGTTTTTATGGATAAAAAATATCTTATTTAATTAAATGCATGTAGTTTTTCCTGTGTGTTCAAAAATTTTACTAATCGTATTTCAATTTCTAATGCAATGGTTGTAAAATTTAAAATTCTAAAGTAACTCAGATTAGTTCCTAAATATCACATATTTGTAATACAGAGGGACACGGGCATCCATTTTAAATTTATTTTCTTCAGACTACCTAAATACATGCAAAAATATATTTTAGTAATTTTAAATTATAAAAAGAAACAGTCAAAATTTGCTAAAAAAATAGTTAAATTATCGAAATTATATTTGTACTAAAATACAAAAGCCATGAAAAGGAAGTTTGATATTTTTTTCATTAATATTCAAACTTTTATAATTATTTGATTTTGTAAGTTATAGAAATTTCAATGATGAGTAACTGTTAACTTAAAACTAAATGAATGCAGATTTGAGAAATTATTGTTTGGAAGATTTTACATTTAACGCATGAAAAACACCTGTATTTCATGCTAAATTTCATTATCATAAATTATTATAATGTTAAATGTAATATTTTCCACTTATTATGATCTGAATTAAAACAAAATTACTAAAAATACGATTTAAAATTTTCATCATAGGGTTAATAAGGAAACTAATAATAGTATTTCATTGAAATATATATATTTTTTGGCATTATAAAATCAAAAAATCAAAATATTAATCTTTTTTCTCTGGAATAAAACCCAACATATCAATCAAAAATATTTGGACATAATATTTTGTCAGCGAAAAAAAGATGTTTCTTTTCAATAAAAAGGTAAAAAAAATGTATTTGACATATTTCAACCATGAATTGAGCATTATCATAATTTACTTGTCATCTTGTCAAGCACTGCAGAATGATTCATAAATAATCGATTTTTATGACAAAATCAGAATTTCGGCATAAAATGCATGAATGAAGAGCAAGCATACACTGTAAGGAGATGTTGTAGATATTATTGAAAGCAGGTGTCTTATGGTACATATTAATGACTTGATCACGGAATTATTTTTTGCTTATATGCATGATGATTTGTATGGACTAGTGACGCAATTATTGCATTAAAAATGACACAAAACAAACTTTTAAACGCTTTTTAGAATTGAATTTAAAGAGTTAATTTTTACTAAGTTATTCGCGTGACACATTTTACGGATATAAAAATTTAAAATTTTTAGAAATGAGATTTAAACAATGTTTAATAATGAAACATTTTAAATTTTTGAGATGTGATTACTTTATGTAGCACAGAAGAAAAACGAATCTGGTAAAAGCACTTTACTGTATGGTAATTGTATCTCTTTTAAAAATCACCAAAATTCTGGTAATAGAAACCAAAATATACAGTATATAAACCCTTCATTTAGTAATTTTTCCGTTTATATCGTAAAATTTTACCGGATATTTTGGTTTATAAATTATGCTTTTTTTTCGACTCATTAAGTTAAAATTATATAGCTGAAAAAAGATTTATTTCAATTGGTTTTTATGCCATGGTCTAATTATTTTTTCAATGCCCACCTGGAGAATGACCTTTCGTCATAAAAGCAATTGAAGGGCAGCTTTGTTGGTCATTCTTTCAGGGGCACCATATTAGGTGGGCCAACGTTGCTCCCATAGTGAGGACAGATAGTACAGAGAAATTCGAACCCAGAACCTTTCTAATGCGAGGCTAGTTCCCTGACCCTTACACAGGCTAGTCGGCACCATGGTCTAAGTAATCAAGATAAAATTACTAAATTTTACCTCATTCACCGAATTTTAGCAGGTATTATGAAAACATATTTTAGTGTTAACTTTACCAAAATCAGTAACTCAGTTTTTTGATGTTTCCATAGAGCAAATGAAATCTTTACTTTGTTAAAATATTTTCTTAAAACTTTTTTTGACCTCATGCAATGTTTTGGCATTTATATTCTTAGCAATACAATTTCTTAACTGAAATTTATGTTTGATGAAATTTATACAACTTATCATCATCATGTTTGATTGTCTTTATTTCCTGTCTATTAAAGCAGCATTTTGACCAGACGGTAAAAATATTTAAAGAAAAAAGAAAATTAGAAAAAATTTTGTGTTAATGTATAGAACAATTTTTTTAACTAGTCAAAGATAATTTAAGAGTGTTTCCGAGTGATAAATTTAAAGACAGGCATTTTTCTTCTGTATTGTTAGTTATATTTAATTACTAAATGCCTGATGTATTTGAAGCTAATGTATTTTTGAAACTTACTACACATTCCCTTTTTAATTTACAAAATATTTTTAAAATTTTTTTTTAACAAAAAGGTACTTTCTAGTGTCATACTTCAATTTAAAATTTAAATATATATATATATNTATACTTAAACTTAAACAGAGGGAAAAAAGTATTTTTCAAGGCAATTATTGAGGTCGCATTTCTTAAATAATTTTTTCTCATAACAATCTCGGAACTCAAAACAATGATAAATCCGAAACTACACTGTAAAAAATCCCTGATCAAATTACCTTAAAAATTATTATAGTCAGGGTAACAGTACTTTTTACTGTTAAATGGAACATGTGAAGGTACGAAAAAATCTGATGAGTCGTGTTTTTTACAGTAATAATTACTGTCAAGTCACTGATTCACTCTAATTAAATAAATATTACTGTAGAAATTACTGTACAATATTTTACGATAAAAATGGTTTTTATGATAAAACAGATTTTACGAATGATGCAAACCAAAGTGCCGGTACTGTATATCGTAATTTGGTCCTGATTTTTTTACAGTCTATGCAGAAATTTATTTTTCTAAGAATTATTTACTTAAAAAGAGCTCTTCTAGTTTATAATAGAAGAATGCTGATTTTTTAAATCTAGCTCTGTAACAGAAAAATCTTTTAAAATTTATGAACTGTGGCTTGTGTTATGGACTGCGGCTGTTAAACTGTCAGCTGGTGCGCCAATCTATGAAATAGTTACCTGTTTTTTAATCAGATAAGTATTATTATTTTAACGAGCAAACTTCTTTGTTTTAACAAATAAACTCTGTTATGTTAACAAAAAAAATTCTGCTATTTTAACAAAAAATAATTTATAAAATATCTACATTTTGGTCATAGAGAAACATGAGTAGACTTCGTATGACCAGTAAACGTCGGAATTCGAACGATTTAGGAAACGGATGTTCTGTCCCTAAACTATCGAATCTGTAACATTCATTATATATTTTTTTTAACTGTTTTTATTTTAAGAGTCATATTGAAATCATATTTAAGTGTAAAAACATTTAAAACTAAAAAGACCCTTTTTTTATAAAATTAACACTAGATTGCCCAAGGATGTCATTTTGACTGCTTTTTAATTTCAATTAAAAAAGCAATGATGACACAATTTCTTAGAAGTTTTGTGACTTTTTGTACAACATATAATTTTTTTATTGTTAATATTTACTAACAACTTGGTTTATAACTGAAAATGATATCAAAAATATTAAAAATTAATTTTAAACAAATTTTTTATACATTAGTTGTTCTTTCACAATGCAGTATTTTGACTGTTTTTTGGCAATATAGGTATTTCAGTCTTTCTAGTGTTAACTAAACTAAACCTACTAACCAAACTTTACTAAATAATCAAACTAAACTAAACTTACCAAAACTATATTTAGAGAAACATAATAATCCGGTCGACTTTCATTTTGACAATCAAGCAGTTTTATTTATACGATATATAAAACCATAAAATAATTGCTGAAAAATAAGAACAAGTAAAAGTACGCTTTGTTAAATATAAAATATCTCGGTTTCTTTATAGAAAATAATAAGAGTATTTCAATATACCTATAGTTTTTTACTTATAAAGAAAAGGAAGATCAATTTTCCAAAAATACAATGTACAAGGATAATTGAAACGCCAGTGTTCAGTTTAATCAAATGCGTTTGTTAACTGAATTAAATAAAATAGTATATAATTTCAATGACCAAGTCTATAATATGATTTTATTAAATGAATTATAATTATATTTCAAAATTTTTGATGCTTAGTTGATATACAGTACAACTAATCTACATAAATAATTTACAGACACTGGCCCCTTCGTCTTTCTAGTGTTAACATCCGTTTGAATAATTACACGAATATTTAAAATCGATAAAACGAATTATCTAACAAATATCCGTACAATATAGTAAAATAAAAAACATCAGACCTTTAAAACAGTGTCATTATGTTTCAGACAAAGAACTCTAACGTGATTAGTTTCCTTAAATAAACATTAAACTCAAATCTCTTAAAACTGAATAGAGTATCATGAACAATTAAAACTAAGCAAATCTTATCACTTATTGAAACTTTAAGAAAAATAAATGAAATGCCGACAAGTTTAATACAAGTTACAAATTGAAGCTTGTATTTTAAATAATGCAAGAAATGATTCTTTAATCTAACATTGATTATTTACTGAGACCATTCTTTCTCATCAAAAGGAATTTGATTTCGTTCCCGATTCTTCATTAATTCTTCAGTTACCTATATTTTTCATGGGAATGTATGAAGAAGGAAGAATGTAAGAATAATTTGTTTGCTAGTTATGCATATATTCCGAACTAAGCAAACGTTGCAATTGGATTGATAATGGATGGAGTGGGTTTAATTCGTTCAATGCTTACTTTGTCATCCAAATTGATGAAAATGCAAATTTTAAATCTTTCGAAGCTCTTGGCGAAGCTTTTAACCATATTATTTATCTTAAATCGGAAATTTTAATTCCAAAACAAATCCCTTGATCCACTTGGGTAATGCCAGTATTATGTTAATAAAACAAAATGGAGAGGAAGGAATCATTAATATTTTTGTAATTTAATTGAAAGATAGGATCTGTTTTGTCTTTGTTTTGCTTAAATCCTTCGGACAGTTTCATGTAAGATTATTTGTTAGTTTTGTGTAAGAGACTTAAGTAAATTTCAAATAAAATAAATATCTTTTTGTAAATTATATTTTCAAATTTAACACAAAAAATAGAAATATTCTAAAATATTTTGATGATGTTTCAAAATATTACTTTCATGTCATGATTTTAACACTTTTTACTAACATCATAACAGAATTGTCTTTAAGTTTCGAACTCGCTGTAAATTTGGTTGGTAAATCAGAGGTCTATCCAAGTCAAATTTACTACCGTTTAGTGGTACCTTCACAAATTCAACTTTAGAAAAAACGGTAATTTCACAAAATACTTTTTCTTAAAATTTTAATTTTGCGTCTAGTAAGAAACGATAAATCCATATTTTTACCATTTTTTTGTGTTGATTTTTTAATATAATTTTTAATTTTCGCAAATTATGTCTAAATTTTCATAAAATAGGTACCTTTCAGAAAAACCTAGATATATGGTAGATAAACCTAGATATAAACCTTATATTATGGCATTGGTTGACTTACATATATAGCAAACAAAATATCGTTAGAGACAGTTTTTATCTCTAAAATATCATGTTGAATTTTTTTCAACGATTGAAATTTTTCTTATAATATTTCAAAAAATTATTTTTAAAATTCCATACATCAGGAAATATAGTATTTTTTTCAAACATCATAGCGGAATTGTATTAAAGACATGAATACTTGATAGGTTTATTCCGTATTCCGAAATAATGTCACACCAAAAACCTAATCAAACATTTCAAGTACTAAAATATTGTCAAATGAAAAATATCGTGGATATTTTGGCTATAATCAGAAGTGTGTTTAATTCGATGGGACGCGTTTCCCCCATCTCCTTAGTATTTTCTATGATTGAAAGTCGGAACAGGAAGTGAGTTACTCCTTGTAATTATGTATATAGGTTTTCAAAACATGTATGTTTGGTTCGCAGGGGTTTTCTTTCAGTATAGTTATGACAAAAATCAAGAAGGCTTCATTTAGCTGGGGTACACTACATGAATGATAATCATACAGAAATTGAATGAGGTTAATTTATCTGCACGCATATAATTTGCTTTCACTAATAAAAAAATAATGAGAAATAGATTTTCGTGAAACATATTATTTGAACAAAACATCGTAATAAACAGCAAAAAATAGTTAATAGTATGCTTCTAAGATTAATTTCCTTTAAAGACTAACACAAACTATCGAATTATTTGATGAAGTCATTTTACGATAAAACAAACTATATATTTATGATTAAACTAAAAAAAATTGATTTAATAAATATGGTAATAGTTTATTTATAAATAACAAAAATTACGTACATGTTTTTTATATTGAACACTTAAATATGAAATACTTAATTTTGTGTTTTTCTTTGCAATAAAAGAATATTTATAAATACGGCAGCTTTTTACAAAATTCATTTCCACTAAATACGATTAAACTTAAAAATATTATAAGTTTTAAATGAAAATAATTGTATATTTTAAAGAAAACTTTTATTTTAATTCTAAGGAAACTCTTAAATATTTTTAATAATCAATAGTAATATCTATGAAGTAAATTTATCAGTACAAATATAATTTACTTATAATAGTTTAAAAGTAAAGAAAAAAACTTTTTGGCAATATAAAATTTGTTTATGTGTATACTATCACTCATAATTACTCAAACAAATAAATTAAAATAACGATAATTTGCTTTTTAAGATAGTGTATTTTACACAATTATAAAAACAACTCTCGAGTTATTAAATAAATAATACCAAGAAATTTAAGCAGTAAGATATTACTTATTTCATTCGCTTCATTTCCTATTCGTATATTTTTTAAGCAAATGGAATTTTTAATCAGGCAACTTTCGAATTTATTTGGTATAGTTAATTTACTATGAGAAACTACATCTTTTTTATATTAAAAAAAACTGAAAAAATTAAGATTGCTGAAAGCTGCTTATTATCTAAAACCTGACCTTTCCACAAATTGGTAATCAGGCAAAAAATGATGATATAAAAGCTGCATAAAGAAAGAGGTAAATAATCAATCAAAAAAGGGGGAGTTATCAGGCAGAACATGCCTGGAGAATCTACTGAAAGATACTGCAGTAGGATGCATAAACTTGGTAAACCACTCTCTCCATCTATGTTCAAAACGATTTAATTAAAAAATTATTATTTTAATGTACAAAAACGATTTAATTGTAATGAATTATACTGTATTATAATTAAAGCATTACTGTATTATAATTAACTTGAGTAAACTTTCATTATTTATTCTATTGTTAAATGTATTAGATCCTGGCCCTCAACGTCTGTATATTTCTAAGAATATTCTGAAGAAAATATTACGATATACCACATTCTTAATCAATTATACATTTAGAAACATAGAATAAAAAAGTTTAAAAAAATGTTAAAAAAGGAGAATATAACAACACACCTGTTACAACAAACTAAGAAAACGAAGGGAAAAAAAACCCGACCATAAATTTCTTTTTCGTTTTTCACATTGGAGTATTACGTTAATGTGTTTTTCTTTCACACTCTTACGAAAATTTGCTTTTCAATGCTCAAAAGAATAGATTTTTCTAAGATCTTTACTCCAAGATAACAGTACCACTTTTTATTTTTAGAGGAGAGTTAGTGGCATCTTTTAGAGTGAGATCAATTCTAAGCTTCTTTAGAGTAAAGGAAAGAAATCCGCAAAAAAAGACGAAAGAAAGCACAGCTGATGTCGCAGGATAATATTGAACTTTTTGAAACATTTGGTTTATCCTCTTTTTTTAGAAATCTGATAACTTTAGATTCAAAATTTTGTCGTAGTTGGAAGAATGAGGGAAGATGATTTTTTCTTCAAATAATGCAAAATTCATACAGAATTTGTTCATATTAAGTTAGACATGAAGTCAATTTATAAAAAAAATATATTCTTTTGTGTGTTACAATAAAGGTTCAAAATAAATCCATCGTATCCATTTTTTTAAATTTTAGTATCGTCTGACTTTTTTTAAATTTTTTTTTCTCTGAAATATATATATTTAAACAACAAACAACTTATCAGAACTATATTTATTTTATTTTATTATTGTTTTAATGAAAGAAACATCTCCTTTTCAGAAATAACACTATATTTATTTGTAGAAAAGCTATTGAAAAAGAAAATAACATTCTGAACCATTTTGATATATGATTTGATATATGAAAAGCTATTGAAAAAGAAAATAACATTCTGAACCATTTTGCTATATGAGTTACTCTGTAAAATATTCCAGATAAAATTACGATATAAAGTACCGGCACTTTGAATCCGTAAAATCCATTTTTACTGTAAAATATTTAACCACAATTTTTGCAGAAATATTTATTTAATTAGAGTATTTCACTAATTTTATGATAATCATTACTGTTTAAATTTCAGCATGCCAGATATTTTTGTTCCCTAACATTATGTTCCGATAAAAATGTATTTTACGGTAAAAAATAATTTGATCCGTAAGCTCTGTAGTGCCTGTAATTTGATCCAGAATTTTTACAATGTCGAAAATTATACTATCGAAGTTGTTTGTATACTTGTAAATAGTCATATTATTGTAAATGCATAGTGAATATTTAAAAGAATACTGATAAATGATTTTTATACATCTTATTAATTGACTAAAAGATTTTACAAAAATACTCGATTACTGCCAGAGTACTGTCTCCTGGGTGTCGGTACTTTTTATGGTAATTTGTTCCTATTTTTTTTATATTTTAGTAGGACATTCTTTTCATCACAATTAAATACCCTTCACATAAAAAAATAAAAACTTTTAAAAGAAAAATATTACATAAAATTAAAATGTAAAAATAAATAGATATTCTGTTTATTGTGCATGCATTTATGCATACGAAATACATGCCAATGCAGAAATAAGTATCACGTCAAATAACAACTCACAAAGAGACTGATGCGTCGTGTATGACGTAATAGTTTTTTCAATCATTTCATTTACTTTTCGAGTAAGCGACTGATTAAATATTAAGTAAAATTTTCACACAAGGTTTGCTTTTAAAAAAAGTCTCCCACATTTACGTGTGTTTTTTTTGTTGTTTTTTTTTTCTTTTTAACTGTCTATCATTTCTCTTTGTAATAATAGTCTTAGGTTTACACCTTCTTCTTTCTCCTTAAACAAATTCACAATGAAGTAAAAGAAAACTCACTTTTTCACCCGCATTTTAAATTTTTAAGTAAAAGATAAGCTTCTGATCCATATAACAAACGCATTTCTTTCAAGAAAGAATGTAATTTGTTTCCCTGGACACAGACTGTTCTGCTGTCATTCAGCGCTTTAAAAATATTTCCCCTTCTTTGAGTTAAATGGAACCAACAAAGAAACGCGTGATTTTTTTCTCCGAAGAACGTATAATGGGTGATATATCATTCTTCTCTGCATCGTGTACGATAATTATTCTCTTTTTTAAAAAAAATTTTAATTGCTAACAAAAACTGAATGGTTAGCAAAAGAATTCTAACAAATTTAAATATCGATTCTTTTTCTGTCAGTATATATATATATATATGTACATGT
>NC_092210.1:27807970-27881035 GCF_043381705.1 Parasteatoda tepidariorum
ATATTTATATATATATATATAAGAAAAATAATAATAAGTTTTATTATTTACTACACATAAGCTGCAAGTACATGGAACTCATAAAATAAGTTAAATGTATAAAGAAAATAAGGTGAAAGATGCAAAGACATTTTAAAGGAGAATAAAAAACTATTAAAAAATATTTTTAAAAATATTCGCAATAATATTTTTACTTCTTAAAATTCAAAGAAAAATGTAAGAAAATTAAGAATGTTTTACTACTTTTTAAGTTTACTTACGATTGCAACTTTTAAAGTTTACTTAAAATTTTTAAAGTTTTATGAAGAGAGAAAGGTTATTACTTTTTGATTCTTTAATTTTTGATCAAGAAAGTGATGTTGACGCTACGTAAGTAATTGAAGCTGCTTTATTTTTTTCCATTAATAAACAAAATGTTTATTTTTATTGTTAATGCGAAAACCAAAAAAAAAAAAAGAAAGAAAGAAAGAAAGAAACAAAAAGCATTGAAGCGTTTAAGATTGTATTTTTTTTCGTCAGAGCAATTTTTAAAACAATAACCTTATATTTTTTAATAATTTGAAATTTCAACATCTGACTAGCATTTTTCGGCCGGGTAGTACAGTGGTTAAAGAATCACACTTCAGTGTGAATGGGCTAGATTTCGATCATTGACTCTACTAAGACCAACCGAATGCATGCCATATACGTGCTCGTCTGCGTAACTAAAAGTCTGTTGCTGAGCAGCACCGTGGTTACAGAGATCAGTCTCCCTTCAGATGTATGTCTTTACTGAGAAAGCGACCTGATTAATTAATGGTGTCGTCATTTATCCGAGAGGTTTTGAGCCAAGGCGTATTTTCACCCTTGCGGTGCTCTCATCTCAAACGAAAGGCGCACACTCCGGACTTAATTTGCAAGGAAAATAACTGTTTAGCCTGCTTTGTCCAAGTATCATTGGAAACACTACAATTCTTTTGATCCCTTTATTTTACATCTTTTACTAATTTTTATTTAATACTCAATGTATAATATAAAAAGAATAAAATGAAACGGAAAATATCGAATTATCCGTTAAATTCTACGCCGTAATGGCATTTCTCCAATTTTCATTGCAAGAGATTTACTTTAGATAGGATACTATATTTATATTTTGATTTAGTATATAATACATAACCTATATTCCATTACTATTGCCTGATTTAAAGCATAGAAGATGGAATTCGTTTTGAGGAAAAGCTTTTCATGTTGAAAGCAAACGTGTAAAAATTCTTAAAGTCACTCTTGACTAAAATATTCAGTTGTTTGAAAAAGCTGACACATAGAAGAGAGACACATTCCTAAAGCAACATTCCAGAAAATATTCTCGGAATTCTCTTTCATAAAGTAGTAAGTTCTGCCTTTTGTTCGCCGGGCATATTTGAAATTCTAAGCTAAAAATACATTAGTTCTCTGTATAAATAATGCAAGTAGAAAAGAAAAAAGAGATTATAATTCACATAACTATAGAATTCCAACGTATATAAATTAGTTATTTGAAAGTACATAATACTATAGTTACACACGACGCAAAGTGTGTTAATTGGTGTGTCAACAAGCTTTGAAAAAAAAAGTTAAAAAAAAACAAAAAAAAACAACAATAATTTTAATGTGATGATCATAAATTGGTTTTCTCCTTCCCTAATAGCTATACTTCAATTTTATAAATCATTTTGAGTGCTCTTACAAATAGTTAAACTAATGAGCTTGTTGCCCTTTTTTACATTATTTTCTATAAAATGGCATGGGCGATACTAAATATATTACATGCACAATCATATAATAATTTTGTTCAGTAGTCACGATGGCTCAGGTTAGTCGCCAGATTCTCACTGCAAAGATCTAGGGTTCTATCCTCGATGGCAACTTGTCAGTGAGATAAAAATTACTTTGAGCAATGAAAATCACATTGACATTATTATGCCACTGATAATGAAAAAAGAGATTCTAAACCTCCATGAGAATAGGCCGTTCCTCCCTGCTAAGAATAAACTTTTAAGGGAATGTTATATTTTCTTCGAATTGTTAGCTGTAGTTTCTTACTGCAATATTCTCTGTGCAAGTTTGAACAGGCCTATCTTCTTATTAGTCAGCAAAACACTCTATTAAAAAGAAGAAAAAAAGAAACGAAAAACACAGTTCAAAATATTTGAGGATTGATCAGTGCCCTTAAATATACGTAGGTAAATTCTGACGCTTTATCTAAAAATCTTTTTAGTAACCTTTTTGTCTTCTTATGATTTATGCATTTATAATATATACTGCACACCATAAGAAAAATCTATGGCGTATAGAGTAATTTATAAATGTATAAACTAAAACTACCAGAATCTGGTAAATTTACCGGGATTTTGGTTTTATGGGTACATCAAGCTTAGTTATTTTTACCGAAGCGCTTTGGTAATGAGTTTGGAAAACGTATGAATAAAATTTGTTAGTTTTTTCACGATACTTTAGGGCATGGCATAAAAACCATTTTTCAGGTTAAGTTTACTTTTTACCTTTGATACACCAAAAAGCAAGCTGAGAAAGAAGATATGGTCAAAACCATTAGAATATGCTAAAATTTACTATATTTCTGAAGCTGTAGGAGCACCAAAAATATCGTTAATTTTCCCCGAAACAAGTTGGTAATAATTGTGGTAAAACTAACAATAAAATATGGTTTTCTAATATGTGGTAAAATTTAGTAAATGTGGTAAAATAAGGTAATTTTTTCATGATATCTTTCAACATGATATAAAAGTCCTTTTAGTTAAATTTACTTTACAGTTTCGAATGTTTTACTAAATGTATGCACTATAATTTTGGAAAACTAAAATTTCCAGTAAACTGTTACCATATGAAAGGAAAAACAACTAAATGAATAGTTTAAATACCGTATGTTTTTATCTTTTTTATAACCTGAAATATGATTTATTTTACCAGAAATATCATTAACAAACAGTATGGTAATTTCAGCAGAATTTTTCTCTCCGTGCAGGCGAAACTTAATCCAACCAGAGAAATTATGGTACAACTAATTAACCTGAAAAGAAATATCACTGATTCATTTTCATATTAAGTATAAGAAATAGTATTAAAACTAACAGTTTTATTGCAATGCATTCTATATTTGCTTGTCTGCTTAGATATTTACTTTTTTTCTAATTTTCGGGTAAAAAATGGCCAAAAAAAGTAACAGAATTCAACGATAACATAATCTGATTAAGTAAAATCAATACAATTAGTTTAAAAGGGAACATATAAAATATAAAAAGGAAGATTTAAAGAATTGAGCTTTTTCCTTACCTGAGTATCATAAATAAATAATTCAAAACAGAGTTGTTATAACTACGTCACCAGGTCGGTAGGCATAAATTTAGAAAGTAAAATTAGTGCAGTGAGAAAATATCAAAGTGTGCGACCCTCGTTTTACATTAGGTTTGCTTTAATTTATTATTTCTGTATTGTTTTCACTGAAAGAGATCGTGTTATTAGAAAGTATAATCGTCTTTTCTGGTCCTCCTCTCGTAATTGTACACGGAGAACCAAAAAAAAAAAAAAAAAAAAAAAAAAAAAAAAAAAAAANAAAAAAAAAAAAAAAAAAGAAACGAAATTCTGGACGTGAAAATCCACAACACAATTCTGGTCTGGTAACTAAAATATACGGTATTTAAACCATTCATTTGCAAATTTTTCTTTCATTTGGTAAAAGTTTACAGAAATTTCTAGCCTTCAAAATTATAGTTCTCGTTACCTCTTATTTAGTAAATAATACAAAATTGAAAAGTGAATTAAACCGAATAATTACCTTGCTTTAAGGTATCATGCTTTAAGAATACTAAATTTTACCACATTTACCAAACTTTATCGCACATTATAAAGCCATATTTTCTTGTTTATTTAATCCTTACCAAAGCTCTTCGGTAAGAATTGCAGATCTTTATGGTGTTTTCACCATGCCAGAAGCGCGGTAAATTTTATCATATTTTGGTTGCTTTGACTATGCTTTTTTCTCTGTTTATTAATACATTTTGTTTTGCAGATATCGATGCAATTGTAGGAAGCCTCTTAATGTTCATAATTGTGTGTTTTGAAAAATAAAATCTTTACTTTAATAATTAGGTATTAATCGATTTAAATTCACTTGTTTCGTTTTTTTAAAAAAAAAATAATATTTTCGTTTTGTAAGCTAATATATTTTTTGTTTTTCCTTCTCTAAACTCCCTATTTTAAAAATTTCTGTGCTTTTTTCAAACTTCTATTCACTGCATTTTGTTGTATTACGGCACCTAGATACCCTGCAGCATATACGCTGTTTACAAAACTTCCACTAAATGTAACTTTTGTTTACAAAAAAGGTTTTTTTTTTTAACTTATAGTCTTAAATAACCTTACATTTCTGTGAATGGTAGTATAAATTTAGTTTTGAGGTGTTTTAGTTTTTTTATTTTTGCAAAGTCAGCTTTATTGTTTAATTTTTTTGTTTATATTTCTGAATAAAAAAATTAGCATTTATAAATAAATTCTAACAGGATATTAAACCATCAAGCACTGAATTTACTTAAGCTATAAATATTTGTAATTTGTTTTTCAGATATATAATGTTATCAAATCTCTAAATAAGTTAATTGATTTATTCTTCACACAAAATAAAAATATGTAATAATTTTAAATCTAAAAAGAATGCATTATTGTGTTAAAGAAAGAAAGTGTTTTTAAAAAAGTGTGTTTTAAAAAATAAAGTTCAGAAACACGCTTCTTACTTATAAGAAAAAAAGAGAATAAATAAATGAATCTATGCTAAAGCACGTAAATACTTAATACACTAGAAGTAAACAAAACTAAAGAAAAACAATTTTCTTCTCAAAGAGGAGTAGATTGCAAATCAACTAATCAACTTGCTATATACATAATTAAAGAAAGTAGAAAACTAAATGAAATATGTAAGGATAAGCTCACTTTGAATGTCCAGACTTAGCACCAAAGCCAATTATTTTCAACTAACGAATTGCATTTTTTTCGCCAAATCAAAGCCCCAACTGAATAATGTGATGGCATCAAAAATTATGCGAAGTGCTTCTTTTCGTTATTTGCTTATCAGTAATAGAGATGAAGTTCTTTATTTTTTAGTTGTTGGTGGAGGAATATATTTTAACTTAGCTTGCCACTTTCTAACTTTGCTTATGATTTATGAATATAATCTTCGTCTTCTGAGGAAAGATATCATTTTCTTTTATGATGGAAAAAGACTTTCTCTTATTCGAGAGGGGAAAAAAAACATGAGAACGAAAACTGAATATTTGTTTGATTCAATTTCCTGTTCGCGTGCTTCGACCTTAGAATTTTTTCTTCTTGACATTTATCTAACTTGAATCCATCAGGGTATAACCTTCATTCTCAACCAAGAAGTCGAAAGGCATATTCTCATGAACATAAATAAATTCAATGTATAACATACATTCAGCCATGAAGTCGAAATAAATAATAAAAGTATATGTCCCAAATATCACTTAACATCTGTGAAACACAAACCAAATAAAAAAGAAAAGCTTTAAAACAATACATTAAAATATTTTTTTCATAAATTGATAACAGGAAATTTTGTCGCATAATTAGAAGATTCCTCATCAAAGAAAACTATTAAAATATACTAAAATGCTTCGGGGATAAAGTGTAAAATGAACATTCCGTTGCTATATTAGCAGTTTTCGTTTCAATGGGAAACATTAAATAATAAATATTCCAGGAATAAGTCAGGAATTGGAAATTTAGTGGTCTTACTAGAAATTTTCGTTCCAGTGGAAAACATTAAAATATGCTGAAATATTCCGCGAAAAGTTGTAAATTGAAAATTAAGTTGAGTTGTCTCATTAAAAATTTTCGTTTCCATGGAAAACAATAAAATATGCTAAAATGCTTAAAGTTTAAAAATGGGGCCGGAAATTTAATTACTTTAAAAGTGAATTAATTAATTACTTTAATTACTTTTATTACTTTCATTTTAAATTGAAAAAAAATTGATATAGTAGTTTTTAATTTCTCATAAGAATGTAATTTAGTAAATTGTAAGCTTAGTAAATCCTTAACGAAATCCTTATATAAATAACACAACTATATCAAAGTATCATATAGTACCAACGTATGAGGATCTAATTTCACGTAAGCAAATCTAACTCCACGATGTGCCAATTATTAACTAAACTACTACTCATGTGAATTGTATTGCTTCCTAAGGAGGGAACTGGCCGGTTCTTTCTTTTTCTTTAGGAAATGAAGTGAAAACACAATTGTTATTATTTTCATTGGTTTGGTGATAAGTTATTTAGAACCAAAAATAATATTTTGTTGAAATGTTATACATTTTATTTGATTTCAACTGTTATTGCATAAAGTTTATGAATTCTTTGATATGAATCAGAGTAATTTTATGAAAAATAGAGTTGTAAAAATTATAAATAGTAGCAAAACAGTTACCAATAGCTTTTCTATCCACATTTATAAGATATTAAGTGAATAAAAAATTGCACACTGAGAAAAAATGGTAAAATTTCCGTACTGCATGGTAAAAACATTTGTGGTAAAAATGAACTATAATTCTGGTAAAAGTATCAAAATATACTGTATTTAAAACATCGCATGGAAAGCTTTCTGTCCACATGATAACTATTTTACTGGAAATTAAAGTTTTCTAAATCTCATTACCATACTTCTTATTACCACACATTAAATACAATTACAAGGCTTTAAAGTAAATTTAACCGAATAAAGGATTTTTTTTGCCATGCTTTAGAGTATCATGACTAAATTGCCAAATTTTATGACATTTACCAAATTTCAACTCATATTACAAGACAATATTTTATTGCTAGTTTTACGAAAATCAATACCAAAGAGCTTAGTAAAAATTACCGTACTTTTTGCTATTCCTATAGATCAAGACACACGGTAAATTTTCAAAATGTCTGGTAGTTCTGACCATACTTTTTTCCCAGTAAATAAAAAATTTAAAATTGAGCTTGTGCTACATTTTAAACAAATAAATTTTATAATTTCAGTAATATTCCCATATAACGTGTTATCTGAATATCAATGGAGGTCAATATCAATAAAACTAAAGTCTTTATATGGGATATTGAACAACAGTTATAAAATGTAGCAAGAATAAATAACAAAAGAAGGTGACGTGTAAAGAAATCATGGTTGAAATGTAAAACTCTATTGTTGAATCCATGGAAGTATTATGAAAGTTGTATAGTTAAATTTCGGGTTTTTAAAAACTATTCGACTTATTTCCTTCAAGTTTTGTATTTTGCCATGTAATATTAGATACTTAAAAAGGATGGAAAAAATTGTATGCCATACAATTAAATTAATAAGGCTATTATTAAATAAAATAATAAAAAATAATAAATATTTCCTAAAATTTATTTTTTGAGTGGAATTATTGATGAATAAAGGAATTTTATAATTATGTACAAAAAGTTTTCAATTTGCTTAAAAAGTTCTCGAGATATGGCGAAATACGCAAAAAGTAAAATTAACATTAAGGGGTCTAAACTTTGGAGCGCTGTCCTGACCAAACTATAGGGACCATATTTCCCAGATTGCGATCACCCTCTATATTTTGAAGGGACAGAAATTCGAATCCGTTGAGCAAGAGGCATGTATATGCTGAGAAAATACGTTTTTGTGTTTGATTTTGTAACTTAAAATATCGTCTGCACTAATTATTTAGCATATTTGACAGCATCCCTTCGAACCATTAAGATAGAGTTCGAGATCGTAAAGATCGGATCATTAGATCGAAAGTTATTTAGGATAATATATTTTTTTATGCATTGTGCATAAACAAATAATTCAATTTTTGATTAATACACTCATTGACAAACTTTTAATTAATACACACATATGACACTTACAAAGACTTATTCCGTAGAATTATATTTCCTGAATGATTCTAGTGAAGGATTAATTAAATACATTAAAAAAACAATGATTTCTTTTTTCAGTATCCTCAACCAAGAAATCATACCAATAGTTTTCTGCGATTTTTAAAGTAAAACTTGCCTACCCTTCGTCGTTGTCAAATTGAAATTACAGTCTATTCATATGGTTAAGTTTTTTATAGAAATGGCAAACTTCTCCGCCTTTCAAAATTATAGTTCTTATTACCATACATTTTGTAAAAATTCAAAACTGAAAAATAAATTTAAATGAATAAATGGTTTTTATACTATGTTAAGGTTATCTTGACCTTCTAAATTAGAGCATAACTTGTGTAAAATTACAGATACATTTATGCTTTGTTTTATTGGAAAAATAGCATTTTAGTGATGAATAAAATGCTATTGCGACATTTTGAAAACGTTTTAAAGCGCCCGAATTATAAAATTAAAAAAAAAATTATTAATGCTGAAAAGAAACCTAACAGTTTTTCGCTTAATGGATCCTTGTAACTATTTGAACTCTGTTGAATGTTATAAACATTTGTGAAAAACTTTAGAGAGAAAGAAATAGTTTAATGCTTAATGACAACTAAAATATATAAACTTATATAAAATTAGCTTTTGTGCATTTAAAACTATTTTTTGCTGTCAAAAATGAAATTTTAGTTTATTTAAGGGGCGTCGGTAAGGCATACACCAATAATGCTAAAACTGTCCTTTTCCGATGTACTTTGTGTAAAGGATATTGCTTCAGTTTTTTTCACAGAATATTTACATAAACATGTTTATACAGGGATAACTGTTAATACATATCTTGAGCAGAATTCGTTTCTTAAATTTAAGAACTGAGAACTTTCGATTTTTTTGGCAAATTCCTCAATTTTCAGTAAAAATCATTCGTAACTCAAAAACTAACATATTTTAAAGCAAAAACATTGCCACGGCATACAACCGATATAATCTGAAATATCCCCAAAAATTTTCAAAACGATATCATGAGTAGTTTCCTAAAAAAGTTACATCGAAAAGGATCAGCTTCAGCATTATTGATATTATGCCCTTCCCACTCCTGTTAATTTTTATTGTTGTTGTTGTTTGTTGTTTCTAATGCCACCTGCTATACTAAAAAGCCTGTTTGCTAGTAGTTAGAAACCGAGCAATTTTAAAGCAGAGAGTGCGTTTCTTGTTTTTCAGTGGCGCCATCTACGGCCAAGAGTCCGTCTTCACACACGTCACATGCGTTAATAGGGTGGACCCCTTCATACATCCATTCATTCATCCACAGATCGTAATTTTTGACCTGGATCAGAGAATGATAGATCTCCAATCCAGTACCCCCAGAGGTATTGATTTGTTATGGGAACATGAAGAACTTTGCGACTCGACAGATTTAACATGCATCAGTCACCATATACTACACAGGGAGTCTTCGGTCGGCAGGGTTCGAAACCACGAACTCTCGGACATGGGCCCAGCGCCAGGGGTGAAAGCGAGACGGAAAAGAGGAAAGGCTGGTAGTAAAACCATTTCAGTTATAGCTAGTTTTGGGGAGGAGTTTACTTATTATTTTTTTAAATTTTTCAACAATATCTGCTTTATCTTGGAAAAGAAGCACAGGGGTGAAAGCGAGACGGAAAAGAGGAAAGGCTGGTAGTAAAACTATTTCAGTTATAGCTAGTTTTGGGGAGGAGTTTACTTATTCCTTTTTTAAATTTTTCAACAATATCTACTTTATCTTGGAAAAGAAGCAGTTTTATATATATGTCAGAATTATAAAAGAAATCTTGATAGTTACAGATATTTCATTTTTTTCGAAAAAAATGCTGGATTGAATGTTTTACGTACCAGGTTTTTCTCTTTTCCGTCTTGCTATATAAGGGCTTTCACCCATGCCCAGCGCCCTATAGACCAGGCTATCCCGGCCTGTTAATTTTTATATTACCACTAAGCAACCGCAAATTATTTTTTGGTTAGTGTGTTATTGTGTTTTTAATTAGTGTGTTTTCATAATAAAAATTGAAAATACTTAAATGCAAGTTAAATATAGATTAAATTATAGAGACTAAAATAAAACAGTAAAAGTAGTTGTAGTAGTGTAGCTGTTTTTCACAAATATGAAAACGCACAGCAATTTATTGTTAAAGTAAAAAAAAAATATTAAAAAAAAGAAGATAAATTAGCCATGAATACTTATAAAAATACGTTTGCAATTCATATGATTCAACTAAATAATTAATTTATATTTTTGATGATCTTATGAAATTATTGAAAAAATATAAATAACGCACGTTTTCTTCAAAACATTTTCTTACACGAGAATCGAGTATCATGAACCTTTAATCATGAAAAGCGAATATTTAAAAAAACACAACTGTTTATAATCGACAATAAATTAATTTTAAAGAATGAAAACTAATCATTAAAGGAAAATTACTTTTTTTTCTATTTTAAATGAAAGATGGAATCGGTAAATTTATCTTCAAATTGCCTTGGGAAATGACTGAGTTTTAAATGAGAAAGAATTAAGCAAATAAAAGGTAAATAGAAATTATTTTAATCAGATTTCTGAAACTCAAATTAGCTAGCAATATTTCAGGCGTATTTTCAATAGAGAAATGAATTTAAACTTTATCATCAGTCTCATTTCAACTTCAGGTATTGCTTTTTAAAATATTGCTTAAATAATTAACAGCCTGTTACATAAAACTATATTTTTTTTGCGAAAATTACAGCTATTTTGAAAAAGTATGGATATTTCTTAATTATATACGTAATGATTTGCTTAAACCTTTAAGTAAAAGATAAAACATTTTTCATTCTAGTAGATTATTTGACTTTTTTTGTTTCATTGAATGAACAAATAAAATTTGATTCTTTCAGTAATTTATCCGATTATGAAATTTACATGTAAACGCTTTTCCTACTAAATTAATGATCAGAATTGCTATAATAATTTTACAAATTAGTTGATGCTTTTATTTGTTGATTGATTTTGATAATTTTTTTTTTAAATATATTGATAAATTTAATCAAAATTATAATTTTGATCATGAAATGCATCATATATTTTAATAACTTTTCATTTCTTATAATCTTGATAAACGTATCTATGGTATCATACGGTTTTTGTCTTGTAAGTATTTAAAATTTACAAAATATAAAGGTTTATAATCAAAAATTATGTTTATCAAAAACTATGTCTTGGGCGTGGGAATTTTAGCCTTTTCTGTTTTTACAACTTACCGGTCATGTAAATATTTAATCAGAAACAATATAAAATAATTACATTATAATTACAAAGAATATAAAATAATAGAAACAATATAAAATAATTACATTCCATTTGTTACAAAAATCCCCAAGTTGAACCATAGGGCAAAAATGAGTATCATATATGTTGTGAAAACAAAGGGAAAAAGTTTTTTTCAAAATATAATAGCTGTGTATAGGATAATAAATTCAATAGCTGTGTATAGGAAAATAATTTAAAAAAATTTCAAATATCATTTTAAGTAACAAGGTAATAAGCATTTAATAACAGATTAGTACCTAATAAAGATTTATACTTTGCTATTGCAGATAAGTTTCCAATGTAATTTAAATAAGTAATAATTACATGCATATGCTTTCAATCGAAAACTACATTCTGGCATGTAAAAGTTCTATTTGAACACGTAATTGGGTACAATAATGTGCCCTATAAAGCACGAGTTTTTCAGAACGAGTTTCTATAAAGAACGAGTTTTTCAGTTTCGAGTTTTTCAGAGCTCTGTTAAATACTAGTTACGACATTAATTTTCAAAATAAAATGTAATTCGGAATATTTTTGAATCACGTGACTATTCATATGGATGTTTCTTTTAATAAACAATCTAGTCATAGACATATTTGATGCGCCTAATTATTTTATTTTATTTAACCCTTTGACACAGAAAATTATGAAGTATAGTTTTGAAACTTTTTTCATTATTTTGTATTAATTTAGGCAAAAGTAAATGAAACATTTTATATTAAGTATTTTAATAATTTCTTGGCCATGAAATGTATTATGAAACATCAGTGTTTTTTTTTCTACGTAAAAGATAAAATAATTCAAGTGCAGCCTTCTTCAAAAAATTTTTTTTTAATTTTGTGCTTATTTGCAGTTATTTAGATCTAATCGAAATAGCTATTAATCATTAAAAATTTCTTTTATTACCAAAATCAATAATTGATAAATTTCCGAATATGAATGAAAAAACTTTTTTTTTTTTAATTTTATATTTCAGTACAAATATAATTCCCGTTAATCTAACAAATTTTTTAGTAGCTATTAGACTTATAATTAAAAAATACCAAAATAACTTTTAAAATATAGAATAGAGTGTCTGAATAAGTTATATATAAAAGGGACACCACTGTTTCAGTTGCATCAAAGGGTTAATAATATATTTTTACCCATATAAAATTAAATATTTATTCTTGTCATATTTTCGTCTTCATCTATTATTGTAAATACAAACTTCATATTTAAAACCGTTGAAACAACATTGTCAAGTTTTAATTCAATAAAGTAATAAACGAAGCAGAAATAACCATTCCAAACGCCGAATCCTTGTTTTGAATCAGCATATTAATCTTAATTCTTATAGATTCTCTTTAAAACAAAACTTTTATAGCCTCCAAACTTCAATTTTTACCCTACTCCATTGTCGTTTTCTTTAAACATTAAGAGCCTACTGTCGTTTCGACCAGCCCTTTAATATCCTTCACTTTTGTCTTTAGGTTTTTGGCAACAGCGCCACTTTTGCGGTTGACGTCCATAGTATCGCCAAATGGCGAGAAGATAATGGCGCCATAAATCAACTTGGGTCTTCTTGTACTACTATTTCTACTTCAGTGAACCCTCTCCCTTACCCTCTTTCTTTATTCGAATTTTCTACTTCCCCAGCTTTCGTTATATCGTAACTTAGAATTGAGTGAAATACCCCTTTCCCTGAGATGAGAGTATTGAAGGCTTAATAAATTTCTGTTCCACTTGCTGGCCTGTAATTTGCTTTTACAAGACAGCCAACAATCTATCTTTGCTAGTTCACATCACCCCCTCTTCTTTGCTGCAATTTATGTCCCTTATCGTTTCAAAACATCCAATGTTTGAACAAAGACTAAGATTAAAGAATTTGGATATGCTAAAAAATAGGAAAACGACTGAGCTATTTTGTATATTTTTTTTTATTTGGTTGTATTGGCTAAGCATATATGTAAGCATCATTTTCAGAAGCATTTTGAGCTTACGAATAAACCATTTTATCTATTTCATTTTTTTTTATTTATTTTTTAGTTGGGGAGAATCTTTTGGAAAAATAAATGGGGGAGGGTTATTTTATGATCCTGCAATGGAAATTGATGGGCACCTATAAAAGAAGAAAATGGTTTTTTCATAGGAAACTATTGAGCAATAGTGCTATATTGGATTTTTTCAATTGCTCTCATTTTTCTATTGAGTGAAACTCTGAGACTCAGCAATGTAATGCTTAATAAAACAAAAACTTGTTATTATGCAGAATGTTAACAAAAATAGCCAAATGTTGAATATATATCGAATCAAAAATTAAAATGCATATTTAATGACTTGTATCACATTCAGAGGCATAAACATAGAATGAACATAGTTAAAAATATATTCCGTAAAAATTCAAGTTTTATTCTTTTTCTCTTTGTTTATTTTTTGATAGCATGGAGGATAAAACTTAGATGTGCTGAATATTTGGTGGAAAATAAACAATAACATAAACATTAAACCTATCTAAATTTTCTCTTTTTTTTTAAACAAAACAAATTTGCTTTTTTTTCTATTTATTTTCAAACTGTAACGAGCAGAAATTCCTATGATGGAAATTATTCATACAGCAATATTCTTAGAAAAAACTTTCATACGCTGATATGAAAATTTATTCATATTTTGAGAAAATGATGTTTATAACTAAGTTTAGTCATAAACATCAGTTGCTTATAACATAAGAATTAAAAATAAATAGCCTATTACTTATGTAATTATTTTCTACAATGTATTTGAACAAAAAAAAACTAAAAAAATAGAGACTAATTTTTACAAAAGTAGGGCACGTCAAAAGGATTGGGGGAGGGGAGCTCGTTGTTGCCCTGTGGTTAGATAATCGAACTCTGAGACGGAGGGACCGGAGTTCAGTTCTCGACTCCGCTTAGCCCCACTTAGTACATGCGAATTACGTGCTCGCAAAATCTGTGGAATCGAAAGTACCATGGTTACAAGGATCTCGTGAAAATTTCTTTCTCTTCCAGATCTGTGTCAAAATTGTTGAAGTGGCTTCACGAATTTATCTGTTGCCATCTGCCTGGGCGTGCTTAACCAAGTTTCATAAAACAACAACAACGAATAGATTGAGAATCCCATAATGTAGCTCGTGGCAAATAAGATTCATCACATTCAAAGTTTTGATTTCTTTCAGTGGGAGAATTTCTAAGCTATCGTACATCATGAGACTGTGGGGTGTGAAATTAATCTAGTGGCAAGACTTGTTCGCACTGCTGCAACAACAGTGTTTAGCAATTAATGTTCTATGGATACCCGGGATGTGAAGACTATTCGAACATCTATTGTAAATATATAAGATACAAATTCCCCATTGACTATAAACACTTCGTCTTTTGTAAACCTGTAGCACAGTTATAGATTGCAATTAAAAATTTCTCTATGCCCTTTCAGATGTACTCAACCATATTCCTATGACTTGCCAGCTGTGTCAGATTTTCGTGGTTTTCCACTCCACGTAACACAAATGTGAGTTTTTTCCATCAAAAAGTCTTCCACGAAAGCTAGTTTGCCCATGTAATTCATACATTAGTTCCCCATTCTTCTGGGTTGGGATCAAAATTACCAGGCTACGGATTTGAACTTTAAAAGTTACAAACTCAGAATTGGCCGGCTGTCAACGCTGGTTACAAAACATAGAATAATGAAGGTTAAGATTTCCACTTAGAGTGTGAAAACACTAATCTTTATATCAAAAGTTGTTCCATTTTTTCGTATTGTACTTTTTTATTTGTATTGCACACTTGTATTATTTCTTAAAGCAACATTCATTTAATTCATTTTTATTCCCCATTTAAAAATCAATATCTCAGGTACATTAAAGGTACATTTAGTACAACTTTAAATGGAATCATTTATATTTCAAATTTAAATATAGAGCGCGTAGTCATAAAGGAAACGTAACAAATATCACTCACTCAAACGATAGACAGTTCTGTCTTTAAAATGCATTTCAAATTATCCTTTAAAAGTAGAACGGTAACAGAGTAATTGAACTGACGACATTTCTTGCTGCGATTTCAGAAAAGGAGAAATTAAATTATCTCAGTTACTATCTCAACAATTTCTTAATCTAGTCGCATTTTCGAAACGAGATGACGCTTTCGAAAATATTTATGAACGTACAAATAGAAAATTCTTCTTGAAGCACCCCTGAAACTGCAACTGTGAGATAAAATCCACACCATTACCATGAATATTGTTGTTCTAAAAAGGAGCAACTTAGTTTCGGTTCATTACTTTACAAATCTCTACAAACTTGGCAGAAGAAAATGCATTAGTTGCCATGGAAACAGTGAAGTGGTGATGAAAATAAAATGGCATTACTTTTCAAATTATCAATTGAATCTGAAAATGTTGTTTCGAATGTGTGCTTGAAAATCTTGAAATTTGTTTCAGCTGAGAGATTTACGGAAACGAAGTACAGCTCGAAACTTCATCATTTTTAACAGTGGTTGCTATATCTTGAATTTAATATTTCTTATTCGATGCAAATACATTTCAAAATTGCTTTATAAATATAAAATTTGATGTCATACTTTGCCTAAATCTTAGGTTACATATATATGAATGCAATTTTGCGATGATAACTTAGTTAATTAAATTAGCATCATTTTTGAAGGATGACACTTTTAATAATGTAATTTTTATTCTGTAAATTTAGAAACAAATGATTTCTTAAATTTAACTCTAAATAAATGTAAATTTTTTTTATCGTTATATATTAGTTTACCGCTTTTGTTGAATTGTTACATATGGCTTTATTGGAAATATTAATCCATATACAGCTTTTGTTGAATTAAATTCAATTAAATGACTTTAAATTTTAAGGTGCATCAGTTATTAATTCCTCAATAGTTAGAAATGACGAAATATAAAAGCATGAAATAAAGAAATCAGTATACTTGATTCAGTTTAAATAAATAAAACTGAAGTATAAGCGTGGTTTACTGTATCTGTAAACTGTTAGTTTACAATTTTCAAATTTGATATGGTGCTAAGTCAGACCATATTGTTGTGAAAATTCATGACATGATATTTTGGTTCAAATTGAAATAAAATAGGGTTCTTTTAAACGCCTTAAGTAAAGTTGCATGGAATTTAAGCTCGTATTATGGTTCAATTAACAAATAATATTGTTCATAGTCGTACCGATTGTACTGAGAGTATAGTTTATGTCCATTGGTAATTAAAAAGACAGAAAAACATGTTGTTTGATGTACGTTTATCTAGCTTTTATATGCGTCATCGACATCAAAAGTTTCATTGGAAATCTGTTCATCAATCATTTATTAAAATAAATAATGAATAAAATGTTATAATAAAAAAAATCAGTATTGGATTGGAAATTTTCTGAGAAAAATATTTACTGAAGCTTTTTTTTCAGTTTCAGGAATCTTGTTAGCGATACATGCGCCGCAACATTTTTCAAATTGGAATAAAACTATAATTACTAAAAAGTCTTATATGCTCCCCGGTTAAGAAATTCATTGCTCCAAGATAAAATTGCTTTAAAATGTGCATAAATACCCAATCTTTAATTTAAATTACAATTGATATTATTATTTTTTTGCACTGAGGGTGAATGGTTTGTAATTCTTTCGAATACGAGCTTTAACCAAGATTCTTTTTTGTCATTCGTGTAGATATGATGGTTCTTCTTCAGTTTTACCATTTGTTTCTTTGGAAGAGGTAAACATATTCTCATATATCGTTTTTTGTTGAAATATTTCTAATGTATTTCAAATGTAATAAAGCAGAATATCACAAATAATGCGCATACATGAATTCTACATGAATCTCAAATAAGATATCACATCATATGCTGGAGAATACTATACATACACGGAGAAAACAAATTCTGGTAAAATTACAGAGCTGTATGGTAATGATATTTCTGATAAAAAAAATTCTGGTTATAAACATAATTCTGGTAATAAAGCCAGGATATGCGTCTTGACCGTTCATATGATGACGGTTTAATGGAAACTTTGTTTTTCAAATTATAGTTCTTGTTACAACACATTTAGTAGCAAAAAGAAACTGAAAAATATATTTGACCAAATAAATAGTTTTTTATGCTATTCTCTAAAGTATTTTGATAAAATTCATTAAAAAGCTTATAAAGCTTATCAACATTTTTGGTGTCTTCTTTGAGCCAGAAGCACAGTTCCGTATTTTCGTAGTTTTCATCATATTTTATTCTCATAAGAGTTTTGAAGTTCGATATAGATCTATGAAAAGGTCAATCGTTCTTGGATTGTTGCTCCTGATCTGGAAAAAAAGCTTTTCAGATTATTCACACGACCTTGCTTCCCATAAGCTGCAGTGCGTTTGAAGAAGATGAGTTCTTAAGTTTATACATAAATGCAAAGCATGTTTAGGTAGCTATTATTTTTAATAAACCAAGTTGTTTGCATAAAAGCTTTCAACTTATGTGACAAAAATATTATAAAAAACATTTTTCAAGTTTAAAATATTAGAAGACATATTCCAAGTATTCAAAACATTTTTCCAAATATTCAGTTCCAGATAATAGAATATTCATTTTAAGTGATTCAGAATATTAGAATATTTAAAACAAGTTTCATTTATTTCTTAAAGCATTTAGCGATTTTTATGACAAAACTGTATGTAATTAAGATTATTTTTTAAATTATTTTCTGCACTTCTAATTGGATTTTTTTTATTGGACAGTTTAGATATTATTTTTGAATAAATAAGTCTCTTTATCTCTGTATAACATTGCCATGAAGGTAGCAATAAATAGCCTAACGTTAAATTATTTCGCTATCAAGCGTTTTACAAAATATTGAAAAATTATATATAAATATAGTAATGAAAAGTTCTAACAATTGTTGCTGCTGTGGCGATTAAAAATAAAATAAAAATGGCAAGAATTCACCGAAAACTGAATTTAAAAAAATGACTTCGAAACCTGTAGATCCTAATCAAAGTCTGTCCTAATCAAAGAGAACTTAAATTATTTTGTAAGTTGAAAACATTATATCTTGATTAATATAAGTTTGATATGAGTGTTCTAAAATGAAAGGCAATAATACTTGTAAAACAAAAGTGCGTGTGAAATCCTTTTTTTTTCTTTCAAAAATGTTATCAAACCTTGAATAAACAATTATTCTAATTCATTTAAACAATGTTTACTTAACATAACTTTGAAAAAAAAGCATAAGATTTTATTCTAAATGAAATAATATTAGTAATGAAAAATAGAGAAACCTGAAGATTCCTTAGACATACGCTTTTTTATTGAAAAGCAACTATACAAATAATTCAATATATTAAAAAATATATGAAATATAACAGATTTTACACAATTTCATTCTGAAACACGTTATTCGAAAATACTGAACCACGTTTAAATTTGGAATAGATAGGATTAAACTAAAAGGATAAACAGATCAACGTCTGATGAAATTGAAATCCTCCTTCAATAGCAGTTAAACCTCGTTTCCCAATTTCATGTAACATGTTTACAGTTTTCTCAACCAATATTATACAGATAATGGATATCTTAAAGCTGCGGGAAAAAACGCACAAGAGCAATTCTTATTTAATCCTATCCAATCATCTTCCATTGTTTGGCGATGAAGATGAATTATTATTTGCTCTAGAATGGTGACTTTTCGCAATTTTTCGTTTTGTTTATACCTTCTAGTTCGAAAAATAATCGAAACCAAAAGCATAATTCTATATATATATATTTTTTTCATATATCATGTCATTGTTTGTGATCAATAATAAGGTAATGTTAACGGTAAGAACTGTTGTTGATCTTCCAGTCGAAAATATCAAGCCAAGCTTCTTTTAACCCTTTTTCACTCCCCAAATCCCCCCATATCAATTTTTTTTGTATACGAAGCAAGATTGGATTTTCCCCCATTTTATCCCCCTCATTTTCTTTCCTTTTGTGAGCCTTAAATTCATCGATTATCTTTAGAACCCTCGCTGTTCAAAAAATTTTTTCATGTATTTTTTTAATGCATGTATACATTGGATGGAAAAGAGAATGGATTTTAGTTTTTTTTCACTGCTTTTGGTTTTCTATTTTAAGTTTTATCAGGGTTAGGGAAAATAAAAGAATTGGAAAATAAGTGGAACAGAAAGAAAAAAAACAGTCTTACAGAGAGAAAGTTTTTCACTTTGGTTGACCTTATTTCAAAGTTCTAGAAGAAGTTTCTAGAAACATTGCCAGAATATTTGATGGACATTATGAAAATAAAGTATGCTGAATTATCTCAAACTCCTTATTTACCTTTTATTGTACTATTTTGCTAATTGAAACTTGAAAATTCCTTTTTTTAAGCAAAAATAAAAATTTTATAAAACTCGTCTAAAAACATCAAACAAATACAGGTAATGACTGCAGTAAGTCTTAATTAATAGATTAAAAATAATAAAATTATTTTTTCAGAGCCCTTTTTGATGTTTTAGAAGAAAAAAGAATCGAAAATCGCTCGGAATTACAAATGAAGATTTTACTTGAATGATAAGTTACATTTCTTGACGTTCAAACAAAACAAATTTACCTTCAAATACAAAAAATGGTTCTTAAATCAAAGTTAATACAAAGCTTGGCAAATATTTTATTCAAAGACTTAGAAGAGAAAAGTTTCCTGAATATAGTCAAAAATCAAAGGAAAATTCAAATCATACGATTCCCGAAGTTAAGATACTAACTTTGGTTGACCTTATTTCAAAGTTCATGAAGAGGTTTTTCGAAACATTGCCAGAACACTTGATGGAAGTTATAAAAATTCAGTTCAGTTATGATTGCTGTATCTCGAATTCTTTTTTTCTTTTTTCATTTAATTTGTACTTTTATTTTTATTTTACTAATTAAAATTTTCAAATTTTTTTCAATCCGCAAGTATAGCAATTTTCAAAAACTTGTCCAAAAAAAAAAAAAATGGCGAATAATATGTAAAAAGATTGTAAATAAGTCTGAATAATTAATAGATTAGAAATAAAAAAATATTTTTAAAGCATTTTTAGTAATCTTTCAGAAAAAAAATGCACGGTTTTAGAAGATCCAACAAACAAACTCAATTCGAAATATCAAAAAGCACAAATAATCCTCTTTTATTTCGAAGCTAAACATTAAAGTTGGCAAATAATTTCTTCGTAGCACAGTTTTACAAAAGAAGTTTTAATTCAAATGCTTCCAAATCTAAATAATAACTTGGATCAGGCAATTTTGATTGGATCAAGTAATTTTTCGTATTATTTT
Source organism: Parasteatoda tepidariorum (assembly GCF_043381705.1). NCBI lineage: Eukaryota > Metazoa > Arthropoda > Arachnida > Araneae > Theridiidae > Parasteatoda > Parasteatoda tepidariorum. The sequence continues at coordinate 27,828,498 of NC_092210.1, forward strand.
TTCCATTAAGAAGGATTTCTAATAAATGAATTGGTAGATTACGATTTAAACCTAATAACTTTTTGCTAAAAAATTTTTTTTAATTAGTGCAGATTCTCAAACAAAAATACTTCATTTGTATTTTTAAGACACTTTTCATTTAAAAAAAAATAAATGAAAACGAGAGAGAAAAGCATAATTTGGTAATAATCGCTAAACTTTTTGCTATTTAAACCATTTATTTGGTAAACGCTAAAATTTTCGCCATTTAAACCATACATTTGGTAAAGATTCTGTTCGCTAATGTGATGGTTTGCAGTAAATTTAAGTTTCAAGAATTACAGTTTTTATTAGTCACACATTTAATAATAAAGTATAACATTGATCTCTAAATTTTGCAGCAAAATTGCTTGTTACGCCATTTTTTGAAGAACCACGAGGAAATTGCAGGACTATTCTTAAGAACGTGTTTAATTTTGCTGTTTAGTTGATAACATTGAGATTTTGCTGGTAATATATTTACCAAAAATAATGGCAGTCTGTTTTCAGCTTTGGGGTATGGGTTATTTAAAATGATGGTGATGAGTCAATTTGGAGTAACATGATATAATTTTCCATCACGTAACAATATTTAGTTCTACGGTGTTAATTCTGTAATCAGAAAACGGTGTTAATTCTATAATCAGAAAATTAAATATTTTGTTAGCTCTATATTACCTTAAAAACTTATTAATTATTATAAGTTAATATTTAAGTTAGTTAATAACTTTATTTTTATTAAATTAATTCCCACATTTTAATTTTCTATGAGACGCTGCAACCTCTATAAAGTTATCTTTACTTTTATAATTATAAAATCTTGCGCATAAAAATCTAATTTAAAGAAAAGATGGGGAAGGGAGAAATTTATATTTTTAAAGACAATATAGATAGATAATTATTTTAAAACAGAGTTTACGAAAGTGAATGTATATATTGCACAATAAACAAATACCTGCCTAAAAACTACAGGCAAATTAAAAATTTTTAAGTCTTATAGTGTTAAAAAAATATACTTTTCTGTCTTTACTTGTTTCTTTAATTTCCTTATGAAAAATTTATTTTTGAAATTTCCAATTAATTGTATGTTCTGCATTGATCAAAACAAAGTAAAAGCTCTCTTCTGTTTTCAAAATTCTTTTTCGAATATCCAAGAATATATTTTAGATTTATTGCATAGGTATTAGAAATTATGAAAATGACGTAATAAAGAGAGGCGGAAACGCTAACGAATTTTCAAAAAAATATTGTTTTATATAATTATTAACTCGATCTAATATCTCAAAAATTCGAACTCCAAAATTATTTTTAAAAAAAGTTTTTTTTTTAAAATTATTTTTCTGCTCTTTTTAAAATGCTCACGATGTTCTTAAATTTTTTTTTAACTTCTTTAATTCATTCGTAGTTTCTGTGTTGAAAATCACACAGAAGAACAGATAAACAAAAGTGTAAGAATGTTGTCTTCTTCAACTGTTGTGTTCAATCGAAATCTCTAGAAATTTTATTCACTGCAAATTATGACCATGACAAATTGTCACCGTAACAAAATATGCAGATGGCAAATTATGGCAAACTGTTTCTATTACGAGTTGTTCCTACGATGTATTGTCGTTGCAATGAATTGTCGCCACGATGGATTGTGGGCGATGAATTAAGGAAGAGTCTTCAGAAACTGTTTTTCTTTTTATTTATTTATTGCCACTGAAGGAGGGAACTATATATATACTCATATCGGATTTTATAATTACAGCTTTAGGAATTTTTGGTGGAAATTTAAAATTTACTTTATTTCCGATTTTGAAAAATGCTGCAATGAAAATTATGACACAACGAACTATTAAATTAATTTACTTTAAAAGAAAACCAATCCATACATTTTATTAAGAGAGTTTCGCTCGAAAAAACTCTTAATCAAGCTTGAAGACGAAGAGTGCTCTTTTTGTAGGCTGATTGCTTTACCAGCTAATGCTCTGGACTTATTTAATATGATTAATTTATAGGTTTGGAAGATCGATAACAACCCTTGAGACTTTGCTTTTGCGGTGTAATCTAAGAATATACTATCATGAGTTCTCTTCTAGACAGTGTGTGATAAATTGAGGTAAAAAGAAAAAGGATATCGATATCTCTTCGAAAACGGGAAAAGTATAAAAAGCAAAGAAATCTATCTCCCGTTAAGAGTAAAAGGTTTAGAAGATTTATTCATGCTACGCTAGGTATGACACAATTTAGTTTATTTTTTGTTAAATAAAGATACTTAAATACAAACTGGGAAAAAAATTGTGGTCATAGATACCGGAATGTGGTAAAATTTACGTGTTTCTGGATCTAGGAAAACAGCAAAAAGCTAGGTAAGTTTTACCGCAGCTCGTTTTTAATGATTTTTGATAATATTTACAGTAAAATATCTTTTTTAGTATGTATTAAAAGTTTGCAACTGAGGTAAAGTATGGTCGTTCATTCGATCATGAGACCTTAAAGTATGACGAAAAAACCATTTATTAGGTAAAATTTATTTTTAAGTTTTGCATTTTAACTAGACGCGTGGAAAACAGAACAACAATTTTGAGAACTAGAATTTCCAGAAAACCGTTACTATAGCAACGATATGATTTCCAAATGATTAGCTTACCTTATAGTTTGATTTTATTAACCAAAATTATTCTCTATTATCATAAATGTCATTACCATACAATAAAGTAATTTTACCAGAATTTTTTTTCTCTGTGTAGGCATGACACATTTTAGTCAATTTTGCTTATTATCTAAAGATGCGTAAAGTTGCTGCCGAATTCAGGTTTCAAATAATTTCAAACAAACAAACCTAACCTAAACAAAACTAACAAACAAACCTAAACAAACAAAAAATTTATTAAAAATTTAAATCAACATAACTTTAGTACATAGTTAAAAATATTGGAGTGGGGTAAATATTCGGAGCCATTTTGGAGTAAATCGATTGTTTATTAACCTTTTCCTTACGGCTGGTACAACATGTGAACCACATGTGATAGTAGAACATAGTACACCGTTAGAAAAGGGTTAATTCGACGTCCTACCAATTTTCTGAGAATATTCTTAATTTGCTATCTTGAGTATATATACAAATGGTATCGAAAACTACAGTTCTATTGGGTTTAAATTTTTGAAGATGCAAAGGGTAAAATGCAAATTTCATCAACTCGTCATTATCAGGGGAACAATCAAGTCTCTGTATTCTACTTCACCTGAAAAAATATTGACTTATGGGGGCCCATTTAGGTCCACATCAAAACTGATATTCGAACAAACTATCTTCGAAACTAATATTCGAATTTAAAAATCAGGTATTTTTAGATTATGACAATTAATTTAAAGATTCGGAAACTCGATAACAGTCAGTAAAACCCTAGCTTGCTTTTGCGGTGAAACTGAAGAGCATTCTAGTATGAGTAATTTTTCAGATATTATAGGATAAATTAAAGTAGAATAAAACTTTAAGTGATAATAAAATGAAAATTTTTATGTCTCCTTAAGAATATAAGGTTCAAAAAATATTTCCCGCTATAAAAGGTGCGTCACATTTCAAGCAATATTTTTGTTACTAAAAAAATACTTTAAGGCATACTTGAAATGCTTTGAGTAATTTTAATATTGGGGGTACAAATTAGTTCAGTTCATTTTTCTTCCAGATCATTCATGCATCTATTTCAGAACAAAATGAATGAACAGATTAATCAAAGTATTGTCCATCGCAGGCTACTACTTTTTCCCACCTCTCAGGCAATTTTCGAATTCTATCTCGAAAAAAATGTCTCGTCTTTTGAGGTGATCCAAGTTGGAAGCGAATTTTCGATTTCCGCGAAAGAAGTGAACTGGTGACCTACCAAATCATGCTTCATCCGTAGGAACAACCAGTAATCAGAAGGAGCAATGTCCTGCGAATACAGCGGGTGCGGTAAAATATCCCACTTGAGCGTTTCCAAATAATTTTTTACGATTTTTGCAACATCATGCCGACCGTTATTATGCAGAAGAATAACTTTTTATGTCTTTGCTCGTATTCCAGCAGTTTTTCGCTTAATGCACGGCTCAAACGAATTAACTGTAGCCTGTACCGATAGCCCGTAATGGAATCACCAGGTTGTAGCAGCTCATAGTATACAAAACTATTCACCATTCACCATTCTCGAAAAGTCGAAACCATTCCCTACATGATTTATCAATTGGTGCATTGTCACCATAAATTTCTATGAGCATTCGATGCTCTTCAGCTGCACTTTTCCTCCAATTAAAGCCGAAACATTAAACCTCCCGCAAATAGTGCTTCATTACCACAAAATTTGACATATTCAACTAGGTAAAAAACAGGGTTTTTGTATGAAACTCAAAGCGATATAAACTGAATATAACTGACAGATGTTTAACCTCTCTGAAATTACCGAAACCAGCTGTCACTATGAAACATTCACAACAGCAGAGCCATCTCTTAAAAACGGACCGAACTAATTTGTACTCCCAATATTAATTTACCGAATTACAATCTTTAAAAACTCAGTCAAAGTAATTCCTGAACTCTGCTAGAGATATTGGAGAGAGGTTTAAATTTGTAGATATATTTGAGTGCACCGATATTCTAGTAGCAATTTAGTGTACAACTTTTTTCGAGAGTATACTTAGGAGCTTATGAAAAGTATACATACGAAGAATGAACAGCCAGTTTTTTGAATAAACATTTAAAAAAAAAAAAAGGAATGACATAGCATCAAATGTTTATAAGTTTATTATGATCTAAAGAACGATTAAATGTGTGCTTGCTTTATCAGTTGAATTTATTTTATACGATTTCTTTACAGTTTTGAAAATCTGGTAGCAGTACTGGGGACTTTATCCAGCTTTAAAGCGTAATCGAGGATAATACTACACTCTAAAAATTTTTTAAAAGAAACAAAGAGAAAAATGAGAATCTTGGTAAAATTCAATCTTGTTCAAATGCATATAACTGATTTCTTGTTAACAGAGTTATGGGTAATACCAGTTTCTTCCACTTCATTTCTGTGAAAGAACTTTATTTCAGAAAAAAGGACTTTTCCAAAAAACGATGAGTTCCAAGAGCTCAAAAATAGGCGTCCATTTTAAAGACCAGCTAAACTGCGAAAAATTCTTGATCAAATAATTGCAAAAAAGTACCCACACTCAGGGGACCAGTACTTTTTACAGTAAATATATATTTTTACCGGAACATGTTACAGAAAAAAAACAATTTGACACACCGTCATAATTACCATAAAACCACTTAAGCATTCTAATTAAATAAATAATACTGTAAAAATTACGGTACAATAATTTACGGTAAAAATGGATTTTACAGATGATGCACCCGAATTGCCGGTAATTTATAACATGAATTGATCCGGAATTGTTTACAGTGCTGATGTGACCTCCATAAGTTTTTGAAGCAAATAAAGTTTTTATTATTTAGTATATCTTTCCGTTTTAGTTTGTTGTCATAATTTATTTAAATGTATGTATTTTTAATTATTCCAGAAAGAAGTAGCTACTCATTAATTATGGTTTGGATTATCATAGTGTCTCTTTGGATTTGATTCAACACGTTATTAGTTACGTGCCAGTTTGGTTTGCCCTTTCTATTTCAGTGGCGGTATTTTTATAAAAGAATTTCCGTTTTTAATTGCTTAAAATTTAAATGAGTTCCTTAGTAAATGATTTGAAGTGCATTCTATTTTTAAAGAAAATTAGCTTTATAACTTAAAATTTCTATTTAAAAAAAGTGTATTTTCTGACATTTTGTGCTAAATTGAAGAAAAATAAAAAGTATATAAAGTTCTGTTCCAAAATAAACAAAAGATAAATATGATTATGAACTTTAAACGTTCTTTAAGAAAAGAAGGCACAGATAATTCAATTATGCTAAGCTTAATTGAACTGAAATTTTTTTTTAATTCGTGTCTTAAATAATATGGGTAAATTTATCACTGGTCTAAAGTAATAAAAATGAATAAAAAAAGTAAATTAAAAACATGCTAGAAAAACTACTTTTGAGCTTAATTTTGTTTCAAAATGCCACTAAACAATTATGATAAAAAGTTGCATTAATTTTAAGAATAATGTAATATAATTGGCAGTACTATTCATGCATAAAAATCCTTTAATTAATATTCGATTATAATTATAAATAAATGCTTGCTTCCTTCATTCTCTTCATCTCTAATCTTAGTTTTCATTATATTTTTGTATCTTACACCGTTATTTTCTAAAAAGGAAGCAAAAACTGTCTAGTAAAGAAATATAGTTGATGATACAGCCAAAGAAGCGTAAAATAATGTATACCCATGAAGTTACTTGTTTTTATTTTTATCTTTAACACAGTTTCAAGTTTATTGCTATAACAAGTTTTATTTTCTTAACTATATATCTGAAAGAGACCGAATTCATAAATCTTAAAATAAGTTATTAGTGTGAAAAGTTTCGAAAATCGAGTTAGTGTTTGATGTGTCTTTTTTTTTCTTTTTTACTTTGAAATTGGCTATGTGCCATGAAATCCTAAAATAAGTAGTATGTTTCTATTTGGAGTTGTATGGCATGTAAAAATATTCTGGTTTGTTCTTAGAAACGAATACTTTAATTTTCCTTTTTCCGGTTTAAAGCAAAAAAGTACATTACTTTCAATGAATATTATTCGCTAGCTAAGGCGAAATATTTTTCTTAAAAGTAATTTTGCTTTCGAAATTTTTTCGAAATTTGTGCCATGATATAACTTGCTTTCATTTTGTTTCCGATTTTTATTTTTTTGTAAATATTTTCATGAAAAAAACGGATATAAGTGTTTCAAATTATAAAAAAATGTGATTGTGTTAATGCAGAGGTATAAAATTAAGTGCTGGTGTAAGATTTCAGATGCAAAATGTACGAAAAACGAATTTTACTATCAATTTTTCTTGCATCTGCGCTAAAGTCTGCAATTGTAAATGGGTTTGGTTGAACTATTCTAAATGTGTTCAATTGAAAAATTGTAAATGGGGCCATGCAGAGTTCTGAGAAAACTTCACTGTGAAGATACCAATAAAAATTAATTGAATAATAATCCCTCTGAAATTAGTTTGCGTCCAAAATTCAAAAGCTAGTAATTCGAAATTTATAATATGTTAACCAAATAATTAATTGTGGAAAATTTCACGATTTATGACAAGGCAATTTTTGCAGACTTCAAAAGCCAGTAATTTGCAATTTATAATATGTTAAGCAAATAATTCATTGTGAGAAATTTCCCCATTTATGAAGGCAATTTTTGCAGACTTCAAAAACTAGTAACTAAGTTTAAAAAAATTAAACAGTACCCTACATTTTCTATTAAATTAATCCTAACACTAACTTTAAGATAGTTAAAAAAAAACTAAAAGACTTTTAAGCAATGGAATAAAAACAGGCTGGTAGTGGCTTAATATATGGCATTACGTCTGCAATACACAGTTTTAAATTTGTTTATTTTTCAAGCTTACGAAAATTATAAAAAATTGGAATATGCGACAGATTTCCCAAGGGTTATTTAATTAAAAAAAACTAGCTGAATACCCGTTCATTTTAGAGAGTGAAAAAATTACATAATCAATAAATCAGTATTATATATGTATAAAGCCAATAGTCATATACTGACATAATTAATTAAGCTAAAACAATTCAAATTTTTTTCTGTTTATTATTATTTGCTGCTCTTTGAGGTGAGTTAATGTTATTGCATTAAGAAAATCTTGTTTTTAGAAGTTATATCCTACAAATTAAAAATAATGATATTTTGTATGATTTAGCATATTGCTATAGCATGACGTCAACTTCTACTAGTTAAAAATTATCTCCCGTACATATACCTTTTAATGACCGTAAAAACTTATTCCACAGAATTATCTTGGTACCAAAATTTGTATATTTAGTACTCATTAAAAATACCAATTAACATAATAGCATAGTCGTGCCCATGACTAAAATTAGTTAAGCATGATTGGTGTCAGTATTATTAAGGTTGATGCTTTTTGGTTTCTCTACATTAATTTAGCTTTTTGAGCAAAACATATTATTTTATTTCGATTAGCACATATTACAAAAATTAATTAGGTATCATTGTCATCAATAACAATACGGCAATTTTTTATTGTTTATACAGATGAGTGGTTATACACACATTTCTTTCCACTAATTTTGCATTTTTTTATATTTCATATCGTATTGATTACTAAAATTAGTTATTTTTTTTATAACCGTCTTTGAACAGCCGACCAAATTCCATGAATTTACGACTACTAATGTTCAACTCCGTAGCCTTGTACTTTTGAACATATTCCAGAAGACAGGGGAACTCCCGGATGGAGTATTGGGAAAATTTGCCTTCGTGGAGGACTTTTCGATGGAGCTAACCCGCATTTGCGTTACATGGAGAGGAAGATCACGAGAACCTCCTACGGTTAGCCTGACGGCAAGGGGACTCTAACCCATGATCCGTCTACCACTGAGGATATTTCACGTCAGCACTGTAGTTCATGCAAGCCGGATGCGGAATTCGTATCGACTGGGATTTGAACCCGGTTCGCCTCATTAGAAGGCGAACATTTTATCCCCTGAGCTATCGCAGCTGTAATTCTCAAAAATAATTAGTTATGACACTAATATTTATTCATTATTTTTGACAAACGAACTAATATCGGTACTTATTTCGAAAGCCGAAAAAATCACCAAGCTATTATAGACAGCAGTAATGCTGAGTTAAATGGGGTTTCAAAAACTATTGGTATTGTACTGTGTACTGGTATAAGTGCTGTGGTAATAAGAGCCTATTATCCCCATCTTATATACTCATGGTACAAAAGAACAACCTGTAATTTTTATTATTTGTTGCATACTCTGCTGCAGCGGTATACTATTAGATTTATCATAATCTAAGTTAGTTCAACTAACTAAGAGAAGGATTAAAAACTATTATCACTTAGAGTGTGATATTCATAATTTTCCATATACTTTCAATGGCTGAAAAGATAACATTAATTTTATTTTATGAGTACCTGTTGAGTTGCCACTAATTATATGTATAAAAATACAACTAACATCATAACATTTTAAAACATGAATTCTGTGACGTCATTCCCATAAGTTGAAAAAATTATTAACGCTGATTTTACATGTGATAACCTAACATAGGAAAGCTAAGATTAATAACTCATAAGAATAATAAAACTAATTTTTGACTATTTAGAGCTGTAAGCTAAAAAATCACTCATATTATAAATTTCTATCAAATCCAACGGATAATTATTTCATTGCAATGTAGTCCGCAAGTCAGAGTTCAGAGGGAGTTTTGAAATAAACAGTTAGGCCCACCGTGTCTCGGAACGTATATGAACCACATTTGGTGTGGAATGATCCGGAATTGAAGATTTGTATTAAGTAGATATGAAAGGAATTAATTATTGACTATGTCAACCTTCATCTATCAAAAGGTACCTCTTGATAGAGTCAAGTTAACATGTCTTATATACTAGTGAATTAGTATTTAATATTTATAGTCGTAGTTACGCCTCATTACTCCCCTTCCAGAATTTTATCTGTGATAGAATTCGATGAATGAATGCCACTAGTTGATTCATGCTGTTTTATTCATTTATTAATATAATTTTCGCTAATTTTTTTCATAGCAATTCGCTCATTATTTTTTTTCTTCTTGCTTTTTTTGTATTATTTATTGACCCGGGGACTTTATTTACTTCACCGGATTTTTTTAAAATTTTTTTTATTTTGTTATTTTTATTTATTTATTTTTTTAAAATTTAGTTTATAGCAGTTCGCTCATTTTTTCCCCTTCATTTTATTATCCGGGAGACTTTTATTACTTCACCGGATTTTTCTTCTTTCTTCGAGCAGCATATTTTTAGGAAATCAACTGTTTAATGTGGATTCATCCATCAATATTGGCAATTCCTTATCACCTCCGGGTCACTAATGAGGGATTTATTTAAAGACTATGTCAACCTTCATCTGTCAAAAGGTACCTCCAGATAGAATCGAGTTAACATGTCTTATATACTATTGAATTGGTATTTAATATTTATAGTGGTAGTTACGCCACAGATACAAACTTCTATACATTCAACATTTTTTTCATATATACACTGGTTATCATAAATTAAGGAAAAATCACAAAAATAGCGATAACTCTTTCAAAAGTAAGCCAAACCGTGCAAAATTTGCATATGTTGTCCACTAAGAGTAGCTGAGTAAAATTGCAATATGCAAATTAGTGGCGCTGCACTCGGCTTACGTCATCTGCCTGGAGCATAAAAGTCCAAGTTTGAGAGAAAGCACACAAATTTTACTGTGATTGCGACATTGAAAATCTGAGATAGCCAATTCGTAATAATGACCTCTAGGCATCATTTGCCTGAAGAACTACGATGGAGAGCCATCGGGAGACTAGAGGCAGGGCAGAGTCAATCAGAAGTGGCCAGATGGCTAAATGTGAGTCCATCTGTGGTTCATAGACTTTGGAGGCAATTTCAAACCACAGATTCGGCATCTAGGAGGTTCAGTCAAGGACGGCCAACTGTTACGACCAGTGCCGATGACCGATATTTGACATTAAGTGCACGCAGGAATAGAACCGCTACTCCGACACATCTTAGATCCTCTCTTGCTGCAGCCACCGGAAGGTTGGTGTCAACGTCAACTGTGCGCAGAAGGCTCCACGAAGGTGGTCTGTATGCGAGACGACCAGCCATTTGCGTGCCGCTCACATCACGCCATAGGAGAGACCGTTTGCAGTGGGCCCGACAACATGTCCACTGGACGTCAGATCAATGGAGGCCTGTTCTCTTTACGGATGAGTCCAGGTTTAGTCTAGAAAGTGACAGTAGACGTTATTTGATATGGAGAGAACCTGGGACCCGTTATCATCCATCAAACATCCGTGAAAGAGATGCATACGGAAGAGGCAGTGTCTGTGTTTGGGGAGGCATATCCTTAGGAGGGCGCACATACCTCCATGTCTTTCCAAGGGGAACCGTGAATGCTCAGGTTTATCGAGACAACATCCTTGATGCTTATGTGCGCCCATATGCCGGGGCAATTGGTGATTGCTTCCTGTTACAGGACGATAATGCAAGACCACACAGAGCTCGCATTGTTGATGATTATCTTCAACAGGAAACAATTACTCGCATGGAGTGGCCAGCTCGATCCCCGGACTTGAATCCTATCGAGCACGTTTGGGATGCTCTAGGGAGGCGTGTATCTGCCATCAATCCGCCCCCTCAGACCCTTGCCACGCTTGCAACTGCTTTACAAGAGCAATGGCTCTCACTTCCTATTGAACTGATAGACCGCATAATTGAAAGCATCACACATCGCTGTTTGTGCTGTATTGCTTCTAGAGGCAATCATATTCCATATTAAAGGTACTTTTTCTATTGCAAACCGATACTTCCAATTTGTTTATTTTATACATGTGCTAATTTCTATACTACTATTAATGTCTGATAATTTCTTTTTATGTTGTTTAATACCTTACTATGTGTTGTATATTGTGGGTAAGTTTCATAAAATTCCATGTGTAATTTCTTGAGTTATCGCGATTTTTGTGAATTTTCCTTAATTTATGATAACCAGTGTATTAAAGGAACTTAAAGATTCTTAACCGAGTTTTATATTTCTAAAACCAACAAATACGACATTCCTACATAGTGGAATATCCGGTATGAGTAAATATTTCTTTTATCGGTAATCAAACGAACAACTAACATAATCATTTTGGATTTCTACAGTGTAGACATTACATTTTTCCCTATAAAATGTTAGTTTAACGCTGTAATTTCTAGTTTAGCTTAGAAATAAACTCTACTCCCAAACGCTTAAAATAACCACGTGATGAAATATTCAAACTGTTATAAATAAATAAGCAGAGCTTTTTCTCTCGCCAAGGAGTTTCAGTTTGCATTTCCTAAATGAGTTGGGCATAGTCGTTGGCGCAAAGGTTAGAGATAAGAGACTATGTGTTAGGCGTAAAACACGGGACATCATTAAGTGATGCATAATTACTAACTCAACTTCCATTATGTATATGTACGGTCAGCCCACTTTCCCAAAGAGTTTCGCACTTGGGAAATTGCAATTTGTTGAGAATCTCCAAGTACGATCTTGAGTCGCGAAATCTTTCAAGGCTCTGCTAACTAGCTGTCTTAAAGCAAAGGGAAAGATGCGCCAACTAAACTTAAGTTTCAACTTCCCGAGTGTCTTCCTTTTAAGATAAGTGATCTGATTAAAAAATTTTATACTGTACTCGCATTTAATTTTTGATGAAACAAAATATCCATATATTTTACTACATTATATTTAAAGCTTGTTTTAATACGCTATTTCTTATTATTTATATGAATAACTATGTTATGGAAATAAAGATTTAATGGATACTATTTCTCCGTTTGATTTGATTTTCATAAGTTGAATGCGAAAATCTTTATCTGTATAATAACAATTTTAATACTATGATCTGAATCGTATTAACGTGATTTAGAAATAATTAGTATTTAAATTGTAGTCTTTGATGCCAAAATGTAAAAGAAATAATACGATATTCATTCGTGATAGTTTATATGTATTTTTTTTCATTGCTATATAGTGACGCAAAATGACGTGATGCAAAGTTATATCTGCGTTAAGGAATATATGCATTTATGCTATACATGCATTTGAATTAGATTGGTAGTCTTACACTGTTAAAAATTACAGATAAAATTACGGTATTAAGTACCGTCATTTCAGGTGCAGTAATCCGTAAAATCCATTTTATCGTAAATTCCATTTTTGTTCTAAACTATTAAACCATAATTTTTACAGTAACTATTACTTAATTAGAGTGACTCAGTGATTTCACTGTAATTATCACTGTGAAATTACTGTGTATCAGATTTTTTTGTTCTGTAACAAGCTCCTGTAAAAATTTATTTTACGGTAAAAACTATCGTATAATATATGAAAGTTAAACAAATTGACGAGATTTTCAGAATTGCGTTTTACAGTGAATATATTTTTAAAATCATATAAAATAATTTGCAATGCACAGGAAACTGTTCATTGAGATGAATAACTGATTTCAATAATTTTCACTGCAATCTATGCTAAACTAAATACACTCATTCAAATATATACGAGCTACGAAGAAAAATGTTCAATTTTTCGGTATCACATTTTCTGTCTTGTGTAGTCGGATTTTTTCGTTTTTCTGAACGTTAGTAAGGAATAATTCAAAGAAAAAGCATTTCTAAAATCTTAAAAGGAAAATTTTGCTTTCTCAAAATTTTTAAGAGACATAGAATATCAAACACACAAGCATTAGCGTTAACAATGCTACAGTTTTGTTTTCTCTATTTGAATTTTCACAATAGTTTTGAGTTATTAAAATCAAGAAATTAAGCACATACCCATTAGAAATTTCGTATAACCTTTCTTCTTCTCTCTTCTATCCAAAGTAATAAGTTCTGATTCCTTCAAAAGAATCTATAAAGGAATATTTACATTATTTAATAAAAAGACATACGCACACATTAACACAACATTATACAAAATTCTATTGCTAGTTTGAATGCTAAAATTTATATAAGATGATCACACATAATAAAAATGATCATTCAAAGTTAATTTTCCCCCTCCTTTTTTTTCTTTGTTTAAACTTGTTCCTCTGTCCTTATTGGTTAAACCACTTTACACGTCTTCCTCTTTTTACTTCTCCATCTTCATTTGACGCTTAGACGCCGAGACAAATTCTTGTTTATAGAACTGGAACTATAGTATGTCTATTTATGTACTATCATTAGTGCTTTTATCATGTTGTTTTTTGCTTTTGTCTACATAGCACAAAGCTTACCTTTTATGTATGAAGCTTTTATTTCAAACATTTGCATATGAGTCACCAACGTTTCTCTTCTTTCAATTGCAACTGATTTACTGATATTTTATCATATTTCTTGTATAAAGATAGTTTTAAAGATGCCAACAACTTATGACTTTTGAATGTGAACTAGTGTCTCCAAGACCGATACGATAAAATCCACTCGGTTTCAAGTCCAGCAAATAATATGGCTATTTTCTGCGGTGAAAAAAGCCAGAAAAAATTTGCATTGCACCATATTTCTAATGCTTTTAGAACTATGGGTCAGCAAAATCAAGTTAAAAAATCAATCCATTATTGACTGAAAAAGTAATTTTTGGACCAGGAAGGCTTAACATTGTTCAAAATGAATTTATAATCTGAAATGAGCAAAATGTATGGTTTTAATCATTTAAATGCCATTTATTATCTCTCTATCACTTAAAACGTGATTTTTATTTTTATTTCTTTTAAAATTTGTTTAGTAGTTGCTGTAAAATCCTTTAAAATCTATCATAACTAAATTATATTAAACTGAATTTAATTCACATATTCAATAATAAAAAAGGAATAAATATATAATCACGCCTTCTCAAATATACCAATATACCTTATACCAATAAACCAAAATTTATCTCCGTTATATACTTTCCAACTTAAATAGTTTTCATCACACATCAAAAATATAAACAAACAAATCAAAATAATTTTGATTGGAACTGTTTTCAAACAAAATATTGCTAAACTATGATTAAAGTCGCAGTTATAGCTTCAAAAGAATAATTTTCTAATATATCATGTATTGTGTTTGAATATGTTTCTGCAATGTGTTCTCTATCATAAGTTTCCAACCATGTGATGCCCTCATCAATTAAGAAAGGTTTTAGAATCGATATTATCGAATATCGATAAAGAAGTTCAGTGGGGCATAAAGAATCAAATTTGTCTACGATAGAGCAAACAAATTGCTCCATCTAACTTTGTTTCAAGGATCCTCTGTCCTGGAAAATGGATTCTATAACTCATATTTCCCAATGCCGATTTATCGAATGTGTAAGACAGCATTATCGTTTTTATTCCGCAATTCAGTTTTTTTTCCTAACCGAAGCAGACGATAAATAAAATGGAATCGATTTATTATGTGGGTAGAATTTATGTTCGATTTACGATGCAATTTAAGTGGAGAAAGAAGACTTTTTTTTAGCATTAATAATAACTTCTAATAATTCATTTTATGAAAATTGAAATTGCTCGAATAAAGAATTATAATAGAATTATTCAATTATGTGAGAATATATTTAAGAATATATGTATATTTATTTAAAGTAAAATCATTTGCGACTTCTGTTTGGAAAATGAACTAAATTGGAATTTAAAATATTTGTGTATTTTTTAAAAAGTAATATTTTTTTTCTTCACTTAGTTCTTATAAATATTATTGTAGCTACACAGTGAAAAATTTTGAATCAAATTACCGTATAAAGTGCTGGAACTTAGGGTGCATCATCCGTAAAATCTATTTTACCAAAAAATACATTTTTACGGTAAAATATTATATTGTATTTGTTTACTTTATACAGTACAGCATTATCATTCTTATTTCGCAGTTAAATTTTTTCTCTAACCGAAGCAGACGATAAATAAAATGGAAAGGATTTATTATGTGGGAAGAATTTATGTTCGATTTACGATGCAATTTAAGGGGAGAAAGAAGATTTATTTTGTATTAATAATAACTTCCAATAATTCATTTTCTGAAAATTGAAATTCTTGAAGAAAGAATTATACTGGAATAATTCAATTATGTGAAAATGTATTTTTATTCTATATAATGCAAAACTAATGCGTAAAATCTAATGCCATCTTTGTTTGAAAAATAAATTTAAGTAGGAATTAAAACGTTCGAAAGCTTGCAAAAATTTTAATAAAATAATTAGTTTTCATAAATATTATTTTGAAATAATTCAGTTAGTTTTCATAAATATTATAGTATCCAAATCGTACAAATTTCTGTATGGTACGGTTACTGTATTGTATGCACTTGGGGTGCATCATACGTAAAATCTATTTTATCGCCAAATCCATTTTTAGCGTGAAATTTTACACCATGAAATATATAATTCTTTCAGTTATATTTCTTTAATTATATATATTCAGTGATTTTGCAGTAAACATTACTGTAAAAATTACGCTATATCAGATTTTTTGTTCCGTAAAATATTCCGGTAAATAATTTTACGGTAAAAAGTACCGGAACCTTGAGTGTCGGTATTTTTTACCATACTTTTTACTTTACTTTCCTTTACTTAGGAAAATAGAAAACTCTAAATATTCAGACAAGAAAAAGCAGATTTATTTTTTACTTTTTAAAGCATTTGTCTGATGAAAATATGGTTTAATAAAAGAACGATAGTGATTTCATAAATGAATGGTCTTAGCGTGTTGAGACACTGTAATGATTCCATTTTTGGTGTTTTAATTCTTGAAAGAGATTGATTTTATAAATCATTCATTTAATTAGTAGTATTCTCTGTATTACCTTTTCATCTTTTAACCTTTTACTTACGGCTAGTACAACACATGGACCGCATGCGATGGTACAACATGAACACCGTAAGCAAAGGGTTAATGCAGTAGGCAGGTAAAGATTCCTGCAAAGATTAAAATAAAACAATAAAATTAAAATAAAACTAAACTGTTCTTAAGCATTTCTAAAGTATATAGGTGTAACAATTGACTCAAATTTGATTTCACATGAGTAAAATCAAAAATGACAACGAGAAAAATTATTTTACTTTCCCATTCATTTTATCAATTTAAGCTTGAATACCATATGTTTTCTTTAGAATTGATCTTTTTTTTGCGATACTGAAAAAATACTGAAAAGAATAGAAAAAAAAGTATCTAATGGCATGCTACTATAGGGAGTTCATGCTGCGGTACAATAAACAATCTATTTAAGGAAGTAGAAAGAAAATATATTTAATTTTTAACACAATTGCAACGGAAGTAAAAATTATTCATATAAAATTTTTTTTTATATTAATTTTTCTTCATTCTTAATTTTTTTTATTATAGTTGTACGGAGAAGAAAATCTTTAGATAGAAAGAAAAGATGAATAATTTGAACTTATAACAAGCATCAATTGCTCTTTTATCATTTCTATTTTTTCTTCAATTTTTAGTTAAATATATTATTAATTTTTAATGCTTATGTAAAAAAGAATGTGGATAAAATTGCTCAGAAATTATAGGTGTACGGAGAAGAAAATCTTTAGATAGAAAGAAAAGAGGAAAAATTTGAAGCTATAACAAGCATCAATTGCTCTTTTATCATTTCTATTTTCTCCTCAATTTTTAGTTAAATATAGTTTTAATTTTTAATGCTTATGTAAAAAAGAATGTGGGTAAAATTGCTCAGAAATTATAGATGTGCGGAGAAGAAAATCTTTAGATAGGAAGAAAAGAGGAAAAATTTGAAGCTATAACAAGCATCAATTGCTCTTTTATCATTTCTATTTTCTCCTCAATTTTTAGTTAAATATAGTTTTAATTTTTAATGCTTATGTAAAAAAGAATGTGTATAAAATTGCTCAGAAATTATAGATGTACGGAGAAGAAAATCTTTAGATAGGAAGAAAAGAGGAAAAATTTGAAGCTATAACAAGCATCAATTGCTTTTTTATCATTTCTATTTTTTCCTCAATTTTTAGTTAAATATGTTTTAACTTTTAATGCTTATGTAAAAAAGAATTTGGATATAATTGCCCAGAAATTATATTTTTCGTTTGAAGAAACTCTCATTTTTTTCAAAAATGAAAAAATCATAATTATTTTTTCTTAAATGTTAAATAATTTTGCTCTCCTTTTCGCTATAGATGTTATCATCCTATTTCTATTAGTGATAAATTTTCTAAAACGATACTTCCGATGAAAGTAATAAATATAAACCACCATATTTTCAAAACATTTTACTCGAAATAAAATCGAGGAGAATTAATACCACAGAACCGAAGTTTTATTTTCGATTTTTTTTTATCTAAATACATTTCTTTTTACAATATTATTTTTATTGATTGCTAATTTATTATTATTCATTACCAATTTATTAATTTATTATCATTCATAAATTGTTTAAAAATTAACTGAATTAAGCAAGGAGAGACATTAATGAAAGACATTAGTATTTACAGTATAATAATGCATATTAATATTATAACTAGTTCGTAATAATTAATTTATGGCGATATTATTTGGAAACAAATTATAATTTAAGCAATTAACAAGTATCATTTTGAGAATGCAAACCATTTTTTTTTCTCAAAATGATTTTTTTGAAATTTTTAAGAATTCTAAACTTTTCTAGTTAACTTCGGATAAATACGTGATAATTATTCCAAATATTATAATCTTTCTTTTAAAAAATCTCGATTTTCATAGGATTTATAATGTCTCTGTCTGCGATTTTGCGAAAAGCAGATCTCTAAACCATGTTTTAACCATATACTCTTCCAAAAGGCTGCAAAACAGCAAAGGCGCGGGAAAAGGGGATTTTCTCACCCACAGGAAATTAAAAATATTTAGGTTTGGGGTCAATGACTGCAAAGAAGGTCTTAGAAAGTTAAGATTCTTTTCCGATAGAGAAGTGAAATTTAGTAAGATAAGAGTAACTCGAATGTTTAAATTAAGAGAAATCTATTGTAAATATGGAAAAATGCAATAATATAAATTAAAGTTCTCGTGAAATTAAGAGTAAATATAATGATTAAAAATAATAGATGAAAAGATTTAAGTAAAAAAAAAAGTAATTGTCACATTCCACAAAGTGTAATTGTGATATTCACAATTTTTCAAAAGTGCTTATGATTACATCACGCACTTTTTGAACAACAGGAGAAGGGAATAAAAGTATATGTTCATTCTTTCTCCATGATATTTCGCCAAAAAACATATGCAAACATTTTAAATTTTGCATATGCAAAAATTTTTAATTTTGCATATTAACATATGCAAAAAATTTTCGAAAATTTTAAAATATTAGCTTTTTTTTATCCCTAGTTCAATAGCAAATGCAATTGCTTTTAAGAGGATGCTGTCCCAATTGGAGAAACGGTTCCTCGCAAATTCTATTTCATCTTGCGCTTCCATAACTAATTTAAAATTTAAAGCATGGTTAAAGCGAGTTCAGGCAAACTTAGAATAAGCCTTGAAGTTTCAGTTGTTGAAAAAGAAATTTCAAATTATCAATATGCAAACAAATTATTTGAAGAGAAATTCCTCATTTCATAATCTTAAGTTATCATCTCGTAATTTGTTTTCATTTAGACATTTAGAATATTTTTCAGCACTTAAAACTTCATCGCTTACTCTAGGTTTATAGGTTTGCCAGAATTCACTTACTCCATACTTTAGATTTTAAAGTACTTTTAGAGGGGAAAAATAACTTGAGACATAAAAGTTCTCTCGTGGTATAGAGCCTTCTTAAGACAATAGTTAAAAACATAGTTGATAGTCTTATAAATTAATTACCTCGTCGGGTTCTTATTTTAGTCTATAGAATTGATTTAAGGTAATTAGCGTACATGCAAGAAAATGTCTAAATTTTACATAAAAATAGTCATTTAAAAAAATTAACTGTCAAGTTGCACACAGTTCTGTTTAAGGGATTTTTTTAATTCATCCAGCATTAGTAGTAGCTTATTTACATCGCACTAAAGCAGCACAATAGGCTTTTAGCGCCGGTCTGGGAAACGACCCTAAGGATGATCCGAAGACATGCCATCACAATTTTGTTACGCTGCAGATTAGATGGCCTCCCTACCTCGGAAGACCGATGATCTACGAGTCAAGAAGAGAGCTTTACTGTAGACTAACTTACGAGGATCGATACCGTGCATCCTCAGTCTCTTCGCAGGCTGATCATAATGGCCATCCACCAGCGCACTGACAGCAGGCAGTAATGCTTGACTTCGGTAATCTGCTGGGAACCGATTCTTAACAATCAGTCTACTGCGGGACTATACTGATAAAGAAGCATAGTTAAGGAATGAAAATGATCATAACATTTACGACACTAAGAATATTTTATCATGGAATATCTTAACGTATTTTCTTATATCGAGAGTTATTTTGAAATATTATATATTTATTTAAAAATATTAATAAAATTTTGCCGAAATTTTTATAAAAATAATCGAAACCAATTTCTTCAAATCTTTTGTTCTGATAAAAATAAAGTATTTAAAAAAAACAAAATCTCGAAAGACTACTAAGCATAAACGTTTCATAGAAATACAAAGTTTTATTTCTTTTCTGTTTAAAGTATCAAAATATACGTTAAACTATAAATGATTTCAAATGTCAAGACAACTCTTCCGGAAATTTTCTGTTTCAATATATAAAATTGAAATGCTGCATATTCTCAACAGAATATTACAAATGCTAAATATTGTAAATTTGCATGAAGGATCACTTAACTCTAGTACTTTAAATCAGGATGAAACGCAAAATGCAGCTTGAATTTCAAACATGGATATCTGTTTTAGTCAAAATGATATTTTCTGTCGTCAGTTTTCCATCGAATATTCATTAGCTTCGAATGAATTATTCTAATTCCAAATAAGTTAAGTATTTCGTGAATGCCTCTTCTCTTTTTGAACATTTAGCATCGCATTCTTCCTCTTTTCGTTTGAACAGAAAATAGTTCTGCTTCCGTATAAGTGAATAGTACGTAATATTAAAATTTTAATTCCTGCTTGCTACTGTTTTTAAGTTTCAATAAAAAGTCTTAGATGAATTTTTAAGCAAAGTAAGTGCATTTTATGAGATTTTATATACACGGAGAAAAAAATTCGAGTAAAACTACGGAACAGTATGATTATGACATTCCTTGGAGAAAAAGGCATAATTCTGGTTAGCAAAACCAAAATGTGCGTCATTTCGATCAATAATTTGGTAATTTTTCGTTTATACGTTAACAGTTTACGGAAAATTCTTACTTTCGAAACGATAGTTCGTATTACCACACATTTAGTAAAAAATACAAAACTGAAAAGTAAATTTAATCGAAGAATTTGTATGCCCTGCCCTAAGGAGTCATGATAAAACTACAAGCATTGCCCAGATTCACCAAGTTTCATCACACATTATAAAATTACACCGAAGAGCCATTACATTATGACCGCACTGCTAATAACATGTAGGACCACCTTTAGCCCTCAAAACAGCTACCACCCGTCGTGGCATTGATTCCACAAGGTGCTGATAGGTAGTCCGAGGTATCTGGTACCAAGCGCTCGCCAACTGGTCCTGCAATTCCTTCACATTGCGAGGGGGTTGCGTGGCCGCATGAATTTGGTTTTCCAAGTAGGACCACAAATGCTCTATTGGATTAAGGTCAGATGAATTTGGGGGCCAAAACATGACTTGAAAGTCACTGGAATGTTCCTCGATGATTCGACCCTTATGACATGGTGCATTATCCTGTTGGTAAACACCATCCCCAGCAGGAAAAACTGTTGCCATGAATGGGTGAACCTGGTCTGCAACTATGTTCAAGTAGCTTGCAGACGTCAGGGATTATTCTATGAGTATTATGGGTCCTTATGTGCCCCATGAAAGCATTGTTCCTGGGCGAGAAACCATGAAAACCTGGGCGAGCCCATTCTTATAGATGGAGGGTGGTCATAATGTAATGGCTCTTCGGTGTATATTTTACTGTTAATTTTACCTTAATCATTACAAAAGCGCTTCTGTAAAATCTACTGACCTTTTTGGTATTCCTTTAGAGCGAAAAACACGGTAAGTTTTTCCATATTTTATTAGTTTTGAGTATATTTTTTCTCAGAGTATATTTCAAGTTTTAAGTAAAAAGAAGTTTGTTTTTAATATGAATTTAAAACTTCAACATTCAATTAAATTCACACAAATTTTATAAATTCGACAATTCTTTTCAGTATAGAAACAAAGAATGGTGAATTTTCAGTACGTAATAATTTAATATGATAGTTTTGTCCAAACAATTTTTGTAAAATATAGATTTTCTACTTGCAGTTTTTTTTAAATTTCTGTTTATAATTTATAAGCAACAAAGAAAATTTTTGTCTAAGAGATAAAATAGATAAACGATGGTGTTAAACCTTACGAATAAAATCCAGCATTTCAAAATTACGTACAAGATTTCTTGATACATTTCAGCATCATCTTTAGCGCAGACTGCAGAAAAATAGCGATGAAACAATCAATTTTCAATTAGCTAGAGCGCTCAAGGTTCTGCAGAAGCTCTGTGCTATAAAACAAGCCACGTTTCAGTAGTTAACCTAGTTGTTTCCAGCATAATTTATACCCATCGAAAAAAAAAATAACAATCACTTTCCAAGTAAATAGAGTACTCCATTCCTTGTATCAGAAGCTAAATAAAGTTAAAAATTTTCTTACCCCTACAAACTGAATTTGTTGTTACACCGTTGTAAAAAATTTCGGATCAAATAACGATAAATAGTGCCGGGTCCCAGGGTAACAGTACTTTTTACCGCAAAATTCCTCTTTACCGTAGCATGTTAGGGAACAAAAAATCTGACATAACATCCTTTTTACAGTAATAATTGCAGTAAAATCACTGAATCACTCTAATTAAACGATGTTGCTGTAAAAATTACAATTTATTATTTAACGATAAAATGTATTTTACGAATGATGTACCCAAAGAGATAAACCGGATTCAGAATTATATCGCACTGCATCTTGAATTTTTACCGTGTATAATATTACCGAAATTAATTATAGTTCAGCTATCATGTATGCAATATCTACTGATTGAAACATAATTTAAATTATTTTCTTTACCCACCCAAATGCTGAAATTTATCAAGCTCTGGCTCCTGTGCCTTTTAATTCCACATTTTACTTAACAAACTACTACCATTATCGTCTAATTACTAAATACGTATGCATTGCTTTTCGTTAAATGTTGAATTACATACAGATGTATATATAACTATTTAATTGGCTTTCCAATATCATGAATACACTTTAAACACCATAGAGGATTCCGGATCAAATTTCGGTATTAGGTACTGGCAATTTGGATTAAATCCGTTTACCTTAAAATACATTAAATCCGTTTTTACCTTAAAATATTATACAGTAAGTTATTTACAGTAATATTTACAGTTATTCAGTGATTTTGCGATAATTATTGCTGTGAAAATTTCGGTATTGCAGATTTTTCCGTAAAATTTTATGATAAAAATGGATTTCACGGCAAAAAGTTCTGGCACACTGAGCGCCGGTACTTCTTACCGTAACTTGATCCTGAAATTTTTACAGTGTATTTAATTGGCTTTCCTATCACATGAATAATTTAATGCAAATACTAGATTTGAAAATTTAAGTATTATTAATATGTAGTGGTGACAAATTTTTAGCGCATTATAGTAAGATATTATTTTAAATCTTTGAATATTTTAAAGAACATAAAATAAAAAAAAATATTAAAAGAAAGTCTGTTATTAAAAAATGTTCAAGATTTATTTTTCTACGTCAATTTATTGCCCTAATTTTTATATTATTGTTGGAAAATCGCTATTTTTATTTTTACCATTACACTGTTAAAATCCTGGATCGAATTGCGGTAAAAAGTATCGGGAATGAGGGTGTCTATACTATTTAACGCAAAATGCGTTTTTACTAGAATATATTATCTGACTTATTAATATAGTACTAGAATATATTATCTTTACTAGAATCTATTTTATTACCTTTATTATCATCTGATAAACCGTAATTTTTATAGTATTAATAGCCGTAAAGTCACTGAATCTCTATAATTGAATAAATATTACTGTAAAAATTACGGTATAATATCTTACGGTAAAAATTGATTTTACGGTGAAAGGAATTGTACAGATGATACACCATGAATAAACGTACTTTATATCGTAATTTTATCCCGAAATTTTTACAACGCAGTTATGATCATAAACTGTACGATATGATAATTTACATGGATAAAAATTAATCCATTCTTGCGCAAATAATGTCCTCCGATAAACAAAAATAACTTTAACTTTGAGATTTGCATTCAATTCAAACAAACCAAGATTAAGAAGAATCTTTCTTTAAAAGCTCTTCCAAGAATAACAGAAGACAAAGACTCTTAATGGAAAGTACAACCGATAATATTAGTACTTAGTTTGGTTTAGAACTGAATAAATATTTATTTAAGCTGAATAAGCAATTTCCGGTCTTCAAAGTTCGTCGAAGGTGCCTTTTATTTTCCCTTTGCATCAGAATGATTTTGCCCCGATCCTTGCACCTGCGGGGAACACCTAGAGATATTAGATTAATTTAGTGTAGAATGCGGACCTTAATCAAACAAATCTTCGAAAAGTTCATTAGGCAAGAAGATCACTGAATAGAATTCTCTTTCGAGAATTGCTTTAGAATGAATATTTGTCTCAGTACTTTCGCAATATTTTACCGTTTGTTTCATCCATTTTAAAAGTACAAAGGAATTTGCAGTCAAACATTTTAAAGTCGGAGGAAGTTCGACGGTTGTAACCAACGCAATTTGATTTCTCAAAATAAATGGAAATTGTTTTACCTTTCAGGCAGGTTTTGTTCGTGTTTGTTGAAGCATTACTCACTCAAAATTTTTGTAACAAAAGGGTTCAAAATCAAGAAGGAAATGTTATTTTTGAGAGGCATAGAAGCAGGCATAATTTTCATGATTAAGAAGATTATTTTAATTGATGATTATTAAATAAATTTTTTAAGATCTTGACAAACTTTGAAAACATGTCATGAGTTTCTTACTTAATTTTTCAATTTCATGTTAAGCTTATCGAATATTTACTTAACCCCTTAGCAATCTGTTAATTTTAAAGAAAGCTGTCATAAAAGTGCCGATTTTTTAATATCTAGTTTAAGATAAATTGACATCTAGTGCTGACATCTAGTTTAAAATAAACTAATTATCTCCAATTACATTAAAAATATCCTGGTACTGCCATCTGATGTGTAAAATGAGAAATAAAATGTTTTACGGGCAAAAGAAATAAATTAGTTTTATTCTTATTGGCTCGTTACTACTCAACACTCCAGCCCGGAAATGTCACGGAAGCGAGAAATAGAGGGCGAAACCTCACCCCGTCATTTTCACGGGAGTGAGAAGAAATTTTAAAGTCGAAGAAAATTCAAAAGTTGCAACCAAAGCATTTTTTTTTAAAAATAAATATAATTTGTTTAACCTTTCAGATTTTGTTTATGCTTGTTGAAGTATTCGTCAAAAACTTTTGTAATATAGAGATATAAAATTGAGAAAGAATATTATTTGCGCGAGCCATACAACCAGGCATGATTTTCAAGCTAATGGCGATTATTATATTATGAGAAAGAATATTTAAAAAAGAAAAGCAACAAAATAGTGTGAAAACATAATGAATTTTGAAAACTTGCTACGTGTCTAACTTAATTTGCTGTCCCATGTTATCAAATAAAAAGGAATGAAATAGCAGAAAGAATGTCATATTAGAACTTAACAAATTGTTAAAATATTAATAAGGTTGCAATATGAAACCCTGATAAATTGAGGTAAAATGTGTCGGCAATCCGGGAATAAGTACATTCCTGCTATAACTTCAATATTTACAGAACACTCTATTACTTCTTACAGAAGAATGATATTGAGAAAAGTATAGGGAAAAATATCCTGATAAAATTACCTTGTTATGTGGTAATGGTAATTCTGGTAAAGAAAACTATAATTCCGGTTAATAAAACCAAATTATATGGTGCTTAAGCCATTTATTTAGTAATGTTTTAGTTCATATGGTAACGCTGTATTAAAAATTCTTGTTTCCAAAATTCTAGATTTTATTATCACATATTTAGTAAAAAAAATTACATAGTTAACACATATTTGGCAGAGCTGAAAAGTAAATTTAATTGAATAAATGTTTTCATATCATGCTCTAAAATATCGTGATAAAAATAAAACATTTTACCTCAGCTACCTAATTTTTTCACATAGTATAAAACCATTTTATTATTATTAATTTAATCAAATCCATTACCAAATTTCTCCATTAAAATTTACTGAGCTTTTTAGTGTTCTGTTGAAGTCATGGTCGTTACTATCAGAACATGGTAAGTTTTACCATATTCTGGTAGTTATGACCATACCCTTTTCTCAGCGTACGTATCAAAAAGAAACAAAATATCAAGCATTAATTTGAAAACAAAATTCAGCTACATGGCATGGAGGACAATAAAGTAACAAATAAGCGAAAGAGTCTAAATTTGAAGCCATATTGAGAGTGGACAGATATTTTCAGAACTAAAGTCTTGGATATCAGATATCACTTCCCTCCTTGGTCTTTTATTTCTTCCCCAGAAGCAAATCTTCAGGGAAGTATTTGGTTATTATTCTTGAGTTTTGTTCTCCTAGTATTAAAGAACAGCGGGTTGAGTTTCAGAACTGTATGAATAATGGACAGATGGAAAATCACTGTACCCTCTTTCACATGCGATGTATTTTTTTTTCTTTTAAATTCTTCAAATATAGTAGAGTTCTGTAGAATAAGTAAGTAATTTAGTTACAAATTTGAAATGGAAAATTGAATTTCTCTTCAACGATTTGAATTTCTAGTTTTTAAGAAATCTAGTTTAAATAAAGTAAGAACATTTCTAGCTTATTCCCTTAACACTTTTTTTTAAAAATAAATGACAAATTTTAAAATTACGAAACTATACAGCATTTTAATTCCCTCCTTTCATAACACCTGGAAGTAGATTTTTTATTATACATATTTTTCAGACTAATTTTTTCATTATTTTGTATTAATTTAGGTCAAAATAAGCATTAGCATTCTAAAAATTTATGGTTATGAATTTATGGCTACAGCATGAAACACTGGTGATTTTTCATGAGGTAAAAGTGTAACCAAACAATACCAAGCTATAAATTTCTTAAATTTGCACTAAATTGCAATTATTTAGATATCTAAGAGAAACAGCATTTCATCTTTGGAGTTTATATATATAATGGATAATAAAAAAATAGTATACTTTTATTCTCTTTTAGACAATAAATATTTTTAGTTATTATGATTAGAGGACAATCTTATTATTAGAAAACCACTCTAATATGATGGAATTTTACAGAATCTTCAGCGAAAAAGTCACAGTTAGAATATTTGACAAAAGTATTCAATATAAAAGAAAACGTTTCGTTATCTTTAACTTAGAAATATGAAACTGTATATAAATAACTACAAATATACAAAATGCATTTAAGGACAGGGGAAAAATACGTATAGCTGTCAATTACTGTATCACATTGATAGTTTGTAATGTCTTTCTTCTATTTATGAATTGGTTCATAGCTATCCTCATTAGCTGAGTTATTGAATTACCCATTTACGGAGTGTTGGATTTGTTATTACCTTTATTTGCTTGTTATCTGATTCACAATTACTTTCTTTTTATTACTGATTATTCTCTTCCTCATCAGATTTCATCAGGAATTAACAGTCAATAATTTCAACAATTACGTATAAAATAAAATAAACAAAATATAACAAAATCTAAAAAAAATGACCTCAAAAGAAATTCATTAACAAAACCACAATTACTTATCGAAGAAACAAAATATTAAATGATTTATGCTTCGAAATAATACTTAAAAAAATTGGTATAAAACTGTTTATTTGAAGAAAAAGAATTTGAAGATTTAAATCTATCAACTACTGGCCATGAGTACTAAGAATTACAATGTTTGTTGATATCAAGTGCCTCAAAGACTTTCAAACATTCTTGGGGAAAGAGAAAAAATAATTTGCATAAAATAAACTTGGTTTAGAAAATAAGAAAACACTCGTTCAGTAGTGTTTACTAAACCTTTGAAACTAGCATAACGTTTAAGAAAACAGTCATTAAGGTGCTACCTTTTATTCAAGAAAATTATACAAAATTCCATGCATGTACATTTAATGTCTAAACCTTTGAGTTAATTGTTAGATTACATGTTTGGTAAATGATAGCATCTAGTTTAAAATATTAAAATATACTAATAACACTCTAAATACATTACAAATAGTCTGGTACTGCCATCTGTTGTATAGATTGAGAAATAAACATGATTCCAAGCATAAATAGGAATCTATTTTTTTAATATCTTTTTATGCACGTTGCACGTTACTTCTGAACACTATCTAGGTTTCTTACTAGAAAAACAAAGTTCTTAATTTACAAAATTCTCATCAGGCCGTTCTTATTCTTCTGAAGCCTGGACAATGACCAAAGTGGAAGAAAATTGTATCTCAATATTTGAGAGAAAGATTTTGCGGAGTGTAAATCGGTGGTGAAATGAAAACATTAACTTGAGAAAGCATTGATTTATAAATCTTGAATTAAACAAGATTTATAAACAACCTGATATTATTAAATACGTAAAAATAAAAGAATGAATTGTATGGTTCACGTGGTTCGAATGCGTGGTGACAATATAAAAAAAAATTATTGCTCTTTAGTCCCACAGGAAAAACAGGGTGGGGAAGACAGCGGATGAGATGAGCTGATTCAGTGGAGTTTGATTTTTTTGCAATTAGGGAAAAGAATTCAAGATCAAAGATAAATCGGAATACGTTATGAAGAAATCTTCAGAGGAAAGCGTTTGCCTATACTGGGCTGCCTGACCAACTATGACAATGATGATGATGAATTTTAAACACTCTTGGAAATATCACGGGCAAGAGAAATAGAGGGCGAAATGTGACACTGACATTCTGACATTCAGCGAGAAGGAATAAGTTAAACTGGTTAAACTAACAAACGAATTAGCGGTTAAATTATCAAATTTTATGCAAAAATGCAATTTTGCAGGAAACTGATTTTCTGGAAACTACTTTTTTTACACCCAGACACTTCCCACAACCAAAAAGCTTTCACCCCCTTGTCAGTTCTGGAAACAGCAGAATTTTTGGAAGCATATTGCTTACCTACATATAAAAACATTTAAAAATTATTTATGCCTCTAAAAAAGCATTTTTTTTAACTTACCAACTTCTAGAAAATAATCCAAATTTAAAATAAAAACTGACGTTAACATCTAAAAATATTCAATTCATATCATAAAAATTTATACAACTTAGGCTAATATTTTATAAGAGTTAAAACACTGATCGGTGAGTAACACATAATTGCAACGGCTGTTTATTTTAGCCATGAAAACCAAGACCAATAAGCAAATCGATTTGAAGTGCTAAGTATTCCATTCATATAATGAAAACTCATACAACTAAGGCTTACATTTTACTAGAGTTACAGCAATGATCGATGACTGAGACCTAAGATCATTAAGCAATTTCATATATAGTACAAACAAAGTGCTGTTCGTATTAAAAAAATATAATTAAACTTTCGTTCTATGATAATGTTAAAAAAATATAAAATACTGAACCACAAAAATACGAATTACCAAGATCATGTGTTGGCATCTGTTTATGATAAAAGTGACAAAATTTTTTAAATTTTCCGAAATCCATTTTTTTCTCAGACGCAAAAGGTAATATTTAATTAAGTAGAAGGTAATAAGTAATTTTTATCAGTAAAAACCTTTCCTCTATTAAAAAATTAAAATAAAAACTAAGATGAACTTTAAAAAATATTCAATTTTCAAAATGAAAATTCATACAACTTATACTTGCATTTTATTAGAGTTACAACTATAATCGGTGATTGAAACCAAATTACAATGCTAGTTAATTTTCGCTATGAAACCTAAGACCATTAAGCAACTCAATCTAAAGTACAAAATAAATGCAATTTGTTTTTAAAAAAATATAATCAAACTTTCTTTTAATAACCATGTCAAAAAATATAAAATAATGTACCACCAAAATACGAATATGAAGATAATCTGTTGCCAGATGTTTATGATGAAAGTGCCAAAACTTCTTAGATTTTCTAAAAGCATTTTGTTTTCCCAGAAGCAAAACCTAATATTAAGATGTCAAGTTAAAGGTAATAATGAATACCTCTGTTAAAACCTTCCTAAATAAGGAAAAAATTGAATTTTCGTTTACGTCCTGTTTTAAGAAAAAGTAAGCTTTTCGGCTAAAGCAGCGGATTTTGATGAAAATAAATAAGGGGTTCAACCAGCCTGTAGAAAAATCTTTTTGCTTCAGTGAGTGCTTTAATAGAGTTTGGATCGTAATGAAAGGTTTCTTTTAGATGCCATGCAATTTCATACCTTTTGGGTTATACCAAATTGAATTTTAAATAGCATGTCTTTTCTGTACATGAACCGAAATCGTAAGAGAATGCTATCCCTGACATAAAAGAAGAGGAAAAAATTGAATTGAGAAGAAGAAAAAAAATATTTAGTCAATGTAAGAGCGAAATTATCTGGTTAGGAAAATTGTGTCCTGGAGTAGTAGGTTAATCCACAGTTTAAATTGAAAAAAAAAATAGATCTTGTCATACATATTTTTTTTAAAAATTCTATGTTAAAAAAGTTACATCTTTGACAATATTTTTAAGGATTGTATGATTATTAAAAGTCTTGAAAATAAGATCCATTTTTGAAGTGTGAAAGAAATTAGGTATCCATGGATTTTCAAAGTATAGAGCATTGAGTTTTTAGAAAACCGAATTTGATGATAGTTTTATTTCTCCTTCAATATAGCATTAGTTTTTTTTTTTTTGATGGCATGAAATTCTCTTCTTGGCAACACCTTAATCTCATAGCTGTTAAATTATAAGTATTGTAAAATGGGACCATAATTAAAATACACATTGTAAATTTAAAAAAAAATCAATTTATGCTAAAATGTACCCGGGTGCCGGTACTTCTTTACCGTAAATTCCATTTTTATTTTAAATTTTAGCGGATAAAAGCCTGATGCACCGTGTTTTAAAGTAATATATATTGTAAAATCAATTAATCACTGCTGTTAAATAACTATTACTGCAACATATACGGTATAAAATTTTGTGGTAAAAATGGATTTCAATGTAAAATTAATTTTACGACTGACATATGAAAATTAATTTTAAGGATAACGGTGCCAGCACTTTTTACCGTAATTTGATCCGGAATTTCTTACAGTGTACCTCACTAAAATTTATGAATTATCTAAAGAAAAAAATTCAATTTTCCGTAGAATCTCCTGATCAAAACCCTTCCTCCCTGGAAAAGAAGAAACTCAATTTTAAAAATAGCCAATAGTATGTTTAAGTAAATAATTGTTTGAATTGAATAATTAATATCTATAGTGTTTTAAAATAATTTGTTTATAATTTTTATGCTTTTTTTTCTTCTTTTATATTTTTTCATTGCATGCAAAGTTTTTGAAAAGAGTATTATAGGATGTCCGAAAATGACCCCCAATTTCAAAAAATTAATTAAAATAAAATTTGGAAGAAGAAAAACTTGGGAGTGCGATTTGCTCAAAGGTTTTGAATATCGAAAGTAAAGATGTTTTGAGATGTCAAGACTTTCTTTCTGTTATAACATCACTCCGTTGACTAACAATGTAGGAAATTTTAAATATTAAAATGCTTATTTTAAGTCTTTATTTCATAGCAGTAATGTTTACAAGAATTAATGTTACTAAATTTATAATGCTCAACAAATAGGGGAGAGTCGGGTAGCCCCGCCCACTTATGGAGTATTGCCTATATTTCTGTATAATATTGAGTAATAATCAATATTTTTGTATGTTTCTATTGTTTTATCATCTAATTAAATAATGCAAGAAAATAAATCAAAAAAAGAATAGTTTAACTTAAAAAAATAGAAATTAAAAAAAACATGTTTTTCAGCTCTTTTCAAAATGTGTCGGGTAGCACCGCCCAGTTACAAAAATTATGATTCTTGACTGATTTTTCAGGTGTAAATGAAAATGACCAATGTATTGACAATAGACAAACCTCATTTATCATTTTTATGACAAAATTCAACCGATTTTTCTTAATTGCATTACTACTGTATTCAACATATTTTCAAAACTATTGTTTACCATGTTACCAGCTGCGTAAATACTTGAAACTTTGAAAATAATCTTTTTTTAATATAACAATTAATGTCCGATCGCCCAATGACTTAAAAAAATATTCTATACATATGAAATTGACAGTGGGCGGGGGGTACCCGACACTCCCCTATGTGATTCAGATTTACTCAAAATCCCATACACTTTCTGCAGCTTCATAATTTTCCACTAGGTGCTTTGAAAATGATTCCATCTTGTAGCACATAGAAATTTTACTACGCTATTTAAATAACAATAGCTACAGACGCATGAATATTATAAGGGTTTTACCAGTTAGTTACCAGTTGTTAAGTAGAACAATGGTCACATAAATATGAAGTACTATTCTCGCATTTGCAAGAATTTTTTTTTCTCTATGTGTCACAAGGGCATATTTAAACTGGAGAAATGAATTTTTTCGATGCTAACATTTTGAAATCATTGATGAAATCATTCTGAATTATTACTTTAGTTATTAATTTTATTTACTTTTATTAACTCACTTTTAAAGAAGTCTTTAGTAAAAGATAAGCATTAAATAAATTTTTCTAACACAAATTTGAAATTAGAATATTTAAAAAAACCTCTTATCATTTTATCAGTCTTCAAAATATGAACATAAAGTAAAATTTCCTAAACCAAAATAGAAATTAGAATACTTAACAACCTCTCATCATTTTATCAGTCTTCAAACTGTACAATACCATCAGTAAAGAACTTCATCTTTAACTCTGACCTTAATACTTACAAGCACATGAAATGAAAACTTAATTTAACATTCCATTCAAAATAAGCGTGGCTTTTAAATGTACATTGAAAATACTCCTTTCAGCATAGTAATACATTTTTAAAACTATTCAAATTTTTTTTAAAAATTAAAAAAATAATCATGCCTTTTATGATGAATAGAAATTATTTATGAAAGTTATTATATTTTCCGAAAACCTAATTTATCTAAGTCTTTAAAGGCGACGTTAATTAAAACTGAAATACTAGAAGTTATATTCTGAAATTTGGGAGCAACATAATCCCTAAGAGCTCAGCTTTTAATTAAACACTAGAGCTCAATCAAGCTTCATAAAATTTCATATTTATGTTAAAATACATTAAAAAGAATACTGTTAATAGTTCTTTTTTCTGATTTTGAATTTAAACAAAACATTTTATGTTTACATGATCAATAAATATTCTCCATTGAAATGTCTCTAAAAATGAACTTTTATATTTATTTTGTCTTCGTCTCTTCTTTCATCTTATTCTTTTGACGTAAAAAATAGAAAAATGTATTTAATTTTTATTTTTAAACTATTTTTATGTCTTTCTCTAAAAAAAATCTTAGATGTCTTACTACTTTAAATATTTTATTTGCATAGCAACAACAATTATAATTCTTAGATCTGTGTCTGTAAAAAAATTATATTTGTATCTTTTTTCAATTATGAAATAAAAAGTAATTGTATGTTTGCTTTTCATGAATTTTCTCAAAATGTTTCAATATTTCTTTTTAAAACTCATAAGTAAAAAAAAAAAAATTTCGCTCGAATGATCTTGTTATTTTGCAAATTTGAAGAAAAAAAATAAGAACATAAATTTTACTAAGTATGTGTTTAACGTTCAGATTGTTTTGTAAAAACACGTTCATAATACAATTCTTTTTGAAGAATTATTTTCTTATTAGGATTTCACATCTGGTCTAATGGTTATATTATAGCCTCGTTATCTTCTTATGTTTCTGTACAATATTTACAGAATCCTGTTTCATTAAAAGTGTCGACTACATTAGGAAACATGCTTTTAACGTTTCAGAAATGTTAAATCTCTCTTCAATCTTGATAACATAACACCAATTTTATATTCTTAAAAATAAATTTCTTTGACATTTTAAAGATTGCCCTTTAATAAACTTATATGGAAAGATGTTTAAATATTTAATTTTTTTTGTCTAAAATATGTTATAAACTTTTTTTGGACAATTATACAAATTGAACAATTTATTTTTCATTAAGATAATATACGCACCAATAAATTTAACAGCATAGTTTTTAATATAAGCGTTTGGGTTTTGGGAGTTTAATTTTAAATTTGCGATTTCGTAAAAGGCATGTTATTCTTATTTTGAATTATTTGATAAATGTTATCGTTAAATTTTATTAAATTTAATTGTTAAATTTTATTGAATGTTATTGTTAAATTTTATTAAATGTTATTGTTAAATTTTATTAAATGTTATTGTTTAATTTTATTACATGTTATATTTAAATTTTATTAAATGTTATTGTTAAATTTTATTAAATGTAATTGTTAAAAAAATAACTTCTTAAAAATTTCCATTTTTATTTTTAGATTGCTCTGCCGTAGATTAAAGAATAACCGATATGTTTTTATGCAAATGAATAATAATTTCCCTGATACTTTTGGAATTTGGTGCAATCGTGAACTAATGAAGCATTAAAAACCATATTCTAAAATATACTATAAAGTGTGATTTTATTTTTTGAATGTCTTCAGTAAATTAAGAAATCGCTTAACGCAGAAAAAATACAATTGCTATTTTCAAACAAAAGTGTTCCCATGCGGTATTATATGATGGAACTTTAATCGCAATACCTACTTTCTGAATATAAATAAAAGATAAAACACAAAGATGAAATAAAAATATTTGGACATTGTTATTAAGTTGTAGCTTTTTTAAAAAATTAAATAAAGTTGTATTGATACAGTCTTAAAATTTGTAGTTTTTATAGTTATAACTATAAAAACTATCTCTTATAGTTGCAAATAGTATAGTTTAACAATGAGAAGCATGTTGTATTTAGTTAATATTTTAAATCACATTAACTTTTCACATTAATGCTATTTTAAAAGAAAAATTTGAAATTCAAAAAATTTATTAAAAATAAGTCATTAAATTTTTAGAATGGCAGCTATCTTAATAATTTATGTAAATTGCACAGTTTGTTATCATGGTTTTGGCATAAAGTTTCTTCAGTGTATAGCTTTATAATTTCAACTACTCAATCGGTTATGGCACTATATTTGTAAGAATTTTTATTTAAAAATAAATCATTTAATTTTCTCATGATCTAATCTAGTTTATATATGGAAAATATTAAAAAAAAAAACTTTATGATTAATTACTTCAATAAATAAACACATTTAATTTGAAATATACGAATGAATTGCATGAACTTCAAATTCAAAACAAATTCTTCAAGCATATTATTAGATTATTTTTCTCTCAAGCTTTTTTTAAGCTTTCTGAATAGCACTTAGCTCTCAAAACTGTCAACCATTGTTTAAATTCCCGACAGAAAAATCTCAAATTCCAAACACCATTTCGATGTTGATCATTTAAATCTAAAGTTCTTTCACCCATTTCAGGCACTGTCAGAGAGATACAACTAAGAAGGGGGTCTAAACGACTAAACAGGGGAAGGGGCCGTTGACTCATTAAAATTTTCTCCCAAGAACTAATGCCCTTGGCGCCTTGTCATCGCCATAGATGTAGGACATATGCCTCATCCTCATTATTCACCGGACTTGGCGCTCGCCATGGCATTTCTGGAAGAAAGCCAAACGGATAGGGAATTTTTACTGTCATCATACTTGTATAGTTCATGATGTTTCAGAAGGAAAGGTGGAAAAGGAAATGCGGGTGGGGATATTTGAACACGTGAATGAAGGGGGGGAAAGGGAAGAAATGATTGTTAACATTCCCTTTCTGGATTGTATAGAGAGGGATGATAGTGCAGTCTGAAATGATGTGGATTATTGATTGCGTGTTGTTTTATTACACGGAGAGCAATGTTAAGCAAACAGACCCCGGTAACAAATCTTTGATTTTAGAAATTCGAAGATAAACTCAATGGGTTGTAAAACCGGAGTATATATCTTAGTCCCAAGTGTCCCAACTTTTTTTGCTCGCTTTCAGCGAAATAGACGGGAGAAAATGTAACGAAGAATAATTTGAAAGTGTTTTCCTTATTCTCGTGTGATCTGCTACATTAGGCTATAAATTTAGGAGAAGTGAATTAACTTTGAATGCTGCATCTATTTAATGGGCTTTAAAATTTATCATATTCATTAAAGTAGAAATGGAATGAATATGAGACAAGAAAAAATTTATGAAAAAGACAAATTTAAATAAGAAAAATATTACAATTTCATTTTTTTAAACTGAAATTTCATTTTCAATTTTTAAAATGTTATTAAAATTTCATTAAAAAACTTAATATTCAGATTTTTTTTTAAATTTAGGGCAAGGAATTTTTGATAATTAACCATAAGTCTTTTAATAGATCAAAACTAGTATTTTACTGTTTTTATTTCTATTTTTATACATCTACATGGCAAAGTGTAGAATAAATATTCTACTTACAAAAGTTAGTTAATAAAAACAATTCTGTTTCGCACTGATGAAAAAAGCATGATCAAAACTATCAGAATATGGTTAAAGTTACCGTGTTTCGTTCTAAGAGAAAACCAGATGATTTGGTAATGATTTTAACAAAATTAACAATAAAATAGGAATCTATAATACGCAATATAATTTGGTAATAATGTGGTGAAATTTGATAGTTTTATCGTAATACCTTCGAATATTGCCCAAAAAGCTATCTATTTGTTTAAATTTACCTTTCAGTTTTTCTTTACTAAAAGTATGGTAATCAGAGCTATAATTTTGAAAACAAGAATCTTCGGTAAACTGTTACCATATAAACGGGAAGAATACTAAACGAATGGTAAAATACCGGATATTTTGATTTCATTAACCAAAATTATGGTTATTTTTTCACCAGAAATGTGATTGCCATACAGTATCCATAAGTTTACCAGAATTTTACAAATATTTCGGAAAATTTTCCGGCTTATTGACTAAAAACACAGTGTAAAATATTCCGGATCAAATTACGGTACTTGCACTTTGAGCATATCATACGTAAAACCCATTTTACCTTAAAATACCGTACCGTTAGAATAATTGAGTCTTTAAAATGTTTAAAAATGTCTTTTTTATCTTAATTTTTTAAAATAAAAATAATTAAGATAATCTGGATCTGTGACACTTTCAAAAGTAAAGTACCGTTGTTACTATTTTTTTCGGAATTTTAATTTTCTCATTTATTTAACCAGAAAATAACATTTTTATTTCATTTGAAAAATTTTAACTTAATTTTTTGGCGTCTATAAACTACTTTTTGAGGAAAAAAAATATAAAATTACCGTTTTATACAAAATCACGTCGCAAATACCTTAATAAATATTGAACATAGTCTCAATCTAAAATTTGCATTTTACTCCCAATCACTCAATTATTTAGAACATAATGCATTTATTACTATAATTTAATATTTCTGAGTCTTTGCATTGCTGATTACTTGTATTTGTTTTCATTAACCTTATGTTTCTTTGCTTTAATTCTGGAATAAAATCAACCTATCTTTTTGTCTTTTAAAAATCCGAATTAAATATTATTTGATAAAAACTTTTATTTAAAATATTAACTAATTCATACAATTTTTAAACTGTTGTAACTTGAAAAGTAGAAGAGTTATGTTTATTTTTTTCTCAGAAGAATAATATTATTTCTATTAAAATATCTTTTTTAAGGCTAATTTGCCTAAACAACTTTCTAATTAACTCTCAAAACTCATTACGTTAATTTAAATTTGCTTTGTTTGCTAAGCTGAGATTACAGTAATTTTTGCATACCCTTTCATTCAAATGACACGAGAAAGCTCTTGAAAATTAAAAGAAGTGAAATAAAATGCTAGCCCATTTAGTTTGAAAAAGCATTTAACTTACAATGTAATTAATGAGCTTTCACTTTTATGAACATTTTCTTGTTTTGTTACAGGTGAATTATGATGAGAGGCAGGTATTAAGACAAGGCCTGTTGTTTTATATCAACGTAATTTGTTTTAAAATAAAACGTATTCTCAAAAACATGATATTATATTTCAATCAGAAATGAAGAAAAAAAGAATCAACATTTTTCACGTAAGTGACATTAAAGATAAGGAGATAAAACATCAGAACATAATTTATCAATGTGAGAAGTCAGAGGTAAAAAAACATAGCGTAATAAATAATCCCAAGAAACTGCAGCCGTAATATATTACATGATTTTAAAAAAAATTCCATTCGCTTCAAAAATATACAAATTAGAAATAACGGTTGACGTGTTTCAAGCGCTCAAAAATATGCGCTGATTTTCAAGAATTACCAGACATGAATGAGAAGAAACAAAACTGATTTGGAATATAAAATATGAAAATGCAAACTAAATATAAAAAGCAACTGCAAGAAATAAAACTAGAAAAACCGCAGTAGCCGAGAGTAAAACAAAAATAACGATTGAAAAAAGAGCAAGAAAAACCACTGTGGTCGAGAGGCATTCATATCAATAAAACAGGATTAATAAAACAGACTATTATTAATAAACAAATTTAATAAAACAGACTAGGGCATCAGGATGCGCTGATGTGACAACCCAGATTTGTTCCTCTCATCCACTGTCGTTTTTCTTTGTCCTTTTTTTCTTGTTTATTATTATTCTCTCGTCTATTGATGATTTTGTAGTTTTGCTTCTCACCTTTATTTTCTATCCTTTTCTGGCATCTTTTCATTTTACATTTCAAATCACTTCTGTTTCTTCTCATTCACGTCTGGCAAGTCTAGAAAATGAGCACTCATTTTTGAGCCCCTTTGCATATTTTTACAGCGAATAAAATTTTTTAGTCAAGTGGAACGCAAAAATATTACTTCCATGGTATCTGTTGAAACAGATTGACTAATACCTGAGCTTATTCAATATAATTTTGAGTTAGAAATTTTTAAATCCTCTTTATCCTAGGTGCTCGAAAAAATACATTATCGGATGCAGAGAACGGAAATTTGGACACGAGTGCTTATAAAATTTATGATACACCTCGAAGCATAATGTCACATCTAACTCAACGAATTATTGTTTGAATAGAAAGGAGATGTAAAAGATTTGAAGTTGTTTAATCTCTATTTGGCAACTTAACATCCTTTAAAAGAGTCGCTACTTTGAAAATAGTTATCAATAGCATTAGAAACAGCAGATTTATAAGAAGACTAGCTGAATGCTCGTGTCTCGCATGGGGTGAATAAAAAAGTAAAGAATTAATAAGGCAGTACTGAGAAACACTGCTCAAAATTGAAAGGCTTACATCGACACGATTAAAGAGTTTGATGGAAGAGCCAGGTAAGTGACATTCTTAGGAGATTCAATGAATCAGATTAAATAAAGTGAAGTTGTTGCATCAATATAAGTATGTTTAATGTTAATAAGTATGCTCGTTTTTGCAATCACTTTAATAATTAACATAACTAAAACACATCAGTTTTTAGCATGCTTGCATGATTTTTGTTTCAAATTAGGCCGTGGTAATCAAAATAAAGCAAATAAAGGTTATTAGTCCCACATTCTAATAAATTGGTAATAAAATAGTTCTGACACAATTTTTTTCGTTCTAAAAATTTTACTTACCAGGTTCTTACACTAATTTTTTCCATTAATGTAGCTAAAATAATGTCAGTTTTTCTCATTTAGCATTATTTGTTGTCCTTTTCGATGGCTTTACCTTATTGAAAGAAACAAAAGTCTTCCACTGTTGTTCATCCCATTATAAAAAAGATAAAATGTATTTAGAATAACTTGCCTTGATGTTATTGCTCGTAGCCAGCTCATGGTAGTCAAAATTTATTCATGATCTTCTTTGTGTTAATTATACTTTTTTGCGCATTTCAGCATATTTCGAAAACTTTTTAAGTGAATTAAAAAAACTTTGCACACAATTATATAATTCGTTGATCCAAACATAATTTAATGCCAAATATGACTTTTAAATAATTTTAATTATTTCTTATTATTTTATTTGACAGGTAAATGAATTATAACGTAATTTTTTTTTACATCATTTAAGAATGTAATTTTACATAGTAAAATTCAAAATCTGAGCGAAATAGGTCAGATAATTTCTGAGAAATTGAATTTCTAAAAATTGTATTTTTAGAATTCAATTTCTCAAGAACTATTCAACTGAAATTCCTTAATTTTTATATTGTTTTGTAATATTGTATTCTTTTAAATGATGTAAATAATTGTATATTTTGCAATTCAAAATTTTTTCAACTGTAATTATATAAAATAATCAAAAATATATGATGCTTATTAAATTTATTTTTTTGCATGAAATTATCATTGAATAAACGAATTTTAGAACATTTCTCAAGATGTAGAATAATACGCAAAAAATAGAATTAACATTTAAGGGGACACAACTTTGGAGTGCTCTTCTGATCAAACTATTGGGATATTATTTCCTAGATTGCTGCTATCTTTGGGGTCAGAAATTCAAGTCTTTCGGAAAAAAATTTGGTTAATTCTGTCGAAATACGTTTTTTTGTGTCTGATTTTGTAACTTAAAATATCGTCTGCCTTAGCCGAGGAGGTGACTTTAAATGTGCTAAATTTATTAATTAGCATATTTAAAGTCACCCCCTCGAACTATTAAGATTGAGTCTTAGAACGTGAAGATCCGATCAATAAATCAACAGTTATTCAGAGTGGCTCATTTTTTTCGACGCACAACCCCGTCAGTAGTATATATTAATTAAGTGGCGATTTGGCATGTGTGAGTGGCGATTTTCCATGGATTTCCTAAACTAATTTCTCATTAATCTTTTCTCGATTAACTTTGTTTCTTAGCTAATAGTGTATTTTATTTTATTTCAATTAATACATATAATGAATATTAATTGAGCATTAAAGTCAATAATAATATGATTTTTTACGGTTCCCTTAAAGGAATAAGAATCTTTACTCCATTATTTTTGATTTTTAATCCATAAATTATTTCTTTAATTTAAATTATGCCTATTACCATTATCAATTAAGTATCATAGTCCTCAATGTTAGTATGACGATTTCTAACAGTTCTTCTAAGCAAATAAATACCTTTTCTTCATTACTTTTGCTTTCTAGTACATAACTTATTTCTTTTTTTTCAATATGCATATATTACTTAAATTAAGCATTATTGGCGTCAATAATAATCTGGCGATATTTTTCAACTCAATTACAGCATATTTTAAACACCAATTTATTTTCTTTAAAACACGTATTAAAAGAATTAATATAAATGAAAAAAGGCGGGTGGTATCAGATAAATTTAAAAGTATAAATTTGGGGAAGTGACGTAGACCACTCGTGCTATCATTTAATGTTGCTCATTGCATTTATCTGACTTAGCGAATATAAAATAATTAGATATTTAATATGTGCAATCAACTATCTTTTGATGAAATAGAGCTATAAGCTAGAAATTATCACTGATGTTATCTTTAATACATTTGCAAAACTGAATCGCTTATAGTAAAATGTAAAACAACACTTAACAAATCAGAAAATTCCGTTTCGTTTATTTGCTTATCCTGTTCGAACGATTCGTCGTAGAATGTTCTAATGTCAACAGTGACCTTCCTCGTGCTTCATACTGTCTGTATGACAAGGAGTCTGAATGGTTTAGGAGTCTATAATGGACACTCACACCCATAGATAGACATGAATTTTTATATACATAGATTAACACTGGAACATTACCTGCGACTTTTTTGATTTCTGTCATTTTAACTCAACAAGACTTATTTCCACACGGAAAAAAATCTGTTAAAATTACTCTGCATGGTAATGACATTTCAGGTATAGAAACATAATTCTGGTTAACAAAACCATAAATACGATATTTGAACCAATTATTTGGTAATTTTTCCGTACATATATTAACAGTTTACTGGAACTTCTGGTTTTCAAAATTAAAGTTCATATTCACACACATTTACTAAAACATAGGAAACTGAAAAGTAAATTTAATCAAATAAATAGTTTTCATACTATGCTCTAAGGTCTCGTGATAAAATTACCGAATTTCAACACATGTGTACGTTCATGGACTATATTTTATTGCTATTTTTATCGAAATCATTTCCAAATCACTTCGATAAAAATTTCTAAGCTTTTTGGTGTTCCCATAGAGCCAGAAACACGGTAAATATTACCATATTTTGGTAGTTTGGACCTTACCTTTTTCTCAGAGTAGAATATTATTCTTAAACGAAGATATCAAATTAGTTTACTGATTTCAGTATTCAATGTTTAAAAAAAGCTCTTGAAAAGGGATAAAAGTAGTTAATAACACTGTTAATTACAGTATTTTTTATTTATATTTATTTATTTGTAACATACTGTACAACATCCAACCTTTAAACTGCTTACATGAAGTTTTTCAAAACTAAGTATGTCGAAATTTCATTTTAACTTATAATAATAAGTAAATAATAAATAAATGAAATAATAAGTATAAATAAATAAATACAATAATAAGCATAAAAAATAAATTAAATAATAAATAAATTAAAATAATAAGTGCATGCCATTTAGGTCGTGAACAAAAAATAAATAAATAAATAAAAAATTAAAAAAAATGAGTGAAAATTGCAAAACTTTATTGCACTAAGTTTCTTCAATCCATTCTCAGTAAACTGCTTTTAATTTTTAAAGAATTTCTCAATCCGTTTGCAACATATTAAAAGGCTCATTTTACATTGATTACATAATTCTTTTCCTAGCTATTTTCTAAATCAGCTTACATGTCATTAAAAATTAAAAATTTCTATCGAAATTTAAAAAGCCATTGCAGTTTTGTAGAAAAGTATTGCTTGCAATATTAAAACAATCAATTCGATGAAGGATAATTAGAAACTATTAAAGGAACTATTAAAACAATTTACGAGTTTGGTTTCTTAATTACTCCTGAAGATCATGGATAATAACTTTCTATTTTCATAGAAAATTTCTAATTTAGCTCCTATTCTTAACAAAGAATAATAATCTTCTCAAGAGGATATATTTGCGGGGGAGGGTTTAAGAAAGTGAACTAGGTTGAAATGCGGTTCGGTGAACCGAAAGCGCTTATTTATGCGCTGTCATGCATACCGTGATTCGAAAATGCCAGGAATGCAAGGTTTAATATTTCCATTTGGCAACAATTAGGGCCGCTGTCTTTAAAATGATTTTGCATCAAGTGTAGATTATCACTTCATGAGCCTCAATACATGGAAGTAGTTTATGTTTGTGGAACTACTCATAAAGATTAATTGCGCGGAAAATTGAAAAATTAAACTTCTCTTAATTTCTGATGAAAAAGCAAGAGAATTTTATGAGTTTCTTAATACATCATTATTATATACAGCATAATGAAAATTAAATGTATTTAATTCTAAAGCAAAACGTATAAAAAAATAGATGAAAAAAGGAAATTTAAAAAAAATGACACAAAATATTGCTAAAATTTTAAAATTAAAAAAAAAGGAAATTTCTCAGACGAAAAAAATCAGGTGTAAAATCAGGTGCTTATCCTCTATTTAGAACACTAGAATGTAATATGTAAAATGTAAAACTTATTTTTAATGTAATTTTATTTTGATTGTTCAGAGAGAGAAAAAAGTACGGCTAAAACTACCAGAATATGATAAAGTTTACTGTGTTTCTTGCTCTATGGCAGTGGTTCTCAACCACTCTGCCGCGGCACTTTTGTGTGACGCCAAATTCTTAAATTGTATCGCCAAATATTATAAATGATACAATAAAAATTATAATGCATATTTTTATTATGAGTAGAGCTTAAATTGAAGAAATGTATATATATATATATNATCTGGCCATTAATGACCGGACAACCCTCATTTCGGATACATGAGGTGCTAGTATCAAGTCAGTAGGGACACCTTTAACCCTTCTTGGAAGGCTATCCACTAGGTGTTGGTACACGGCGGCAGGTATTGCCCGCCATTCCTCCTGGAACAAGGCGAAGAGTTGAGTGGTGGTTTTGGGGCGTTGTGGGCTGGCCCTCAACCGGCGCTCCAACTCATCCCAGAGATGCTCAATTGGATTGATGTCGG
This sequence comes from Parasteatoda tepidariorum, assembly GCF_043381705.1. NCBI lineage: Eukaryota > Metazoa > Arthropoda > Arachnida > Araneae > Theridiidae > Parasteatoda > Parasteatoda tepidariorum. Next base: position 27,872,442 of record NC_092210.1, read on the forward strand.
GACTTTGGGATGGCCAGTCAAGCTCTTGCACCCCCATTTCATCAAACCAGTCAGTGATGGCATGTTCTTTATGAATGGCAGCGTTATCGTGTTGAAACACAAACGGGCCATTACCGAACTGTTGCCACAGGGTGGGAAGCACCGAATTGTCCAGGATGTCTCTATACCCTTCTGCGTTCAGGGTTCGACGCACTAACACCAAGGGTCCGAGGCCAAACCATAAGAAACAGGACCACACCATAATTCCTCCACCGCCGAACTTCACAGTGTCCAGTCATTAATGGTTAGATAGTGTATATATATATATATATATAATTTTTCTATGCTTTATCCGCTTGAACATCTTCGTTGGCGATTGTATTGTCTGACAATCTTAAAATAAGATGGGAGTGCTTAAATTGTATATGACACAGAATTTAAAAAAATTTTTTAAGAGCTAATCATTAAAGTAAGATATTCAATTAATAAACAAATTAACAAAGATTAACTAACAAAAATTAAGCTAACAATTATTAATTAGCAAAAAAAACTAGTTAACAAGAAATCACAAAAAAATAACAGTTAATAATTATAGAAAACAAGCTAACAATTAATAACTAGCAAAAAAATAATTAAGTGTTGCTAACTAATAAAAAATTGGTCGAAAGAAATATTTAATCCCTTAATAAATGCGCTTTTGTAGTACACATTATTTTATTTCACATTCAAAATTATGATCACAAACTATTTAACACAGTGTAAAATAGGTAATTAAACAACTTTGAATCTAATTTTTTTTATTGTGTGCCATCAAATTTCGAAATCGTTAAAAGTGTGCCGCAACAAAAAGGTTGAGAATCACTGCTCTATGGTAACAACGTGAAGTTCAGTAAATTTTACCGAAACGCTTTAGTAATACAGAGGCTTGAGAAGGAGAGAGAAAGAGAGATAGAAATAGAAAGAAAAATACTAAATTAAAATATTAAATTATAAATTAAAATATGAATTGTAAAACCAATTCAACACACACATTGAATAGTCTGAAAAAATCTAACAAGAAAATGGAAGCAGAGATAAAGAGAATAATATATTTTATATCAAATACACTATCTTTGCATGTACGTACATATTTTCAAATATTTATGGCCAAAAGTAGTTCTTTATGGTGAGTGAAAAAAAAAAACGATAGAAATTATGATTAACTTAACCGAGTGTAGAATTTGAGGATAGCTATTCAAGACGACAATATATTTACTTTTATGTGGCAGAGTTTGTATAGAGCTTTTGCATATATAATATTTAAATTCTAAAATCATAAATCATAAACATTAAATTATTCCATTTGTGAGGTGCACATCATAAAAATGGCGCCAGCTCTAGCATTCGCATATATTTTGGCAATTCACGAAAAAGCCGTAAAATCTTTATTCTTATGGAGATTTTTTTTTCAAAACGGGACTGCCAAAATGAAATAGTTTGTCATCATGTTATTTTTCTTGCTGTGTATTTTATTATTCAATCTTGCTTATTGCAGTAAAAGTTGTAAAGCAGGCTTACGAACATGAATTTTCTAGATTTTCAACGAAGCTAATGTAAGTTATTCTGAGATTTTTATTAATAACTGAAAAAATAGGCAGCCCCTACTTATATTGATTCAGTAATGAAAACAAACCAAAATAATGCGGGGAATAATGATATACATTTTCCCATTCTTTTAAAAGGAAACGAATATTATCTTCTTTAATTACAACGAGAGAAAAAAAGCTTTTGAAGCAATATTTTTAATAATTTTATATTAATAGCTTATATAATCAATATCTAAATTAAAAAGGTTTAAATGAACTCATTTCTTAATTTTTTAAGGCTTACACTGAGTGATAAAAATTAGGACATAATTAATAGTTTTCATAAGGAGTTAGAAATTTCGAAGTAGATAAAATAAAAAATAAAAATTTTTTTTAGCTGAATAAATTTGTATAATATTTAAAAATTGGGCGATAAAAATATAAAATAATGATCTTATAATTTATGGAAATATTGTTTCTTATTTTAATTTATTAATTTTTTAAAGAAATTTCATCACAAATCATCATTGCTCAACAGACTAGGGTGAGCCTTGGACTTTTTCTAGAAAATCCCCCAATGAAGACCTCACCAGATCTTTCCTGTCCAGTTCAATACCCTAATTGTTCAGAAATCCACGCTAATGGAGTCCAGATATCAAAGTTTCGAATGTCCTCTACTAACATACCTAGCAAATCTTCTAGTGCTTTCTAATAAATTTTATGTATGACTAAGTCTCGTTAGTTATCGTTAGTTGCCATCTCAAAGGTTATGAGCCGCGATGGCTGAGGCAATAGAGCGTACGCTTTCCAATGAGGAGACAGGGTTCGAATCCCAGCAATGGCTGGTCGATTCGAATTCCGCATCCGGCTGCACCGACCACAGTGCTGGCGTTAAATATCCTCAGTGGTCGACGGATCATGGGCAAGAGTTCCCTTGCCGTCAGGCTAACCATGAGAGGTTCTCGTGGTCCTCCTCTCCATGTAATTCAAATGGGGGTTAGTTTACTCAAAAAGTCCTACACGAAAAGCAAATTTCTCCCACTACTTGCTCTAGGAGTTTCCTTGTTTTCCGGATTGGGTTCAGAATTACAAGCCTACGTATTGGTCATTAGTAGTCGTAAACCTGAAAATTGGGTCTGCTGTTCAACGAAAAATTATAAAAATATACATAAATTATAAAAATTACAAAAATATGCTATTCTTATAATGTTGATTATGCCAATTTACATCATTTTGAAACTAACTGATTCCCGCGTCTATTGTTCAGAAATTCTAGCGACTTTATAAAATTACATGTATTTATTTCATTCTGAGAAGATACGTCACACAAATGATGAAGAAGAAGTAAAAACTTGTTTCACTTAACATTTTGCTTACGGCGCTTAGCATGGTGAAGCCATTCTAGTCCACTTATTGTACCAACCGTAAGTACTTATTGTACCAGCCGTAAAGAATAGTACCGTAACATCATGCTTAATGTATCAGTTAATGAAACGAATGAAACATGTGGTGTTGCCGGCTCAAGAAATGATAGCAGGAATTAATGAAGTCAAAGTGGTACCGATAAAGACAGCAAAACTAAAATAACTAGTAGTACCAGATTTCGTGGAAGGTCTTGAATTCCTTGAAACATTCTGGAACTTTCTATATTCACACGGACTCGCAAAAAATAATTTGGTACAAATATCGAAAATTTATTATTTTTCCTGTGAAAAAAGAGTTTTTAAACTAAAAGTTTCAAATATTTTAAACAAATTAATGTATATATCCCTCTTTCATTTGCAGCAAGTGCATACATTTTTCAACTTTTTCAACTTGTAAAACGATCTGTCGAGGTTCTTCTCTTTTGGTTAAACTTGCATTAAAGTAGTATTTTATTCAATAAATTTAAGATGTTAAAAAATATACTCTTAAACTATTAGGTCGATACTTTTTTTAAAAGAAAAATCTCTAGACTCGCTTGAAGGTAAAAGAATGAAAAGTTGGTAGACACTTTGATAACGAACAATTCAAACTTAAAAACAATTTTCAACCGTAAGAGATTTAAATTACATATCCCTTCTTGTAGTTCACATAACTTCCAGTAACATTTCGAAATTAAACATTTCGAAACTCGGTATTTAATTGTTTGGTTTATTGCTCATAAGTATTTAGTCAAAGCCCGAAAAAAATTATTTTACTAAACTGTTTTATCATTTGAATTTGTTCACTTAGGCTTAAACAATTTTCTTTGTTGAATTTTTCAAAAGTTCTATTAAGTTTCTTTTAGAAAAAATTTAAAGTAGTTTTATAAATCCGTAAAGCTAGGAATTTATATTATTTTAGTTTAAAAGGGAATGAAATAGAATATTTTGTACAGTTTATTACCATTCTTAGTTTCAGAGTTTTAATTTATATTTTTAAGTCAAAGTTTTAAACTTACATTGTATCAAAAGTCATAAGTATTAATTTTAATAAGATAAAAGCTTCAATATAAGATCGTTAATGAGTATTTCATAAAATTATTGTAGATTGTATATTTTAAACCTGTATTATTTTAGTAATATATACAGGTTTTTGGTAGGATGGACTGTTTAAATGCCGTTAAAATACCAATAAACTGTTAAATTACCGTATTGTATGTCAAAGAAATTTCTGGTAAGAACAACATACATTTGGCATTAAAAACTAAAATATGCGGTATTTAAATTATTTATTTGGTAATTTTTTTTTCATATGGTAGCAGTAAATCGGAAATTTTGGTATTCAAAATATAATTTTTATTACCACGCATTTAGTTAAAAAAAATGAACGGTAAATTAAACCGAATAAATGGTTTTTATGTCAGGCTCTAAGGTATCATGACAAAATTACGAAATTTTATCACAGATCATGAAACTGCATTTTATAGTTAATTTTTCCAATATCATTTACCAAATGTGAAATTTACCGAGATTTTTGGTATTTTAATAGAGCCAGAACCGCTGTAAATGTTACCTTGTCCTGGTAGTTTTGAAAGGGTTGGTAGTTTACTTTTTTTCTCAAAGATCTTGACTGAAAGCAGTTTAATAAAAAGTAATATTAAAAATAAGTTTTGATATCCAGTTGTCGTGATATTAAATACGTAGTATAAATATGTAGCAACGCACTGAAATAAAAAGTTGGCTTGTCAATTAGCTGTTGTATTTCGCTAGAAATGGCACAAGGGCAATTAAAAATGAATATTAATTTCAGAAATGAATAAAATTGAAATGCTAAAAAATTATGCAGTGCGTATAACGGAATAACATTTTAATAACGACTGCAAATATTTATACACACATTAATTATACTGGATTTTTAACTTTCTGTTTGGGCAAATGATTGGGCAAATTGATAAGAACATGATTGGGCAAATTGATAAGAATTGTATCAATTATTCTGAGACTAAATTTCATTTCCGAAACTTACATCACGCAGCATTCATTTCATACAAAGATTTAAGTTAACAAATTTGTATGCTACAATCACGAATCTAATATGTGCACTCTCAAATTTGAAATTAAAAATACTAATACTTCATTTAAGAAAAAATTAAGACAAGACAATATTAAAACTATAACAACTTTTAAGAAAGTACCAAATTAAGTTGCAGATAAAAGTTACTTTGTTATAAAGTTTAAACATGCATTAACTACAAAATAACAACTGATGATAATACAAATTTTTTGAAATCCATTCAATCCACAGATTCGAAACGCTTTTTTTTCTTTTTGGATCACAGCCAATTTGCCGTTTAAACTAGTTATTTTCCTTTTGCTTACTAATTAAGCCATCATAAACGTAAAGAAACAAAAATAACTGATACTTAGTATAAGTTATTTATACCAAAAAATTTGAATGGCTTGAACAAACAGATTTTTTTAAATGTGAAATTTCAACGAGAAACTAATAATTTTGGAACCATAGGAATCTCCCACTTTTAAGCATTGAAACCTCCCACGGTTAGCCTGACGGCAGGGAGACTTTAACCCATGATTAGTCTACCACTAAGGATATTTTACGTCAACACTTTGATCGATGCGAGCAGACTGCGGAATTTGTATCAACCAGTCATTGAACCCAGTTCACCTCAATGGAAGGCGAACGCTCTAGCCCCTGAACCACGACAGCTCAACTTACTTCATAATGATCAGAAGAAATGATATGTTTTACAAGAATTTACAGATTTCTTTTTTAAGCGTTCATCGAACTCCAATCACAAGGCCTTCAATTTACTCTGCACCGGCTACAGCTCTTTTTAAGTGACTCAGCGTCCTCTACGATATAATAGAAACAATGGTAGGAGACAATAATTTAACCCATTCCAGCAGCGATAAAGCTTTTAGTCAAGCACTATAATTGAGTTTTATTTTATATGTGTCGTTCAACAGCTGACCCAATTCTTGAGTTTACGACTACTAATGTTCCACTCCGCAGCCTTGTAATTTTGAACCCAATCCAGGAGACAAGGGAACTCCTGGATCAAGTATTTGGAGGAATTTTGCCTTCGTGGAGGACTTTTTTGATGGAACTAACCCGCAATTGCGTTACTTGGAGAGGAAGACCACGAGAGCTTCCCATGGTTAGCCTGACGGAAAAGGGACTCTAACCCATGATCCTTCTACCACTGAGGATAGTTCACGTCAACGTAGTGGCCGGTGCAAGCCGGAAGCGGATTCGCAAGAACCAATCATCGCAGGGGGGTTCGAACCCGGGTCACCTCATCGGAAGGCGAACGCTTTGAAGCCGTCACGACCTTAAGCAATATATTAGAAACTTAAGCTCTATGATGTTGTAATAATATTGGTCACTAAAAAAAGACGGACGTTTAGAACTAAATAGTTTTTTATCAGCCGCTTATAATATTATAGATAAAATGGCCCTAGATCAGGCGCAGTGTATAGGGAGGAGTTGATGTTTCACAAATCTGCTTAAATCCTCCTTCATAATACCAAAATCATTAAAGTATTATTGCTTTCTTAACAAAGTACTGCTACCCTATTAATCTAATTTATTTGACATCTGAGACAACTAATAGTAAATTTAAATTTATGATAAAAAATTTTCTTCAATTATATGATGGAATATGTGTATACATAATTTTAAATTGCAACGAACTTTGAAAAAAACTCAACGATTCCCGGCGTAGCTTGAGAAATATACGTGATTTACAACGTAACTATCTGATAGACACTGTAAAAAATTCCAGATCAAATTATGGGAAGTACTGTCTTCCTGAGTGCATCACCCATGAAATCCCTTTTACGGTAAAATTCTTTTTCACTGTAAAATATTATACCATAGTATTTGTTTAGTTACAGTGACTCAGAGATTTTAGTGTACAGCGATTTTACATCATATTTTTTTGTTCGGTAAAATTTTAAGTTAAAAATGGTTTTCCCGCTAAAAAATATCGGCACCCTGGTTGCTGGTTCATTTTAGCGTAATTTGATCCGGACTTTTTTACAGTGTGTACACTTTTAGTAATTTCCCTGTACGGGAAACCCTACAAATTCTTAATACTCGTATTTATGAGTCTTTTTCATTCATTTTTACAGCATAGTAGCACTGATTAAATATTGATTCAGTAAATTTCGCAATATTGTATAAACATAATTAAAGTATGTATATATTTTCATTGAAGACAATAATAATTTAAACGATGAATTCTAAAGTGCTTCGAAAAATTATTTGCGTAATAAAATATCCGAAAACATAAACATTTATTACGCTAATAAATGCATTCATTTTTATTACAGAAAATTTTTACTCACTTTAATATTACCTTCATTTCAAAATAAAAAAGTAAATGTAGGGTTTTTTAGAGCGCAAAATTTAAAACGCAATAACTTTTATGTCTAGGTTACTTCCAAAAACCTTTTAGGAAATTTGCAAATGCCGATTCTCAAACCATTTCCTTTTCTTTACATATTTAAAATGTGTTGAAAGAAAGCAATAATTTCAAATATATTTCTTCATCTCTTTATAAAGCGAGAGATAAAGAAAAAAAGATGGAAAAAGAACGAAAAAAGAATATACATATATTTGTTACTTAAAAGCTTTCATCCCACATTTCCCTTCGGTCTCAAACGACAGGCATCCAGAGCCCTTGGGTGAGAAAAACGAAAAATACATTCCCAAAAAACGACGCCTTTTTACCCAAGAAAAACGTGTAGTATAATCCATAAAAATGGATTTTTTACTACCGCTTTACCACCTTTGATGTATTGGTAGGGAAAACTCTTTCCCATCCCCTCAATGGGAACGAATACCTATAAATATATATTTATATTTTCTGTAATATCATAGCAGCTGCTGTCTTCTTTTTTTTTTTCGTCTTAGGTACGGAAATTTTAATCAAATTCTCTTTTTTTTCTCTCGTCTCTTCAACTTAAATTATTTTTTATCTCTCTATTTCTAACAATTTTAGCAAGTTCGAGAGATCTCAATCATTTCAAGCGAATTCTCTTTTTATCGCTGTTTGAGAAGAAACACTCACATCGAAATATTTTTACTTACTGTTTGAAAAATATTTTAAAATGCAGAATGAGAAATATTCTTTCAGTATATTGAAAGAAAATATAAATGTTTGCTACATTCACTTTTATCGCGGATTAAAATAAAATAAATGTATCTTATCTAAAAGATTGAATTTTTTTTAAAGAAATAAGCGAAATAAAAATTTCTACTGACTTGAATAACAATAAGTTCATTGTTATCAAATAAAGTAAGAAATTTCACATCTATATAAATAAAGCAGAATGTTTATATGTGTGTCCACATGTGTCTCTGTATGTATATACCTTATACACATCTGCCATTCGAAATCTATCCATTCCAAATTTGTTATACAAATGTTCGAAGATACGGCGAAACTGTCTATTTTAAACCTCCCTATGACGACCGGTTCATTTGCTACATCCCATAGCGGTATAGTATTTGTACTCTCTGTAACGGAATATCATTGTTAAGTCTTGACTCGCTAGACAGTAATAATATTGAAGTTATGTACTAGATCGATAATATATATATATATATATATATATATAT
>NC_092210.1:27881167-28116499 GCF_043381705.1 Parasteatoda tepidariorum
ATGATGAAAAGGACACGCAAAACTATGCGCTCTTACGTTTTATACCAACATAGATTTGAAGTAAAAAGGCACATTCGTACATTCCTTGTATCCTTACGCATTAAGGAAAATCATTTCTGCTTCCTTATATGGAATTGAAAAAGGGCACGATTCTATAAATAACTCTTCCCTTGAAATATAAATCTATTTATATTTCAATGGTATGTTTTCAGCCTTGAATTCCTAAAATAGAATCTCTCTACGCTTATTCTTTAACAAAGACATTTTATGAAAACGAAAGAGATTTAATTCTTTTATTAATACATAATACATTATACATTACTTAATACATAATACATTAATTATATATATATATATAAGCCATTTACTGCATTAATTATTTAACCACATAAAACGAAAAATACGATTAAATTATAATACATGTTTTTGAATTCTCTATCTATTACAAATGTTTATTAAAACTTATTTTTGGGCTGCTTTATTATTTAAGACATAATAGAAATTGTTGTAATTGGTTTTACGGTTCTCCTTTCTCCTTCACGAAAAATAAAAGTAGAGAATAAAATTGCTTAGTTGTGGTAAATTTTGAATTGTTTTAAATTTTTATCAGCTACTGGGTCATTGAATAAGAGGAATTCGTTCTACAAATAATTTTATTTCTCTTGGCTGATGAGTTCGGTGCGGTGTTTTACGTTCCCAATTTGAATAATTTCTGCTTTTTTACAAAGTGGATGAAAGTCTTACCGCAATAGGTACAAGAACTACTTTGCTATCAAACAAAAATCCACTAACTCTGCAGAAAAAACTGAGAAGTTACCTAACAGTGCATAGAAATCAAAGACCTTGATATTTCACTTATTAGTGATCAACGCCAGCAAATGTGCAATTAGTCCGAGTTTAAAGTTCAAATTCTAAACAATTATGTCCCGGAAAATCACCAACATACACTGTTAGAATTTGCATTCTAAAATTATCGTAAAATAATCGGCAGCAGTCTGTCCATCCGATTTACCGTAAAATTTAGGGTAAGGAATATTTTTCAGTTCTACGGTTTTGAAACCGTTTACAACTAGTATGGTTATAAAATTATGAATACAAAACTATACGGCTTTTTAACCGTTCACAGCTACCATGGGTTCAAAGCCGTGAAACAAGAAATTTAACTGAACATAAGAGCTAGGCTTCTCGTAATATAATGGGCATTGGAGAGTGCAGGACACTGAAAATTTTTTAAGTGTGTCAAAGAAATGGAGGTGTCAAAGCCGGGACTCGAACCCCCGATCAATCAGTCATGAGATTGACAGATTAGCTCTCTCGGCTATAACACGTAGCAGATGCATGGAACTAAGTTGCTTCATTAGGCGTGCTTAATTGGTGTAATAAAAATCTTGCTATTTTCACCTTGTTTTAGGTAAAAATAGTTACCTAAATAGTTATTTTTAATAATAGTAAATAGTTATTTTTCTCACTGTTAATAGTTTCATTACCATCTTGCTTATGGTTATTTGACTATTTTGTTCAAATATGGTAAAATAACAATTAAATAGATAGTTAATTAGCCATTTTTTCAGAGAAATTTCTAATAGTGTAGAAAATTTTAACTCCTCCAAAAGGAAGTTTTGTTCGAGCAATCGGGAACTGCTAAAACTAGCAATTTGTGCACATATTTTGCGGGGACCAAATAATTTCTGTATGTTGTTTATTGATTATAAACAAAAGCAAAATGTAAATTAAAATTATGATATGAGTTCATGCTTGCGTTAAACAATCATATTGAGTATTGCATAGTAATTTACTTACTAATTATTAGAGAAGTAAATATTATTGACGTTTATTGTTTTAAAAAATGTAAAAAACTTCAAATAGTTTAGCAATAAATATTCAATGTCTAGGATTTAAAAGTGTTAGATTTCAAATAAAAACTGGAACTTTTTTTAGAAGCGCATAAAGGTATTTATTTATGACCCCCAGGGCTTCTTAACGTTTGCCCCGGAAATGCACGTTCCCCAAGATATCGCTGCATAAGGTAAAAAGTAAATGGCCCATGATAGAACCAAATAACATGAGGATGCGGAAATATGTGCAATTCATATATTCCGGAAATATATGCATGGATAATTTATATTTCCGGAAATATATATATTTATAATTTAAAATTCTGGAAATATATATTGATATTCCTTAATTAACCAAAGATCCGGAAATATTAGGCACTCATTAGTTTAAAAAAAAATAATTTCAAGAATTTTCTTTCTTTCTTTTATTTATAAAGTACTTATTTATCTGTAATTCATTTTATTATAAAATAATTCCGTGATATTACTTTAATACACAATATTTTATATAAAGCATATTGAATTACCATTTTTCAAAAACTAAACACTAAATAAATTATATTTAATCTAGAAAATTTGTTTTATTTATTTATATTCTTTGTAAAATTGCGTATAAGCAGTGCAGAGTGACCTTAAAGTCATGCTGTACTTTTTTTGATCTTTCAAATGTAGTACACCATGACCATATGATTTCATGTAATTAAAATAAGTCTAAAAAAATAATTATAGAACTTTAAAAAAAAAATTCGGAGAGTTAAGTTTTCCTGATAATTAATGAGTATTTTCTTAATTATTTTATGAAAATATAAATTAAGGTTCTAGCCAAAAGGCTAACAACCTTAAACGAGTTTCTATAATTAAAAAAAAAAAAATTTCAGTTGCAAACGAAGTTGCAATGGTAGTCAAAATAAAGAGGTTTGAATTTCACTTAGTAGTATCGAGAGCTTAACCTTCTCTATAAGAATATTTCTTGGCATACGTTAATTGGACTGGTAAGTAAATCATTGTTATCGTAAGTAAATGGTGGCATTTATCGATTTAGAAGCCAATCAGATTCGACACACATCCGTGATATCAATTATATGAAATTAGTTAAATGCGATTTGAATTACATAGTTGGGAATAATCATTTCTCTTCTTCTCGTGTTCAAGTTCCCAAATAAATAATTTTTATTTTTATTTTAAAATATGTTTGACGTCAGCAAACAAGGATGCAATCGTAAGGGTTTTCGAGTGGCGTAGAGCAGAGTGTGTGTTATAAAATTTAAATTGGACGAACGAAAATATAAATTAAGAATAATATGTGCATAATGCACAAAAGAAAAATAAACTCCCTGAATAACTGTTGGTCCCAAACGAATTGATTTTCACTTAGTCGGACTCAATCTTAATAGTTCGAGGGAGTGATTCCAAATAGTTAGAGTATACGATATTTTATATTACAAAATCAATATCAAAAACACAGTTTCTCCGAATGAACATACCTTTTTTTTTCGAAGGATTTGAATTTCAGACCTTCATAGTTTAGGGGTAATCTGGGATACATGGTCCCAATAGCTTTGCGAAGAGAGCAGTCGAAAGTTTGGATCCCTCAATGTTCATCATCATTATCAATAGCTCAACAGCCCAAGGTGGGCCTTGTCCTTCTCAAGAAGTTTTTCCCAGGTTTACCTTTTTCCTGCTAGCGTTTTACAGTTTTTATTTTTTAAGATCAAAAGGTCTTTCTCTAGGCCGTCCATCCATCTCAAATTCAGCCTGCCTCTTTTTAGTGTGCCAACTGGTCTGGCATTGAAAACTCTTTTTGTGGTATGGTTTTCGTCCATTCTGATAACGTGGCCTGCCTATTTAATTCTTTGTCGTTTAGTAAAGTTAATAATGTTAGGTTCTCTATATGAGTGATAAAGCTCTAGAATTGATCTTCTAAGACACACACCATTTTTTTGAATTCCTCCAAAAATACTTCTCAAGACGTTTCTCTCAAAGGTTCCCAACATAACCTCATCCGTACAAGATATGGTTCAGGTTTCACAAGCATATGTTAAAATTGACCTTAAAAGAGATTTATATACACTGATGTGCAAAACTTAAGCAACGTTTTAACAAGTACGTTTTTTGTCATAAAACTCTACAAGAAATCATCCGATTGACAAGAAATTTGAATATGATGTACATTATTTTGTACTTAACGATGGTAAAAGAATAATGGCGCAGAAATGAATATAAAGCTTAAAGTAGGGTATGGAACAAAAAAAGGCTTTATTTGACATATAGTGGCGTTGCACATGATTGCCTGAAGAAGCGTAAGTACAACTGGCAGATCTTCCCTAGTATGGGATATGCCCTCCCCTTACTGAAATTGTTGCTTGGCATCGTCTCTCCATGCTAAGCACCAGATTATCCAGGAGTTCTTGGGGTAAACGTCTCCATTCCTCCTTTACCACATCTTTCAGCTGATGGGTGTTACCAGAGGGATACTGTCATGTCGCAAGACGTCTCCCTAATGCATCCCACACATGCTGTATGGGATTTAGATCTGGAGAGTAAGCAGGCCAATCCATTCGTGTGATATCATTACTTTCCAGTAGCTCTTGAACATTAGCAGTACGGTGTAGTCGGGAATTGTCATCCATAGAAATGAAGTCTGGTCCAATGGCCCCTCGGAACAGACGCATATGGGGTAGAATTACCTCATTGCAGTAGCGGTCTCCAGTTACAGAACCTCGGTCGAAGATCTGAAGCTCAGTCCGCCCATTGAATATAATGCCACCCCAGGCGACAACTCCAGGACCACCGTAACGATCTCTTTCCGCGATGCTATTGGGATGAAATCGAGCTCCAACCTCTCTCCAGATCAACTGACGTTGCGAATCGCTTGTTGCACTAAAACGACTCTCATCTGTGAAGAGGACGCGACTCCATTAATGAGGTGTACAGGTTTCGTGTTCTCTGCACCACTCTAAACGGTGCCACTAATGGCTAACTTTTAAAGGTATGCAGCGTTCAGGACGTCTAGCAAATAAGTCACCTTTGTGGAGGCGTCTGGCCACTTTAAATCTTGATACTTGTCGTCCTGTGGCTGTGCACAATTGCTGAGATATGGCGCTCGCTGATTGAAAACGGTTTCTTTTCGCTTGGAGGACAATGTAACGGTCATCTCTTGGTGTTGTTTTCATTGGATGGCCACCACCAACGCTCCGAAAAGCTGTACCAGTAGTTTTAAAGGCATTCCAAGCACGCGAAACAACACTTTTGTTGATCCCGAACTCTTCGGCGACACTGGTCACACTATGCCCCTCCTCAAGCTTCCCAATCATTCTTCCTCGAGTAAAGTCGTCTAAATGATTTCTTGAAGACATGTTTCACAAAACAAATCATTTGCACTTGCAGCGAATGTCTTTAACTACGGTGCTCTTCATCCTTTTATCACAGCTTTGACCTGCCCGCGCCGACCCACATGGTTAACGTACACTTACATCACCTACGACGTTTTGTTTCTAAAATTTGCATACAAATAATCTTTCTACTGAATTACGTGCATATTATACTGCAATTTCATGGCTATCTTGTACTTTGTTGGGGAGCTGTGGCCGAAAAACCACTTGTTGCTTAAGTTTTGCACACCAGTGTAATAAAACTTTTGTTTTTCTATGAATTCCATTAGATTTTATGTATTTCCGAATTCCATTAAAACATTTATTGACTATCATAATTCTTTGTATTTACATTGTAATATTGTTCCTGTTTTTGCTTACAAAACCTAAGTAAACGAAATTGTTAACAACCTCAAATTTATGTTCTTCAATTTCTAAATAGGTGTTATTGAAGCTTGTTCTAGTACAGAACAAATATTTAGTTTTACTCTCTTTTATTCTCAGGCCATCCTGAGAACCGTTTTCTCTAAAGAAATAAAAGCCTGTCTTAGTGATATAGGTGTTCCAGCAATAATGTCTATGTCATCAGCAAAGGCTAACAGTTGTACATATTTATTAAAAATATTTCCTCTGATGTTATTGTTGGAATCTCTTATTACTTTTTCTAATACTAAATTGAAGAGCAGGCATGAAAAAGAGAAAGTAGAGCAGTCGAAAGTTTGGATCCCTCAATGTTAGCTTTATTTTTTGCATATTTTGCCATACCTTGAGAAACTTTTATGCAAATTGAAAAAAAAAATGTGCGTAATTAGAAAATTCGTATATCCAATTATAATTTCATGAAAAAAGTAATTTTTAATAATTAGTTATCTTTATTATTTTGTTAGGTATGAGTCTAAATTTAAAATTGTGTAACTATTAACATTTTTAAAAAATGTAATTTTACTCGGCAAAATATAAAATCTGAGCGAAATTGGTTGAATAGTTTTTGAAAAAGAAACTTTCAAAAAGTTATTAATTGTAATTCGATTTGTCATTATTTAAAGCTCTACTGATTTCATACAAACTTTGAATTTTATCACATAAAACTACATTCTTTAAAGCCTTACATTTTAACCTTTTTCCTATTTTTATTAATAAAATAATCAATCGAATTTTATTAATAAAATAATCAATCGAATTTTATTAATAAAAGAATCAATCGAATTTTATTAATAAAAGAATCAATCGAATTTTATTAATAAAATAATCAATCGAATTTTATTAATAAAATAATAACTTCGATAGTAAAATAACTATGTATATTTTTGCAGGAAATTATATTTGGATAAACGAATTTAATAACTGTGGGCAAAAAATTTTCAACTCACTTGCAAATTTATCGATATACGGCAAAATTGGTAAAATATGCACAAAGTAAAATTAACATGGATGGTCCAAACTTTCAACACTTCCCTTACCGAACTTTTGAGACCAAATCCATCCATCGATAGAAAAAAGAGCATGTTAATTCAGAGAAAGTAAGCTTTTGTGTTTAATTTTGAAACTTAAAATATATAAAATAAAATGTTTAAATTAATGAATATTATTGAATTATGAAGATTTATTTCGTTATATTTCTAATCGGAAATTTAAAAAGTACAATTTTTTTCAAAACACATGGAACGTTACATTTTGTTCTTTAAAATATCAAGCATGCGTACTATTAAAGTATGCATATTATATTTTCAACTAACAAAGTAGAATTTATTATATAGTTTACAAATATTAAAGAATAATATTTGATATTAGGAGACTTTTTCAACTTTTTATTTTATTGACCAAACCACACAATTACGCTGAAATCAATTTTGTTTCTTACTATAAAAAAATTATTACATCGAAATTACAAATCAGTCAATAAAAAAAAAACTTTTTTTCTTCTATTGACAATGTTTTCAACTCTATAGGAATACAATTAAAACTGTATTATCTCGAATACCATATCAATTTCACCCCTAAACACTTTTTTCAGTTAATATAGCGTTTGGTTACAATTAAAACTCATTAAATATTAGCTAACAAATACTTGAGATTAGTTAGCAAACATTTTGAAAAAATAATTAAAAATATTTTCAGTTTTAAAAAGTGATTTTGTATTCATTATTTTGATTAAAAATGTTGGCTAAGACAGTTGGCAAAAATAGTTTTACATAAAATTTATTTTAAGAGTAAATATTACTCATTATATAATAAAATATAAATTATTTAACGTTTCCTAATTAGCCTTGCATCGGAATAGTTCTGTGTTTGAATCCCGGGCAAGGCATGGATGTTCTTTCATTCTCTGTACTATCTTTCCTTACTGTGGCAATAACGTTGGCCCTACAAATAAGGTGCCCTGAAAGAGAGGCCAAAAAATCCACCCTGTGCATCCTGAATTGACAAAATGTTAACACAATTAATTAATGCTAACATAGTTAAAAAAAAAACTTCTTCTAACTGAACACCGTTACTTAAATATCGTTAACATAATTGTTCCTCATACAGTATTTGTTACTTTATAGTTTCAGTGACAGAACAGCACTTTTAATTTTTTAAATTTCAATTTTCAAAATTTCAATTTCAATCAAACTCGATCCAAAAGTCATTATAGCAGATAATTATATTTAGAGATGATAAAATACGACTGATAATTCCTGTTTAGTTAAATCTAAATAAATAATTAACAGCTCTACTGTTATATCTTCATTTATTAATTTTGTTCTGATGCCAGAGAGAGATAACTAGATCTTCTTTGCTTATGAAATATCATATCAGGTGATTTTTCTGCCCAATGAGAACGCTTGAAACAGACTAATCTTTTTATGATATATAGATTTCTTTTTTTTTTTTTTTTTGCATTTTTCAGTGAAAAGAATAGTGTAAAACAAATTGTTAAACCAATATTCAATAAATATCTTTCGCGCATATAAAAATAAAGAATTCCTGCTTTCGGGATTTAATGTTCGAAAAATATCTTAGTTAATGATAATGGTTTCAAACAACTATCATTTCTCGTTTACTTTATGAGAAGTAATTAACGAAATTGTTTTTTGGAACTTTTCGTTCTTTGTCAAAATTAGTATTTTTTTACATCCATCATATCCGCGGTAATTTAATCGCATTTTTACTTTATTTTGTAAGACCTGATATGCCTAAATAAAACCCGTTAATAAGTTAAATTTTTCATTTACTGAATAACTAAGCATGCGGGTAATTCTCACTGAATAATTTGACAAGCAAAAGAACAAGCAAAAAGGAAAATAAAATGCTAAAACTTAACTTGCAATTGTATCCCCATTGGGATAGTAAATGTAACAAAATTAAAATAAAATCTAGGTATCAAGTTTTTAAGTATTTTTTCGTTAGATAATAAGTATAAGAATTAAGTCAATATTATTATTTATAAACGACCATTCTTACATTTGATCTCAGTCATTGACTAATATTTCGCAATTGAGTCTAACAGACGGGTTCGGGTTTCACAAAATTTGCTTTATGTTTTCCCCTTTCGCAATACTGGCATTGCAAATGCTACTCTCACAGGGAGAAAAACGTATGGTAAAAACAACCAGAAAAAGGTAAAATGTACCGCGCTTCTGTCTCTATGAGAACAGCAAAAAGCTTGGTAATTTTCACCGAAGAATTCTACCTAATAGCAATTGAGAATTGCTGAATTGCTAACAAATGCAATTTCTACTGAAGTAATGATTTTGGTAAAATTGACAATAAAATTTTGTGTTATACCTTAGAATACAACAAGAAAAACCATTTATACGGCTGAATTTACTTTTGAGTTTTGTATTTCTTAACAAGTTTCTGAAATAGGAACTATAATTTTGAAAACCAGAATCAGATGAACTGTTACCGTATGAAATGAAACCGTTACTAGAGAACTGGTATAAATATCATGAATTTTAGTTTTAAAAAAAAAATTCTGGTATCTTTACCAGAATTGTCTTTATAAAACTGCACGATATTTTCACCAGAATTTTATTTTCCATCTAGGTCTTTTTGTCCTTCTAAGAATCATAGCACACGAAACGAATTCTGTCGTCTGCACCCGAAGCATGTGAATTCAGTCAAATTTTGTAGAGAATTTTCTATTTTCTCGCAGTTTTAAAACATCTTCTTACCGTCAGCCTCACGTTTTTCTACTTCTTACAGGCTGCTACAATTGTCTCATTTTACAACCATTTTTAAATTGCCCTCATTGTATAGTATGAAACCTTAAAAGAATCGAAAATAATAGAGAAATCAGTTTTGAACCCCTATTTTAAGCTGGTTAGGAATCACAAAACTGCATTGACTAAATGATTTAAAAGAAATTTATCTGAGAAGAATTTTTTTTTACCTGAAAGATCTTTTTTTTTTTTGCTCTATATTTTCCTGTGACTAAATTACCTTTATTAATGATGACTGTAATATTAATCGGAATTAATTAACTGTTTTTCTACCACTTATACTCTTTGCTACAATTATACCCATTTAAAAAAATTGAAATGTACCAAATGACAAGAAAAAACTTTTTTTCGTAAAGAGAAACTCTTGCAGCCTACCTTCGAAAATTAATGCAGTACAGTCTCCTGAATAGTGAATTTTAAAGTTGTTTATAAATACTAATGCAAAACATATAGGAAAACAAGTGGCGCTAAAGTTAAGATAAATAATAAATTGTGATAAAAATTTGTTTAAACTTATAAGAAAATAAAAAAATAAATAAACGAATCAACAACAACTAAAATTGAAAAGAAACGTTAAAATCTCTCTATTTAAAATAGTTTTTGTAGTACAAGATGTAGATCTGTGGTGATTTTTGAAAATTCTTTTTTCTTAACAGTAATTAAAAAATTTAAAGGCATCACAGAAAACATGTCTAAATTGTTTCATTTTTTTTAAAAAATATTTTAAAAAACATATGTTTTAATATAGCACTCTTTTAAAGTAAGAATTTTGAAAAAGTATGAGTCGTTTGACTCACCCTATCTTTTTTAGATTTGAACGTTAATTCAGCTGATGAGCATCAAATTGCGCCATGTGATTAAGCAATATTGCCTGTTGTTTCATTTAATCTGTCATTTGCTAGTAAAACGAAGAATAAGAGGACATTTCCCGCTTCTTTTTATTTATTTATTTATAGGCAAGTATTTGTTGTTGGAGCCGTCTGTTTTAACGCACATAGAAAAAAAAACATACTTTCTGAGTTTAGATTAATATTTCAAAGTTCAATTCTATTTCAAGATAATGTCTTTTATTTTTTATTTTATGTTTTATATTTTTTTATTAATTTATTTTATTCTATAGCGTTTTATTCTTACGAGTACTATTCTATCTATTTTATTTTTACAAATTGGCTATTAACGGAGGATCGAACCTTCGTAACAAATAAAGGATTATGACAGATATCCCTTGTCAAAGACAACATTGTAAAGAAGAACTTCATGAAAAGACATCACAAAACGTTACGAAGATGACTAAGAAACACTAAAAAAGTGAGTAACAGAATTATACTCCAGACAGTTTGCTAATTGAAACTAACTTTACTAAGCAATTTCAATTCATATTTGTTATTTTGGTCTATTTGATATTTTTTATATTATTGCAAATAAATGTTTGATACTTCTATAGGCTGTTGATTCCTGCTACTTACGTGCAATTTTAATAATTAATCTACACTGAAAAGATATTCGGATCGAAGTACGGTATAAAGTACCAACCTCTTGGGTGCACTATACGTATTTTTGTCGTAATATATATTTAATAAAAGTGATTCAGTGATGTTACTGTACTTATTATTGTAAAAATTATGGTAGATCTTTTGCTCCGTGGTATGTGAAAGTAAAAATGGATTTTACGAAAAAAGTACTGGCACCTTGAGTGCAGATACTTTTTACGACAATTTTATCCGAAATCTTTTACTTGAGGACAATGCCTCTTTAAAACAAAAAGTTTGGAATAAGTTTGTACTCTCTTGAAAAAAATAACTTATAAAAAGTTTAGTTTCATTTGTTTAAAAGTGTAGCTTATTATTTTGGTAGAAATAATATTCTAACCAGCTGTAAACAATCTAAACTATAAAATAATGTGAACTTGTAAATTTTGTTAGGCAACAATAGTTTGCAATAATCACTTTTGTGTAAGACAGGTCAAACTTCCCATGCTTCCTAAAACTGAAAAAGAAATGGATAAAAAAATAATTCTAATCTTGTTTTTCGTAACAGGAGTTTGATTTCTGTGATGTATACATGTACCGGTTGACGGAGGAAACATTTTTAGTAAAATTACTGTACTGCATGATTATGACATTTCTGATAAGAAAAAAGCATTTAGGTTAGATTGCCGTATAGTATGATAATGACATTCCTTGAGAAAAAAAGGCCATAATTTTGTTGAATAAAACCGAAATATACGGTATTTTAAACAATCATTTAGTGATTTTTTTCGCCCATATGTTAACGGATTTCTGGAAATTCTTTTTTTCAAAATTATAGTTTCTATTACTACGCATTTAGTGAAATATACTAAGATAAAAAGCAAATTTAACACTATAAATGTTCTTTTTTCGTCATGCTCTGAAGTATCAAGACAAAATTACAAAATTTTACTACATTTACCTAATTTATCACATATTATAAAACTATATTTTATTGTTATTTTTGCCAAAATCATAACCAAAGTGTTTTAGTAAAAATAACAGAGTTTTTCAGTGTTCCCATAGAGCCACAAATGATGTAATTTTTACTATACTCCTTTAACTTTAACCAAACTGTTAGATCAGTGTGGTAATGGGCGTATCATTAGTTTGAAACCCCTTCTGTTATCATATCGTTACATATAAACGTAACATAAGCAATTTGTGTATTGTTTAAGAACGAAAACACAATTGTTTCAATTAACAAACGATAAAATAGCGGTTCAACTTTTATTTGAGTTGAAATGTGCAAATCTTAAATTACTTAGCTTATAATTAATATAAATTAATTTATATTATATATTATAAATTATCGTATGCTATAATATCATAAAAAAAGATTCTTGTTAGTATACGAAATTAAGATGGAATAACTTGTGTTTTCGAATATTGCAAGTAAGTCTGTCTAGAATGCAGAGATCTATATTTGCAAACTGATATTGTATCTTCCATGTCTAGATATCAACATGGATATTAATGCTAAGGACTCCTTCAGGGAATTGGAATTGCTGATACAGATACATTCTCTGTATGAGCAGATACACGGCAATAACTTCTTGAAATGTCCGTAAATTTCAATTTTGAGAAGAATTAAGTTCTGCATTGAAATTGCAAGGCACAGTTTCCAAACCAGAAGAGTTCAGTGGAGCATACGGATTACACACGGTAAGCATATGGATTTCAAACAAATGCTTTATACGTCATTTGTATACTCAAATTAATCTTGAAATTAAGTTTAATTTTTATTTTAATTTACAAGTTTGTTCAAACAATACCTTACTCCTAAACTTAGGAACATTAAATAACGTCGATTTTTATTTCTTTTTTAACTCATGGAGGATCGATAATAAAGTAAATAACACGTTCAAGACACTTTAAAATTAAATACAAGAAAAGTAATGTGGAATTCGTATGACTTTAAGAATTATTTCGTTCCTTTTATAAAATAATCTACACGGAGAAAAGAATTCTGGTGTAATTGTCTTCTTGTTTACGATTGACAATTCTGGTAAAAAATAAATAAAAAAAAATGAGAAAAAAGAAACATAATTCTGTTTAATAAAACCAAAATTTACGGTATATAAATCATTCATTCAGTAATGTTTACCGTTTGTATGGCAACAGTTTACCGAAAATTCTGGATTTCAAAATTAGTTCTGCATCTTTCTCAGGGTCAACAATCTAGCACGGTAAAAATATATTGAAACAGAGAAGTGTTAACTTTCATACTTCAATTTATTTATTTTCATTCCTGCGTTTTTGTTCAATTTCTTGAAAGACGTAAAAAAAGTAAATCAATAAAAAATAATAATCATAATAATAATATCCCTCAATTTAATTCAAATTCAGCGACTTTTGCCAACAGGTGGCACCACTTGGTAAATTCAACTGAATAAATGGTTTTTATTCCATGTTCTAAGTATCATCGTATGCGGCTAGGAATGTTTTCCTAATATAACGTTTTTAAAAGTACACGAAAAAACATTTAAAACTACAGAAGAGCCCTTAGCTGTGCATATTTTTATCAATTTAAATAATTGCTCATTTTTATTTAAGTTTTGCACCACTTACAAAATATTAACAAAAAAAAATATTTTGTATGCATAAAGAAATATTTAACTAAAAGAGGAAATGAAGTGAATTAAAATATAATTTGTGAAATTTTGGACAAGCATTATTTTTCAATATCAAAATACACTGTAAAAAATTTCGAATCAAATTTCGGTAGTTCAGAGTGCCTGTACTTTTTGCCAATAAAATCCATTTTTATGGAATAAAAAAAACTGATATACCGTAAATTTTACAGTAACAATAACCGCACAATCACTTTAAATAAATATTACTGTAAAAATTCGTAATTTTTACAGTAATAATAACAGCACAATCACTCTAAATAAGTATTACTGTAAAAATTACTGTTTTTTATTCTAAAGTAAAAGTGGATTTTACAGTAACGGATACACACCCAAATTGTATTATTATTAATTTATACACGCATAGTTATACGGATGATGCACCCAAAGTATTGGTACTTTATACCATACTTTGATCCGGAATTTTTTATTGTTCCTTAAAAAATTATTCTTTTTATAAGATAAAAAAATTGTGACAACAATTTTCATTCAATAAAATAGGGCAAGTATTGAAAATTTTGTGAAACAAGTCTGCAATCTAATGGGGAATCTAAAATAGATAACTGATTTAATAATATTTATTCTCTATGAGTAAAATTTTTTTTCTCCATATCTAGTAAAATCGTTCAAGAAATAAAATTATAATGTAAAAACCAAGCATTAAGTTCTTGTTTTATAAAACGCTCTGAGCAATATAATGTTCTTTGTAATTCTAAATCTGATTCAGAAGACAGGAAAGCATTTGATTGAGGATTCAGCGTCATACAGAGAAATTAGACCCGAGGGGTAAAGGGGACTTTCGCCCCCTAAAATTTTATAAATGGAGAAACATAGTCCCTTCTATGATTACAATTTTTAATTTAATTTTTATGTAATTAAGTTTACTATTAAAAGAATACAATTTTTTTTTGCATCTGAATTCTAAGAAAAAATTAAAAAAAAAAAAAAAGGAATATTTCAAGCGCGATTTAGCATTTCCATGGTAAAAGCTCTTATACCAAATCATCCCTTACTAATCCCCCGTAGAGGAAATATACGCCCCTACTGCTGTCCGTTGGGAAAATTCTTGGTTTTAAATGCGACAGGGAGCGGAACTAAAAAAAACAATGATATATACAAACTTCCCATGCTTCCTAAAACTNTATATATATATATATATATATATATATATATATATATATATATATATATATATATATATATATATATATATATATATATATATATATATATATATATATATATATATATATATATATATATATATATATATATATATATATATATATATATATATATATATATATATATATATATATATATATATATATATATATATATATATATATATATATATATATATATATATATATATATATATATATATATATATATATATATATATATATATATATATATATATATATATATATATATATATATATATATATATATATATATATATATATATATATATATATATATATATATATATATATATATATATATATATATATATATATATATATATATATATATATATATATATATATATATATATATATATATATATATATATATATATATATATATATATATATATATATATATATATATATATATATATATATATATATATATATATATATATATATATATATATATATATATATATATATATATATATATATATATATATATATATATATATATATATATATATATATATATATATATATATATATATATATATATATATATATATATATATATATATATATATATATATATATATATATATATATATATATATATATATATATATATATATATATATATATATATATATATATATATATATATATATATATATATATATATATATATATATATATATATATATATATATATATATATATATATATATATATATATATATATATATATATATATATATATATATATATATATATATATATATATATATATATATATATATATATATATATATATATATATATATATATATATATATATATATATATATATATATATATATATATATATATATATATATATATATATATATATATATATATATATATATATATATATATATATATATATATATATATATATATATATATATATATATATATATATATATATATATATATATATATATATATATATATATATATATATATATATATATATATATATATATATATATATATATATATATATATATATATATATATATATATATATATATATATATATATATATATATATATATATATATATATATATATATATATATATATATATATATATATATATATATATATATATATATATATATATATATATATATATATATATATATATATATATATATATATATATATATATATATATATATATATATATTTATATATATATATATATATATATATATATATATATTGGCGCCATCACTCTCGTTGCAAAGTTAATTTGTTAATTCCTTTATTTTTTAAAGTAAGCAACTTATATTCGTATAGGTAGAAAGAAAGCATGCGTAAACATGTTTGATTTAACGAAACAAGAGAACAACATGCTATAAATAGGAATAGTATAGGTCAGGCTTGGGTTCCGAATAAAAATCACTTGTTTTTCAAACCTGCGTCTACATGACAATACGAGTCTTTGGTCTCCCGATACTTTCACTATGTTATATGAAATATCTATAAGAGCTTTTGTCATTTGTTTTAGATACTATGGTCGAATAAATATTACAATGCGCTAGTTAGGTATAAAGAAATATTCCTTGGCATGAAGATGCAACTTAAAATTTTATTATACAAATTATTGACTTCCAATGAAATTCTAAAGGTATATAAATTACAAAAAAACTATTCATCATAAATATTGATATGATAATTTGATATAGCAAATTATAGTTATTATATTATGTTTTAACGCAATACGCGTAAAGAATTACGGTAGAAAGTATTGACTACATGGGTGTATCGTCCGTAAAATCCATTTTAAGCATAAATATTTATAACGTATTGCAGTAATAATTATTAAATTAAAGCAATTCAGTGATTTCACAGTATATATTACAGTAAATTACATTAGTAGTTATTAAATTAAGGCAACTCGGTGATACCTCAGTACATATTACAATAAAAATTACGATATATAAGATTTTCGCTAAGTAAAATTTTCAATAAAAAGGGATTTTACGGTTAAATGCACCAGAACATGGAGTCCCGGTACTTTTTACGGTAATTTGATCCGGATTTTTTTACCGTGTATACCATTATTCAAACAGCTTTAGAAGTTTGTAAGCATTTCCATAAGAATATATTTTTTGAGATAGGTTATTCTGTTACTTACTTATAAATTTTATTAGAAAAATATTTTAATGAAAATACTTAATTTTTAATTGATAAACTCTGAAAATTATAATAAAAAGGGAGTAGAAGACATAAGTTAAAAGCAGGTGAAATAGAAGAAGCATTCATATAAAAAATATTATTCATCTTCTTAAAGTCATATTTTTTTTCTTTCTTCTTAAAACAATGAATTGAAAAAAGTAAATCTCACCTCAGAAGAGATATAAGATTTCTTTCATTTTCTTTTCAACCTGTCCCGCTAAAGTCAAACAATTTGTTCACCACTTATCATAATGATACCAAATTGCAGTGATTCCACTAAAGTTTTTCCTATTCCTCCAAACGCTTTGAGAGAAGTTGATAATTTTCCCTCCGATCAGAAGTCGAAACGATCTTGTTCTGTGAGCTTCACCGCATATCCCGAAAACTGCGTGGGTGCACCCCTTAAAATAGCGACCTCTAGTGGATAGCAGATACAACTGTTCTACTGTCCCACAAATTGAAATAAAGTTGTTTCTTTTAATTGCATCGATAAAAAAATTCCTGCTCAATGAATCCTGTATTCCTTTCTTTTGCTTTGATTATTAAAATGAGTCATTTAAGAAAGGGGATGATGAAGGGGAGGGATTCAGATCGAATAGCAGACCCCCTCTTCAATAATATACCTGACATCTCAGAAGGCAACAGGTGCTCATGGTTGTCATGGTAACCAGATATGCCAGCTCAGAATAAAGAACTGAAATGGGGTTGCTTTTCCAGGGATTTAAAGCCTGCAGTTTCATAATTTAAAAATTATATATTTTTTTGGTTTAGTTTAGGAGTATGGAAGTTCATAAAATTTTAATGACTAGTCCATATTTAAAGATAGATTAAATGTATATTTTTTATGAAAATTTCCGTAATAATGCAAGCTAATTTTAGAATAAGTCAAAAAATTATGGTACAAAACGAGATTTAGGTTAACAAATTACAAAATATAAATTTTAAAATCACACGTAGTTCTTCTTTTTATAATTACAAATTTTTATGCGACAGTAATGAACCCTATTATTTATGTTATTACGAGCCCTGTAAGAAAATTAAAATATGTTTGCGAAGATTTCAAGAATTTCCAATAAGTTCCTCGCGAAATTAAGGCGAAGAAAGTTTATCTATACTATATATTTTAAATTTCAAATACTTATGATTTTAATATATACTTTAGATTTCAAATCCTACCAATATGACTAATAGATATTAAAGTAATTAAAAAAAACTGTACAATGTCAAAAAGAAACGGGCAACCGGAATAACTCTTGATCCAATCATTGGAATTTCACGAAACTGGGACTCAATCTTAATGGTTCGAGAGGGTGACCTCAAATATGCCAATTAATTAGGGCAGACGGTATATAGATTACAAAATCAGACACAAAGATGAACTTTTTCTGAATATACACACCCTATTTTGATGGATTTAGATTTCAGACTACAAAAATATAGGGGGTAGCCGCGATCTGGGAAATATGTTCTCAATAATTTGGCCAGGAGTGCGATCGAAAGTTTAAACCACTTAATACTCATTTTGTTTTTTGCGGATTTCGTCTTATCTATAAAAAATTTTAAGTGAATTAAGAAAAAATTCCCCTACAATTATAAAACTTACTTATTCGAAGATATTCCCATGCGAAATAGAATTTTTAATAATTTATTATTACTTAGTTTAATATTAGTCGAAAAAATGAAAACTTTGGCATACAAATTATCCCATTGTTTTTAAAAAATAATTTTAAAAGACAAAATACAAAATTTGAACAAAATTGATTGATTAGTTCCTGAGAAATTGAATTCCAATGAAGTTGTGTATTTGAAGTTCGTTTTCTATGTGTATTCAGTGACATATACGTCGAAATTTCAAAAACAATCTCATTTAATGCACCTTTTCTCAATTTCGGGTGCATTCGAAACTATAATAAGCACTAGACTTGTTTGGAAAAAAAATTTAGTTTTTAACTATCCTTTATTTTATGTGGAAATAAATACTTATTTTTATTAGCTATAAATTCCCATTTTGTACAAATTTAATATGCACTAAATTTGGCATTGGTGTAGTTAAAAGAACCCATTTGATCATTCGACATTTAAATAATCACTTTTTAAGAGGTCTTCAGTTATTTAATTTCAAAATATTCATTACACATTCACTCGATCCTTAATAGATCTTCAATACCATAGACATTCTCACTCAAAATATAAGCTTTAATTATTACGATTTTGTATAGTAAAGTTCCCACTTAGAAGTCCGACTTAGTTACTAACATACTAAGAATTTGTAACTTAAAATTAAACATTCAAATATATTTCATTCATATTAATTAAATATCAATTTAAGTACCTTATCTCGAGTATTGAGATTATCTTTAATTCAATTTAAGCACGTCTTCACCATTGATTATTATTTGCCACAAACTATATATAGCTAGCACTAATATTACTTTTCAAAATGTAATACGTCAGTTAAATTACTTAACAAGATGTCTAGACATTATTTAAGTATGTAAAATAGTTACTATTAACGATTTCAAAACTTGAACTTAATTATGGGAAAATGTTTCAAAAATACAATGCCTAATATATTGAATTATGCATTCTAAAGGTCTAGTTGTGCTTTGGAAAGAAAAGAAACTGTTACAACGAATTTGATAGATTGGTTTTTGTTCGTAAAGTAAGATGATTCATATACCAACACGCATCACGTGTGCATTAATTTTAGTATTGGGTGGTTTTTATGTATAACTTTTCATCTGAATTTACGGGTTATGACCTTTTATAATAATAATGCGGCCGTAACATTAAATGAAGAAAATACATAATGACAGTTGAGCTTTTTATTGGATGCATAGACACTCCTTTGACGATTCAGCAATCCTTGATCTGTAATTTGTTAAAGAACTATGTACTGTATTTTCTTTAAAAAAAAGTGTTGAAAATTTTAAAATTCTGCCCTCTAACTGCATTTATGAGAACTGATATTCATTCAATCAATTATTTTCATAATTACTTAATGCAAAATTTTATTCTTTTAACCTAATCTCTGACGGAGAGGGTAAGTCTCTCTCTATCTCTTTCTGCATAATGTTGGCAACTATGTTCTATTGT
This sequence comes from Parasteatoda tepidariorum, assembly GCF_043381705.1. Lineage (NCBI taxonomy): Eukaryota > Metazoa > Arthropoda > Arachnida > Araneae > Theridiidae > Parasteatoda > Parasteatoda tepidariorum. The sequence goes on from NC_092210.1 coordinate 27,901,244, forward strand.
TTTAATTTTATTTTATAACCGTCATTGAGCAGTCGACCCAATTTAAAGTTTAGGACTACAAATGCTCAACTCCGTAGAATAGTAATTTTGCACACAATTCAGAAGACAAGGGAACCACTCACGTATTAGGAGAAATTTGCCTTCGTAGAGAGCTTTTCTGCTGGAACTAAGCAGCATTTGAGTAACATGGGGAGGGAAGCCATGAAAACCCTCCACAATTAGCCTGACGGCAAGAGTACTTTAATCCATGATCCATCTACCACTGAGGATCTCTGTAGTCAGCTCTGTGGTCGGGGCAAGCCGGGTGTGGATTTTGAATCAACCAGTCATCGCTGGAATTCGAGCCTGGTTCGCATTATTGAAAGACGAACTGCCCATCCCCAGAGCCTTACTTTTTACTTGGTCTCGGATAGCCCAGTTGGTAGAACGTTGGACTCGTGTTCGTGAGATCGTAAGTTTGAATCCAACCGGTTGAAGAATCCCCGTGTATTAAATGGTTATTGGTGCACGTTAAATCTGTCGGGATCACATAGTCTTCCAAGTTCTCATAACAAATCAATACCTCGGGGGTACTGAATTGGAGCAGGTCAAAATTACGATCTATGTATGAATGAATGAAGTATGAATGAGTCCTTCCTGTAAAACGGGCTGTGACATAAATGTGATAGAAGTAGTATTGTTGACTAGGATTTAGAAACTGAAGAACTAGAAACGCCCCTTTTGCCTTGAAAATTCGCTTGGTATCAAGCAGGTTTCCCGGTAATGACAATTGGCATAAGTAACTACAACAACAGCTTTTTTACGTTCCTTTTAACGTACAATTGTGTTTCGGGCCATAACACTCTTTGTAATTACAACTGGCACCTCAAGGTCACATTTTCTACTTTCGTTATCTTGGTAGCGATGTGACTGGTAGCAACGCTACTCTTTCATAATATTATAATGATATTAACACACTGAAGTGGGAAAAAAGCGAGATTTGTGGATAACATTGTAACGGAGAGGATAAACGTGGATAAATCACATAACCTTGAAATGCCTATTCCATTTACAAAGACTATAAATGTTTCGTATATTGTTTTAGTTCTTTCGAAAAAAAAGTTTTTTTCGAGTGAATTTGAGCGTTTATTTTCACAACATTAAAATAGTTCAGATCATTAGGTAACTTCTGATCAATAAATGGTCATGTCGTAAAAAATTAGCATTCTTGATACCTTCTTTTTTTGCTTTTAAAAAGGGTTCAAAAGAGAAGATGTCTTAATTGAGAGAATCTCTGGTGATTAGTGTGCCAAATTAAAAAGGAAAGTTTCAAAATTTTGTTCTCAAAGACGCAGTTCATACAGGCCACCCAGTTGAGTTTGATGAAGATTGACTTAACCAATAGAAATGAAAACAACCAATCAAACAAAACAAACTTAACAAGCGACTAAACCAGTAGAAATGAAAACAACCAATCAACCAAAGAAGCCACTAAACCAATAGAAATTAAAGTAACTAACTAACCAAAAGGAAAAAGAAAGCTAACAATCGACTAAACCAATAGAAATGAAAGTAACTAACCAACCAAAAATAAAATTAACAAGCGTTCACTAAATAAAATAGAATTTTCAAAAATGAACATTTTCTCATTCTCAAATGATATTTGTACTGTTAAAATAACAAAATTATTTGGTAAAAATATCAAATTTTATTACATTTATTACCTAACAGATTGATAATAAAACCATATTTTATTTGCAATTTTACTATAAGTCATTAGCAAAGAGCTGTAATAAAAATGACGGCACTTTTTAGTATTCCAATTGAGCCAGAAAATACGGATTTTACCATATTCTTGTAGTTATGACCATAACTTTTTTTTTCCTGTGGACCGTGACGGTTTGTAAATAAAATCGCAATTATTATGCTAATAATTACTTAAAAACTGCTCAAATCATTAATGTTCAAGCTTATTTTATCGTTCAAGGATGATGAGAAACTTTATTTAAAACAAGATTAGAGCAATGCATATTTTTTATTCATGGTTTCTCAGAACTGCTGCATTCTTTTCTCCCTCATTTTGTCTGAAATTGCTCTTATTAATCGATAAGGTTTAGTCACATTTAGAAAAAATGAATATATTTGATAATCTGCGACCACATTGATGAGATTTGAGTCAGAGACGTAAATACATCTACAATTTTAAATGAGACAGTCGCATGGTTTGGGGAGCTCCCATTTCACAAGGAAGATTCTATTTCGCATAGTTAATAACATTTACAATAATAGTTTCTAACCGTAATAATGCTCTCTTGAGAAAATTCAGAAGAAATTTTTTTATCTCGAAGCACTACACTGAGAAAAATGTATGGTTACAACTAACAGAATATGGTAAAATTAACAGTGTTTCTTGGGTCAATGTGCACACCAAAAATATCGGTAATTCTTATCTAAGCGCTTTGGCAATGATTTTGGTGACATTAACAAAGTGTGGTTTCCAGATACGTGATATAATTGGGCAAATGCTTTAAATTAGGTTATTTTGTCTTAATAATTTAGAGAATGGCATCGGTGAAATTTACTTCTAAGTCTTGTATTTTTTACTAAATGTCTGGTTTTAAGTACTATAATTTTGAAAACAAGAATTTTCTGCCAACCGTTACCATATGAACAGAAAAAATACTAATGAGTGGTTAAATATCGTATATTTTGGTTCCGTTTAGCAAAATTATGTTGCTTTTACTAGAAATATCTTCTAGAAATTTTACTATTTTTCTTCTTCGTGTACTATGTATCAGTGCAAGTCAAAAATCTAACAAAATTATGATTACATTTTGACAGGGTTACCGTAATTAACCAACTTCCATGCTGTTTAATGCAAATCTATCAGAAAATATTTCAGGCTTGTCCATTTATCAGATTTTTATAAGCTACCGAATCACTGTTCTTCTGCAGAATCACTTTTTTTTCAATACAGCAAGGTTACATTAGGTATTAAACAATCGAAAAAATGTAGTTCAACATCTAATTTTCGAATTTTAATAAAATGCAATATAATGGTAGTATATTTAAGTGATGATTTCTGTGAAAAATATTAATGTAAGCAAACATAGCAGTGGGCAATTAAATTTCAAAATTGATTTAAAGAAATACCGTTCATGCGTGTTTTTTAAATATTTGTAAAATGGAAAAGAAGCATGTAATTTTAAAATATGTTTCTTTAGTTTCTTCATTTGTTAAAAATGCTTAAAAATATCTCTTTTGAGGTAAAAATTATAATTTAAAAACTATGCTTTCTAATTTATCTAATTATCTATGTGACTAATAATATTATGCTTTTATATTACTCATTTTGAAAAAAGGGTTGTCTTATCAAAGTTTTTATGATCATTAACATTAAAAGAAAAATTTCTAAAGTTGAATTTAAATTTCATAGAAATAAATTAAAATATGTGGCATATTCTAAATTTCATGTTCCGCCTCTTTCACCGTATTTTTTAGCTTTAGTGCTATATAATTTTAAAACAAAGACAATGAATAAAAATATCATAAAGGAACGAATTTAAATTTTAGCACTACTTATACTTTTTAGATTACATCAATTATAAATTCAAACATTGCTTTCGAACTAAGATAATTAGTATTATTTTTTTCAAAAAAATTTTCAAATTTAAAAACAAATCTTCAAACAAAATAATATAAAACAATTCTTTATTTCGCACTCAGTGCATAGTAAAAGCTAACAACAACAAAATCTAAAATTCAATTTTCGTACAATGCATAGTAGAAAAATACAAAGAATAAAATGTTTTACTTTTCGTAAATATTTTCTTCTTTATTTTCTATTCGCAAGTCATATTTTCAACAAACATTGTATCCAAAAATGAATACAAATAACCAGCAATAATAATTTATTCTCTTATACGAAAACAAATTTACCAAACAATATTTGCATAAGAAGCAGTTTTTATTTATAAATTCCCCAATACTTATGAAATAAGGAAATTTGCAATAATCTGAGTCGCAATCAGTTGCATACAGTTCATAAGAATATGAATTTTTATGTATTTTGGTCGTATACTTTTTGAATAATATAAAGTTTTTTTGCTAAGTATATATTAAAAAAGAAACTGAATTTGTTGCTGAACGAAAATATGTTACTGAAAGAAAACTTTTACAAATAATTCGGTTTATTCGAAACTGAATGTTTAAGGAGATTTAATTACTTTTATTATATTTTAGCTTTGACTTAGGAGTTTTTTTTTCAATCTCTCCCATATTATCCCTTACATATACAATCATCATTCCTGTTCCAGACTGGTAGATATGTCTACCATTTTTTCAGGGGAGCTATAATAGGCTCGCCAACGTTTCCTCCACAGTAAAAAGGATATATTTATAATACAGAGAAGACAGAAGGAACAGCCATTCGTCAGACCGGATTTCAAACCCGGGACCTTTCTGACATGAAGTCAGCTTCATAATCATTACACAGCCAGGAGGCTGCTCTTGAATGTTTTTCTTTTTTTAATTTTAAATAAAATGTATGATCTTGCATTATGCTAATTCTTAAGGAATGTGCATTACGCAAAATAAGACAACTGTTCAGCTTTCTAACCTCTAATCAAATGATCGGATCTGCACGTTCTAGGAATCGATCTCAATGGTTTAACAATAGTTTGGTCAGGAGTTCAAAAATATTTAGAATCACTTAATGTTAATTTTACTTTTTGCTTATTTCGCCAAATATCGAAATCTTTTTGAACGAATTGAAAAATTTTTACGCACAATTATAAAATACGTTTATTCAAATATAATTGCATGAAAAAGATCATTTTTCGCAAATATGTATTTTCTTAATTATTTTATTTATTAATTGTAAGGCATACAATTTTTGCATCATTTTAAAGAATGTAAACTTACAAGGCAAAGGTCAAAATTTATGCAAAATCGGTCGATTATTTCCTAAGAAATGGAATTTTAAATATACGGCTTTTTTAAATAAAATTTGATTTCTCAAAAACTCTCTATGGATCGTTCCTTTACCCAAACAATAATGACCATATTTTCCAAATTATAGCTATTTTGTTTGTCAGAGATCCAAATTTGTTGAAAAAATGGTATATTTTCAGAATGAAAGCGTTTTTGTGTCTTAAAATAACGTTTGTACTTATTAATTAGCATATTCGAGGTCACCTCCTGGAATCATTAAGTTTGAGTCTTTGAATGTGAAGATCCGATCATTCTATCAAAAGTTATTCAGAAGGGCCGATTTTTTTATTCCATTTTTTTAAATTTTTTTATTTGCTCACTTTACATAGTTGCGAAACTGTGCACGTCCTCAATATTTATTTAATAAAAGAGATACATGCATGCAAAAAATCAAAACTAAGATGCGCAAAACGAGATTAAAAGAATGAAGTATTAAAAAAGAGTAGATGAATCACAAATGTCTGTTCGCATTGACCATTACTCTCTTAAACGAGATCGTCCCGAATGAAAACACTAATATTAACAAACATAAGTAAGCGTTAAAAAATATTGCATTGTTAATCATATTACTGTTGCACTATATTCTCAAATATTTGAATCTTTATTTCTTTTTTTTGATTTTTAACTTTTATTGTCAATTTAATATCGTCACTCTTTAATTGCATATTTGTCTCAATTGGTATGACGCAATCGTTGCCGAATTACATCGTCTTTGTTTTGTCTTCTCTGCTATTGGTCCCACTGATTAAAGTGTACTCACGTGACACCGAGACACATTTTGATTTTTAAATTATTGCGATTTCAAACATCTTTTTTATTTCATTTCTATAATGCTGCACTTTTTGAAATGAATTTTATGATTCAATTAAAATGGTTCTTTTAATTTAATTCGTTTAATTCGTTATATATTACATCTTGCTGAAGTTGGAGTCAATTCTCACTGTTTTATGGTTCAAAAGCGACTGATGTCATCGTTTAAAATTGAGCCAATTTTTTTTAAAGAATATACAGTATATCAGTAAACACACTCAGATAGTCTAACAGCAGCTCATCGCGGTGAAACGTTTGAGGAAAATACCAACCCCCTCATTATGCCTCGTTCTTCTCTATAGTTTGATAAATTTCTTCCTGACAACAAACTTCGCAACTACCTTGAATGTGATTGCTGCAACACAGAGTTAAAACGTAAGAATCAATTATATAAATTTAAAATGAATATTTCAATTTAATTACATTTTTTTAAAAAACTTTTTATTAAAGTAAACATTTATATTTTGCAAATCTAAACATCAATGCATTTGTAAAACCTAGCTTATTGAAAGGACAACTTTTAAGTATACATTTGTAAAAGTAACTTTAAACTAAGGAAATGACCTCTTTTACGTGTAGTTTCACTTTCAATTTAAATGAAGTATTTATTTTCATCTAAGTATTTGTTTAACCCGAAATGAAGAGAACTGAAAGTAAAAAATATCATTTTATCGCATTTGTAACCCGAGGCAAATCCAATTCCTACAAAACTCATTTTCTCCTCTCATTCCCGATTGAGTAATTCAAAATATTTCAATCTCTTTTTTTTTCAAACTAAAAGTCAAAAAAGATGAGGAAGCATTCTGATTTAACCGTTTCATAAGTATGCAGTTTTATAAGCTTATTTTTGAACAAATAAAATTTTTTTATGCATTTAAATGATATGTTTCGCATTTAATAAATACTTTTCTTTACTTTGAAATTTTTTTTAAAAAAATATTAAATATAGAACGCTAGGTACATGACGAATTGTTGAATTGTCCTCTCAGTTTTCAAAGTCCAATAGAACTCTAACCTCACACACTCTTTGAAATTTGTGTCATTATGGAAGCATAATAAAGATTTATAGAATGAAGCATAGAAAGTATATGAAGCATAGAAAGTTTCTTTTTCAATCAGTGGAGTAAAGTTGAAGCATATCATGATGCTTCCTAAGCTTATTTCACGATACTATACACTGTAAAAAAGTTGTTTCAGCTGCCACACTTTTTGGTGTTGAGCACTAAATGCATAAGTACGGAACTGTAGTTATCGTTCAAAAAAAATAATAAAAATAGATTTAAAAAAAAGCAAACAAACAAGTGATTTAAAGAATTAATCCGAATATATTACTAGAGAAATTTTTATTTTTTAAACTAAATATTTTTGCTATTAATCTATGAATTTCTTATAATGCGTAAGTAAATAAGTATTGTTAGTAAAAAAAATAAACATTAAATAAATAAGTAAAATTATAACAATAAAACAGAATAGAATAAATGTTACTACATGCGTTGTATTAAAAATTTTAGCTCACCTTAATACATACAATGGTGGCTACTATGCACCAAGACAGTGTAGTTTAATCTGAATAGTCACATTGTTCAATAATTCGTTCTATTAAGGTTTCATCAATTTATTTCCTTTTTGTTTTTCAAGGTACCTAATATTTTAATTCAATATTGCACTGAATTTTCAGAATTGGTACACTGTAAAACCTGTGGTGTATTAATTATCCAAATTTTGTGTTGAAAAACTCTTAAACTTGTGTGATGATTAATTCATTTCAAGTTAATACCGAATCGAGAGATCTTACACTTTTTAAAGGGTACAGTCAAAACTTAACACCAAAAATTGGTAAAATTTACACCAATCATTTGTCGCGTTTTTCGAACCGTAAATTTGGTGAATAATTATTGTTTATTAAAAATATTTAATTGAATTCCCTTGCGAAATGATGGTAGGGAATGTTTCAAACTCAAAACAAATGCCTTTAGAACATTGGACGAAGTTTAATGGCGAATAACTGTGCAATTTGAAGATTGTGACTACATGATGGCTAAAGTGTCCGTTAAAATATATGAAGTGTACTTTTGAGTTCTGCTCGTATGATTAACTTGACAAATTGGCCCTCTCCTATTGAATTTCAAGTCAGTTTCAATTCTATTTACTGATCGACAAAAAATATTGATTGTGGTCGCATATTTGCAAAATAATATCTTGCTCAATTGATGAAACAAAATATTCATATAAACTTTTATAAAATGTATGTATGCTGTTAGTGGCATACCTAATAAAAATTTTTATTTTCTCACAAGATTTACATAAATCTGCCAATTGTATAAAATAATTTTAAAACATTTAATCTCCATTCACCTCGGTTTTGCCTGAATTCATTTTGATATTTTGCCTGTGCTGTGGGTATGTTTGATTAACTAAATAATTTCATTTTAATACTTATGGTATCTATGCATCTCATATTTTTATCTTGCTTCATATTGCATCAAGAAAAAGAAAACTTTGCTGATTCCTATGTGCATCATATCTTAGCTGCTGTTGGCTTTGAAAATCTAGTTTGGCTATACGATTGGTTTTGAAACTGATCTAAAAGAAAAAAGTGAAATTAATAAAAACTAAAGAGTTGTTACTATAAATATCAGAGTTGACTAAAACTGCAATTGTAATTAACCAAAGCTCTATGATTGGTGCAGGCACCACGCTTTTCTCAGAGCAGTTTTAAATTACCGGATCACGTTAACAACAGTACTGATATGAAGAAATATCCTCAAAATTTAAAGTATCACGAAAACAATGAGCAAATTCCTTACTTTAACCTGCCCAGTTTTAAATTCCCAGATCAAGATAACTGTAGTACTGTTATGAAGAAATATCTTCAAAAGTCAAATTAACGCATAAATATTGAGCGAAATGAAGAATATTTTCCTGACTTTAATCTATTTGTAAAGAAAATGCGACTTAGTTTCATTGAAAAAAAATTCATAATAAGAATCAATCAAATATGACTTTTTTTACATAACTAAGTTCATTTGTTTTTTTAATTGATTTTAAATAACACACAAGCACAAACCATTTCCTCAAATTCATTCTCGTTCTAAGTAATAAGTGTAAATATTGTTTCGCTAACGGTCAAATAGGATTAAAGTTTAATAAATCACTAGAGCATCTGCATTTTGTAATATATTTCCTTAAGTAAACATTATTTTCACAACTTTTATAAGCAGCACGAAATAAAAAAAATATCCATTCTCTTTTCCTCATTCTGATAAAAATCAGCATTAACGAAAATGCTTTTTGTAAAGAATAGACTTCATAGTTATTTGAACTTTAAGTACATCGAATGAATTTCCCTTATGATGACATGCATTTCGAACTTGAATTTCGGTTCTTTAAAGAGAGAGATATCATTAGAAAATGATGATCGAAGGGAAATCAGTCTTTGTGCATCTTCAACTTTTCTCAGTGATCAGAAGGTTTTGAAGAAGTATCTCTAAGAAGTCATGATCGTTTGACGAAGATACTCCTTATCGGAAAAAGAGTAAAACTTGATGAGACCCAGTTTCATGCAAGATACATTTGCAGTATATCTATATTTTTTTCATTCTTCCTCTTTATCTGTCTTTTTCTCTTTTTTCTGAATATATCTGTATATACCATTACATTGGAACTTTTATATAAATCTTCAGAAAGTAAGGCAGTCTCATTTGGCAAAAAAAGTAACAGTTACATATGTATATTTTAAGAAATAGAAAAACTCTAGGTGGCATGTCGGCAGGGTGATAAACTCGAAAAATGGCTCCTATATTTTTTATAATTTCAGCTTCTTTTTAATTTTAGCAACCTTATAAAGTCTGTATTGTTTGTGGTAGGGCACGGTAAAAGAGGGTTAATAGAAGCTTGAAAACGGAATTTGTCTCATTGGTTTAAGCATTAAACATTTAAATAAACTGTAGACAATTCTGTTTTAATATATACTTTTTCAGATGACATTAATAATAATTGCAAGCTTATAGCTCTTTTTAATTAAAAAATAGGTTTATCAAGCGTTCATCAACCTCTAGCTATTGCTAACTTTTATTTTTTATACAATTATTTTTTAGCATTTGAATTATAATTGGCTATTTGCACTTCAAAAAGATGAAAATCACTGACACCCACACATGTAACCTAGGACAGGAGATAGTTTATAAGCAAAATGGCATATTGAAGTTGAGCTTTGTTTCCCCACACAACTTAGAATGTTATTTAAAGAGAAGTTAATTAAATGCAATTCCGTATCACAGATCAAATTTGTTGAAATATAATTCTTTCTCATCTACGTGTTTTACGTAACTTCGATTTAATATTTGTTTATGTATTTCATTAAAACCGTGATATATTTTTGTTTTGTGTGCCTGGTAACTTCGATGCATAATTAGTTTATGTTCTAAATGACTTATTGCCTGTTTTGTGTTAAGTAGGAAATATTTAGTGGAATAATTGATATGTCCGTGAAAGAATATAGAATGTGTCATTTAAACGAATTGATACGCAAAGGGCTTGCTTACTCGAAATAGAATTGAAAGAACAGTTGCTAACGTAAGCAAATGTCATGTTTCATCAACTAATTAAAATCTAAATACCCACATTACGTCACTTTCAGGTATGCCATTCTATTTTTTATATACTATTGCGATAAAATTAATGATAATTGCAAGCTTATAGCTCCATTCAACAAAAAAAAGCAAGTTTATCAAGTCTTCTTTAACGTTTAATTATTTTTTACATTTATTTTTTATGCAATTCTTCTTTAATATTTGCTTTATAATTACACTTTAGAAACGTGTTTTTATTATCTTAATTAACTTAAAATCAATGGTAGTTGACCGAATTAAAAAGTTAACGGTTAGTTACTCAATAGAGAAAAGGTACTTTTTAGCTTCGGAGAACTGTAATGCCATTATTTACTCCAACGATGCTTAGTTAATTTTGGTAATATTTGCTGTAGGTAAAGTGGTAATAAATGTTGTTTCAGCAGGCAGCAAATATACTAATGAAGGTAATTAATTTGATACTAATGTACCTCTAACACTGATACCGGGGTAATAGATTTTCTTATCACCATCCAAAAAATTTAAGCAACGGAAAAAAATATCTATATTTGGATAAATGTTGAATATCATCAGTAGGCTTCGAGCATAAGCATTTTATCAAATGAATATGCTCAATCTTTATTTGTCAGGATGAACTTCTAAAAACATATTTTACTTAATCAAATAACACAAAGAAAGAAAGGGCAGCATAAAATAAATTCAAAAAATGGAATTCTTTTAGCTTTACTTTTTAAAACGGTATATTTTTTTCATTTTTTGTAAGATTTTGTAATGTGGATAAATAACGATTTAAAGATGGTTTCCTTTGTTTTACGCCACACATAGGACGACTGTTTATGGCAAACTATCTAATTTGCCATAAAAGACGGTAAATTACTACATCTTATTCTAAAATTTCAGTGTTGTTCTTTGGGTTGTTGTGCTGATAATACTTTTATGTAATAGGTAACGTGGAGATCCAGAGCTGTCAAAAAGTGTTTACCAAGTGCATTTCTTTTCTTTTTCCTTTATAAACTTGAGTTTTTTTCTTATAATCATTACTGGTTTACTTCAGGTGTGAATTTCTATAAAAATATAAGAAATGGATTTTGTGTTAGTTTATAAAGAAAACGTAATTAGTTTTATCATGTTAGCTAATAATTTTATGAAATGAGTCTAAAATATGGCACATCCGTTCAATTTACCTTTTGTATCAAATGAATTTATTTCGAAATAAATTGCTAAAAACATTGAATCAGTAGTATCAATTTGAAAAAGATGCGAGGAATATGCGAGAGTAATGGCAAAGGGAAAATACGAAGTTCTTATAATATAATTAATATATATTATTTATACTAATTAAAAAATGTCGTAATAATCTTAGTCTAAATTACCAATTAAGATTTTTGATACCACTTATAAAAATGTAAAAAAAATAACTACTACAGCGCTGCAGTTAAATTTGAAAAATAGATGAAAATAATAGTTCGGAAATAAATGCAAATGTGAGTAAAATAAGTATGACTTATGTAACTTTCACGCAAAGTGTTGAATGAAAAAAAGTAAAGATATAAGATGTATCTGAGAAAATTAACAAGACTCCTTAAAAGCATGATTTTCTTTTTTTTCTAAATTTTTTCCTTTTTCTGAAACTATAATGAATAGTCCTAAATCTGAATCTATATTTTAAAGTGTATATGAATTGATGTATCGAAATTAATTCTTCTTAAAACTTAACTAAATAGGAAAAGTAAATGTATATATGCAGAAGGAAAATTGATTTCTTAATCGGAAAAATCAATGAAACATTTTTTTTATAATTATGCATAAAAAAAGTTTTTTTATTATTCGCTTCAATAATTTTGAAGACATGGTAATACACAACAGGAGCTTTTAGCATCAAGAAGCCAGACCTTGACGGATCTCTTACCTAAACTGCTAAACTATATACTTAAAATTTCTGGTGCGACTTACAACATATAAATCCGAAATCATTGAAAAGAAATGCGTTCTATGAATGTACAATTTGTTTACAGATTTAGAAACACCAAATATTATCTGCAATGCATTCAGTGAATGTAATTTTTTTTCCTAATTTAGAAACATGAAATATCATCGACAATGTATTTAGTGAATGTAATTTTTATTTCTCTGATTTAGAATTATATATTATCATCTCCACTAATTAGTTAACTCAAACGGTAAGAAGTTACGGATCAAACTACGGGAAAAATTACCGGCACTCAGGAATCCAGTACTTCTTACCATGAAATCCATTTTTACCGTAGAACTTTACAAAACAAGAAATCTGATGTACCGTAATTTTGCAATAAGATTTATTGAATCACTGTAATTAACCAAATACTATTGAAGAAAGTCATGTTTTAAATTTTACAGTGAAAATGGATTCTACGATAGAATCGATTTTATAGATGCTGCACTCAGGGTCTCAGTATTTCAGTACTTTATACCAGTATTTTATCCGGAATTTTTTACAGCGTGTAAGGTGAGCTCGAACTGTTAAGATAGAGTTCTAGTACGTGAAAAACCGATCATTGGATCAAAAGTTACTCAAGAAGTGCGCTCTGCTTGTTTTGCACAATTCTGTTCTTTTAATAAATCTTCTCAATAAAATCAAAATAATTACCTTTTGTTATATTCGGTGTTGAAACTTGTTTTGTTATTTTCAACAAAAAAAAACTACAAAATTCGGAGAAAATTAAAACTACATCTCGATTTTTAAGTAATGTATTTAATTAATATAGAAACTCAAATAAGACATTATTCATATTTAACTATTACTAATAGTTAAAATGTAGCAAGCAAAATGTATTTACTCAGTAAAGCAGATTCATGTTAATTAGTATTAAAATCTAACTTCATTTTACTTATTTGTCGAAAATTCCTTAGAGTACATGAATAAATAGCAAGTTTAATACTTAAAAGAGTTTTATATAAATTTCACAATACGTTGAGTTCTTTAAAAGAATATTTTGCTTGTTATATTTGCACATTGTATTTATTTATTGTAATTATATTTCTACTTGAAAACTAATTATTTATTAAATATAATTAAAACTCAAAAATTTTATAATTTCTTTACGTGATTTAAGCATGTATAAATTTTTAGTTCGAGTTGTGCAACAAATTGATATGAGACCAAAATATAGAATTTATGATATTTAAGTAAAATATGCATATTTTTCTAACAGCAAAATAGAGCAATGCCTTTTTAATAAATGGCGCTATTGTTTCAATAAATTTGCTTTTTACTATTTTTATATACATTTTTTTCCAATTAAATATTTGTAATGGAGAAAAAGTTTATCGAATACTATTTCCTTCCATTCCTATTTAAAAATGGTAATAAAATTAATTTGAATTCTCCAGAGTTTAATAATGCACCATCTTGTTTTCCCTACAAGAAGAAAAACTCTGGTAAAATTACTATACTATGTGGTAATAATAATTCTGATAAAAAAAAGCCATAACTCTAGTTAATAAAACTGAAGTATACGGTTTTCAAACTATTTTGGTAATATTTCGGTTCATATGGTACCAGTTTACCGAAAATTCTTGTTTTAGAAATTATAGTTCTTGTAACCGTACATTTAGCAAAAAAAATACAAACCTTAATTCAAACAAATAAATGACTCACAAGTTATGTTGCAAATTTTCAAAAGAACATTGACAGAAGAGTTTAATCTTCCAAATATCCAATAGCCTGTGCTTTTCGGATGGGGAAGAATTATTTTAATATAGAAGAATATGGAGAATATGGAAGTATTTATTTCAAAGAGAATATTTGGTTAAGACAAATTTTGGCACAACTAACATTGATAATGAAAGTATCTTGAAAACTGATTTTGAGAAGTCCTCTTGATGTATTGTTAGTTGTATTGTATCTTGATGTGGTAAACTATTGATTCCGTAAATAAATGGTAAGTACTGCTGAAGAGCCACTAGATGAAAGTCAGTGAGAGATGGATTTTACTTAAACTTCGAAACTTCTTTTTCTCATTTATTATCCAGTGAGGAATTCTAAAAATGGTACTGGAAAATCAAAGAAATTTCGAAGATACATTTACGTTGGCCAAAAATTAGGAAAAAAGAGGAAGGTCTAATCAAAAGGAAAAGAAATATATTACTTTTTTGCATTAACTTCAGAAAAAAAAAACGAAAATTTAAAGAGACTGAAGGAGCTGAAAAAAAAGTTAAAGCAGAAAGTATGACAAAGAGAAAACAAATACTTAAAAATATTAAAAAAAAGTCTCAAAAATATGAGGGAAAAGAGCAAATAAAAAAGTGATATAATAATAATACTAATAAAAACATCATTGGATTACACAATGATAAACATTCATGATTTAGAACGGACTATTAAACTGTGAGAAAAAAAATGAAAAACAATTTTTTTTAATTCAGTATCCAACCATATTTTACATTCCATGACAGAAGAAAAAGTAAAATTTTCCACGTTAACTCCGGTTCTATGTAGTAACTCCAAGAAAAAATCTTGTTTTTAGACATTTGTGTGGCCTATGAATTCCTAACGAGCATCAAACATTCTGAAAATTAAGTGTTCATTCACTTGAAAATTTAGTGTTTATTCACAAGTAAGAACCCTTCCTTCACTTGGTAATCTTACTATTTATTATTTAAACCACCAAAAGCTAAAAACAATATTATGCAAGTTATTTAAAAAAATTTTTACATAATTTGTTTTTAATAACATATATGTTGACACCGTTATTTAGCTAACATTACAAATTTTTATGATTTTTTTAACGGCCAGCGAAGCTTAAGTGTTCCTTCACTGGTTAGTTTACCTTACTGCACTGTAATTCCACTGGAATTCTTTTCTCTGTGTAGCAATCGATAAAAAAGGCTGAACATTTCAGACAAAATTTTTTTGGCTTAAAAAAGTTAAAAGATTTATTTTGTTTACGTGGAAATTATTATTAAACTGCACGTTATAATTATTTTTCCTTAAATATGTCTCCAAATTATCGCAGATTAAAAATTTATTGCAAAATGCTGCTTTTAGTTAGGACGACTTTCCTTAACCGGATGATATTTATGTTTCAAAAATCTAAATTGAAACAGTTAAATTTAAAAATTAAAACGAAAGTTCAAATATTTTGAGCAACAAATTCAAAGTTCCTGCATATCCGTGCATTTGGCAAGTACATCGTTTATGTAACAATGATGTTAAATTACACCTCCAGCGAATAAATGATTAAAATTTATTTTTTAAAATTATTTTATACATGTTTTTCTTATTGTATTCGTAAACATGCATTTGTTACAATTTTTGCAATTTCTAATAATTTTAAGCTGAAAATTCAAAAGAAAAAAAAAAGAAATGAAAAAAAATAGAACAAAGAAGAATAAAAATAATAAAAATATTAAAAGCTTTTTTAAAAAACGTTGAACAATAAACAGAAATTAGAAAGGAAAAAAAAATAACGATAAGATATAAGCTTGTCATAGGCTCACATGATTATATCCAAAAGAAATAGTGCTTTTCAATTCTGTATGAATATCAAAGTAAAATATATAAATACATTAGAGTGAAGAGCACCAATGAGAAAATAAGAAAAACCGATCAAATATATAGTTTTATAAAGTAAGAAAATCACAAGAGAGTAGGGGGAAAAAAGAACGTACAAGAACATATAAAGCGAGAAGGTGTAATGAATGGCATGTTGTTACTATACAAGAATGATTTAGAAATATTTTAGTAATTTTTACAGATATTATGATACGTAAATATTTGCCAGTTATCGAAATATCTAAATATGAAGCAAGTGCGAAGACTTCAAAAGCTGTTTGATTACCGGAAGATACTCTCACTCTCTCTTTTTCAACAATACTAAATAGGTATTGTTTGTCTACAAATACATAAAAAATTACATATTCGGAGCGATGACTGTATAATTACTTCAAATTTATTGCAATATAACCACCGATTTAAAATTTCATAATTGTTTAAATTTATGATTTTAAAGTTACTTTACATAAACTACAGTAATTTTTTAGACGATAGCTAAAAAATTTTGTGAAAAATTATATCATACATTATTTCGCATTAGCTGCCAAGTAACTGAGGTATTTTTATCATTAAAATTGCATTACAGAAAATGTACAATACAAAGTAAGTAGAATAATTTAAACACACAATTCTAAAAACACTCCAATTCTGTGGTAAAATTGCAGTTTGTTTTTTGCTGAGTAGGATCTGATAAGTTATTTCCTAGTATTTAAGCGTTTGAAAACAAAACAAAAAATTATAAATGCCTCAAAATTGTATTTATATAGTTCCATAAATCACAGTTTTAAGGGAAAAGGCAAAGGAAGATCCTAGTCAGGAAACTGAATTTTGTTTTTTTACAACGCTAAGCCTGAATGAATATTTTTTTAAAGTTTCAAAAGTTTATAATTTTTATTTCATTGTTCATCATTTTTTTAATCTGATTTGAATGAATATAAACGAGTTATGCATCTGAAAAATAATTTTTGTTTCCTTAACCAACCAACCTTGTTTTCATCTTATTTTAGCCTACTGGTTCTATTACCATGACACTAGACTGGCTTTCTTTAAACTTAATAATGAAATATTAATTAATATCATTAAATAAATAAAAAATTTAGACTAAAATTTTAGCCACTAATTTTTAAGTAAACAGAATTCTCTTAACAATTTTGAAGCGAAATGCCAGTGCACATCTCTTACAGATGATTAAGGAGTATATTTGCGTTTTAAACAAATTTTTATCGTTTTTATTTAAGTCTGAAAAAAAGCATACTTTAAATTTATTTTAAGCTAATTTATTTTCTTATTTTTTTTCTCTTTTATAGATATTTTATGCATGAACGTTTGCCTCGATAAATAGATAAAGTTTGGATCGCCGATAAAATTGTGGTCCAGTTTATTAACACTACTTAGGAAATAAATTTAATTTGTAATGTAATTAAACACAGAAATAAAGTTTACAATTTAAGACTCAACTTATGATTGATAATAAGTTCTTAAACTATAAAATAATCAATTGGTTGTAAATAAAGTATATTTGATTAGTAAAATGGCGATATAAACTTTTATGCGCTTATAGCTTTCAAGAAACGATAGAAATTGGTATTGTACTCAAACACAAAGTTGCAATTAAAGTCTGAGCATCCCAACTAGTTGAGAAGTACTTAATATTTTTACTGACGACGAATTGCCATATGGGAAAACTAGATAATAATTTATGTCTTGCAGTGGTGTGAAAATGAATAAAATGGCATTTTGGCATTCCTTTAGCCACAATTTTAGAACTTAGTCCTGTAGTTAAATGAAACGTGGTTATAAATTCGATTGAAAGATTGCAGCAATATAAAGAATCATAATAATTTTAATAACAATCTAATAAAAAAGTCGAAATAAAACGTTAAGTGCTATCGTTTTAAATTTTCAAGAAAACATATTTTAAAATCTATTATGAACTTAGAAATGTTATTAAAATTAAATATATTATCTATATTTTTTTTAAAAAGTGTTTATTCAATTTCAGAACCAGAATTCTCCCAGAGCGGCAGTTGTCACTATATTTTTCGTACTCGAAGAAATATTAGGACTAAAAATATATGACTGAATATTATATTCCAAAAGTTGAAGAAATGTGAGAAGATGTTGAAGAAATAGAACAAGTGAGGCATTCCTACTCTAGAATATCGTATTTCTCTCCCGTGGAATAAAATTCTCATCTAAATTCAATTTACATGTTCTATAAACAATTTTAAAAAAACAAGAGCCCACGTAGAGTTACTACAAGTATATGCTAAACTGAAATTTTTGAAAAACAATGTAGTTTAAAATAATATTAAAAATTGAAATAAAATAATTTTAATCGGAATTTAAACAAAATGTTTTCTTTTACAATTGCATGAATCTATTAATTTAATTATTTAAAGTATTGCTAAAGATAAAGTTGTGCCATCATAATCAAACTCTAACCCTAGTTAAAAGTAAGTATTTACTTGAATTTTAATTTTAATTTAAGTTAATGATTCAACGCAATGTGTGATCAAATTATTGAAGATGAACATATAAGAGTCGATTGTGGTATACGTGGTATGTATACGATATAAAAATAAGTATTTTTTACCCTGGTAGCAGTAATCATCGATTATGCTGCAGATTATAGCAGCATTTTGAGATAAAATTTTGCTTAATTTGTTTTAGAAAAGCTAACGAATAAAGTGAGAAAATTACTAAGATGCTTTTTGCAACATATATTTAAATTTGTTTATAAGAAAAATTTAAAAGGCGAATTAAAAAAAAAGCATTGGAACAATAAAAAGTAACAAATAAGAGAAAAAAAATAAAATAAAAAGTATATTACTTGATTACAGGTTTAACAGTATAAAAATTTATTTATTTTTAAAAGAAATTATTTTTAATTGTACTAAATTCAGCTTAAATTTTAACAACTAGGATGCTTCGCTCCTGCTCGCTCCACTCTCCAACCCCTTGGTTTTTTCTTCATTCTTCATTTTTTTACGAAAAATCAAAACAAAAAGTTCATTTTTGTTTATAAAATCTTTTTAAATTCATGTAAGTGCATTTTATTAATATGTTAAACTAAATGAAAGGTTTCCTGAATTTTAAAAAATATAATAAACAGTTCATGAAAAAATTTAAATTCAGTAATACGAATCTAACTAAGAATATTTAACTTTTCGTTTTCCTCTCGATTTATTAATAATTTGCGATTCCTAAAATGTATTTTTTATTTCATTTTTGACTAGAGTTTTAAAAGTATATGTTAAGAGAGGCTGATACGAAACGCGTTCAATTAAAGCTGGGAACAGGTTAATTTATAGAAAAACTACTAACTTACTGTTTATAAAAAAAATAGTTACTGTATGATATTTTAAAAATAAAATTCTTTTTTTTACAATATGTATTAATTTCACCACGAGCTTATTTTCTATATTCTTAAGACTAAGCAATATCATTTTCTCTGCACACTTTTTTCCTTTAATACCAAATTGTAATTATTTAATAATTACGCGTAATTTAAGAAATATGCAAATATTTATGGGCAATAACATTTAAAAATCTTGAAACAATCTTCTTAAAAAGCGAGTAATATGAGATGAGACCTAGTTTATCGACATAAGATGGTGTAAATAGCAGGGAAAATATTTTTTTCATTTATATATTCAACCCTTTCTTTAAGTTTCTATGACAACACAGTTCAGTTAACATTAAATTTTTCAATTTCTTTTTCCCAATAATGAGATCTTATCTTTAGTTTTTGGTGTTTTCACTTAATCTCTGTATTCTTTACTCTTCATTCAAATTTTGCTTTTCATATAAACCTATAGAAAGGAAACGGTTTAAAGGTTTGACTATATGTTTTATACATAAACTTTTTTTTTTAATTCTAGAATAAAGAATTAAGAAAACGTTGGAGAAGGAATTAAATCTTGTGTAGATGTTATTCTCAAGAATACGGAAAACAAATGGAAAATATAAATTCTGTATGCTTTTTGATATTTTACTTACTGATATTTTATTTACTGATATTTACTAATAATAAAAATATTGAAAATTGAAACTAATTTTTACAAATAACTTTTAATAAATAAGAGAAGCATAATCTGTGAAAAAATATGATCAAAACTATCGGAATATGGTAACATTTACCGTGTTTCTGACTTTATAAAAACACTACAAAGCTCAGTTTTTTAATCGAATTTTTTTAGCTATTTAGGTAAAACTAACAATAAAATATGGTTTTATAATGTGTGATAAATTTGTTGCATGCTGTAAAATTTTATCACGATGCTTTATAGTATAGCACAAAAATTATTTATTCGGTTAAATTTAATTTTAAAATTTGTATTTTTTACTAAGTAGGAACTAAGGAAATAAGAATTATGATTTTGTAAACCTGAATTTCCGGTGAACCATTACCACATGAATATCTTAAAAACCATATATTTTGTTTTATTAACCAAAATTATGCTGTTGTTTTTTTACCAGAAATATTTTTCTTATGGAGTTCGGTAATTTTATCAGAATATTTTTCTCCTCGTAAAAGCATTTTTTTTCTTGCAAATATGATCTCTAAAGCAAGGGAAATATAATAAAAGAACTGTCTGATTGTAATATTTCAGATTTTTGAAGAGCGCTAAGGAAAACATATTTTTTCAATTCTCAGTTTTCTTATATTCGTCTTAACTTTCTGCAACACTTGATTTGAAATCATGAAATGTATTAGAATTTTAATTAAATAAAATTTATGTTTTAATATGGATATAACGGGAAAAACTAATTTTATTTAAAATTTTAAGTTCCTCTTAATGTAGAAACCACGAAAAACAACATGCCGGGCCAAACAAGGAAAAAAAGGCTGCAATTTTAAGTTTTTATTTAAAGTAAAACTACATAATGTTTACTTGCAGTTATACAGTTGTAATATTTAAAAAAGATAATTGCATGCATCACATTTGTAAGTTGATTTTTCGAGTGTTAAATTATAGTTCAAAATTTTAAATAAATTATTTAATTTAAAGAATGCCGAAAGTTAGTCTGCTGTGAACCAATGAAACAAAACTACTGATATTGTGTCAACAAACAACACATAAGAGAACTCTTTTCATAAAATATATATTTTTTAATTTTATTACAAATGATTGGCCATGACGCCATTAGTTCTCTTGCCTTCCAATATCTCTGTATATTACAATGAAATATGATATTTTCATAAAATATGAATTTCATATATTATTTGCTGATTAGACAAGGGAATGGATTGCTGATTATACAAATAGTTAATGGAATGGTTATGGAAAAAAAGTAAAACTCTCTTAATAAAAATTCTCTTTTTAAAATTGAAAAGTCGAGTTTCCAAGAAAGACAAGCTTATCATTAGGATATAATATTAGATATAGCTATAAAATATTTAATAAAATGTTGCAAAATATTTTTAAAGCATTAATACAACATTTTAGTTTTCTTCATTTGATGCACTAAAAAAATATGGAGAAAACTACCAGATTATGGTACAATTTTTCCGTGTTTCTGGAAGTAGAAGCATATCAAAAAGCTTGAATCTGTACCGAAGATTGATTGATTTGTACAGAAGATTGATTCTTGTAAAATTATAAGTGAAATATAGTCTTACAATGAGTAATACAATTTGGAAAAGTGCGATAAAATTTGGTAATTTTATCATGATTTCTTAGCGCATAGCATAAAAACCATTTATTCTGTAAAATTTTCTTTTCAGTTTTGTATTTTCTACTTAAGGTGATAATTAAAACAATGATTTTGAAAACCAGAATTTCCGGTAAATCGTGACCACATGATCAGAAAAGTTACCAAATAAGTGGTTTAAATACCGTATATTATAGTTCATGCCGTATATTTTAATCACCGAACCACTATTTTACCAGAAATATTATTACCATACAATACGATAATTTTATAAGAATTCTTTTTTCTCCGCGTGATTATACAGTCTAAAAAATTGCTCATTATGCTATATGTTTCAAATTCCACAGAAAAATATAAAATCGTCTTAATAAAATATAATGTTAGAAAAGCAAAGTACCAGGTCTTTTGAAAATCAAAGGTGATAATCCAACGAGCGACGAAGCTAAGAATTATCGAAACAAAATGTCTAGTTAGAAGGTCCGAGAAATGCATGCTTAGAACGAAATTTTTTGTTCACACATCCAAAAAATATTCCATAAATTTTAAGGGTTCAGTTTTCCTCCGTAGCTGCTTATGCAAGAAAAAAATGCTGATTATACAATAAAGTTTCAAACTCCTAACCCCGATACCCTCAAAACTTTTATAAGAAAAATATAAAGCTGCCTCTGTAAAATATAAAACTAGAAAACCTGTGAGAGACATACTTGAAAAAGAGAATTGTAAGTGGAACAGAATATACTATAAAGGGGAACAGTTTAAACTTAATACGCTAAATATTATTTTGGTAGTTTCCTTTCAATTTTTAACTGTAATTGGTAAAATGTTGTGTAAAGTTATGGAGAGGTTTAAATCTCTTAGTTGTTTAATAAAATTAGTAGCTTAATAGTTTAATAAAATATTAAGTTAGAAAAAAAATTAAGGGATAGTACAATATTTAGAGAAAAAATTAAAACAAAACAATTTTCCATGCTTTTAAAAATATTCTTTAAGCTCATAAAACTATTAAAATCTTTTTTTCTCTTCTTGCTAACTATACGATAAAGAATTCAAATTATGTAAGCTGTTGTCAAACTTCAAGTGGCTTATCTACATAATGTAAGTCCACGCGGCTGATCTAAAGCAACAATGTTAAACATTTTGGTTTATATAGTTGCCACCGGTTTTGGTTTTGAGAAAAACAAAACACATTTTGAAACGCAGAACTGAAGTTATTGTGCAAAAAATGGTATAAAATTGACAAAATAAAAGTTTTTGAAGAAAAAAATGTGCAAATATATTTCTGAAAATGCACTTGTTTTTTTATTCTTGTCTTTACTATTAATGCGTCATTAAAATTTGTGTTTTCAGTAAACAAACAAACAAAAAATGAACAAAAAATTCGATAAAACTATAATAATGATGAAATAAATAAAAAGTATTGCGACATTCACCGTAGAAAATTTAAGTTCACCTCAACAACAATAAGGGTTGCAACCTTACAACGAAATTTTGAACAGTGAAGAAAATATAAAATTGTCTTTTAAAAATGCAAGGAAATTAATATCTGAGAGGTCGGTGATCGACATTTATTTTTAAATCTGGATACTCGAAATGCTCAAAATGCGTGTTTACTAAAATGAACACAGCTTAAAATGTGTGCTTTTGAAAATTTGAAACAGTTAGAAATGCCTGTTTAAATTTTTTTCTTCCAATTCCCACTTTATTGACTGTCTTCATTCAGGTATTAGTAGGATAGATTTGTTGGCCACTTTTTCAGGGGATCCATATTAGGTAGGCCAACCTTGCTCGGACAGCAAGGAATGATAGCACAGAGAATGAAATAGCATCCATGCCGTGTCCAGGATTCGAACTCACGACAGGATTCGAACCCAGGATTCAAATTCTATTTTTCAAACTTCTTTTACTGGTATTGTTAATTTTTTAAAGAGTAAACGAATGAGTTCATTTGTATGAATCATTTAGAGTATTTAATTAAATTAGTCTTTTATGGAATAGATTTTAAAAGTCGGCGGTTTTTTTCCCAAGGTTGCCACTGGTGCTATAAATTTAGAATAAGAGTAGTAAATTTACTTTTACTAAGAGTAGTAAAATTAACAACAAAAAAGGCTGTTTAAGCACGCATTTCGAGCTGTGTTCATTTTCTTACACATTTCTAGCTGTGTCTAGCTTTTTGAACACACATTTTGAGCTGTGTGAAATTTTCCTTAACACAGATTTCAAGCTATGTTCATTATTGTAAACCCAAATCTCTAGCTGTGTCCATTTTCTTTTACACATTTTGATTTGTGTTTATTTTAGTAAAGAAGCATTTCGAGCTGTGTCAATTTTCTTAAACACGCATTTCAAGCTGTGTTCATTTTAGTGAACAAGCATATCGAGCAGTATCCATTTTCTTAAACACACGTTTTGAGCTGTGTTCATTTTAGTGAACAAGAATTTTGAGCTGTGAACCTTTTCTTAAATACCCATTCAAAGTTGTGTATGTTTCCGTAAGAAAGCATTATGAGCTGTATCCAAAGTTAAAAGCTCAGTGACGAAATGTAAACTATAGAGGTATGATCAAATTTTATTTTCGCATTAAGAATACTGAATTAGTTTTCTTTCTCCGACAATTATAGTAGGTAGAAAACTGTTGACTGTGATGAGTGTTTCGAAACTCAATGGTATTGAGTCAACTTGTTTCAAAAATTGGAGAAAAAAATTTAAACTTTGACTATCCAGAAAATATGACTCTGACTGAAAACAGTTTGTAATTAGGACAAAATACCTTTTTTCCCAACACTGAAAAATATTTTACTGCTTTAGCACTATATTTCTTACAAAAAGAATCAAAACTTTACAAAAATAATGTGGTTTCTTATTCGAATTGAGAGAAATAGGATTCGTAAGGGTTTGAAAACTTTGAGAATTTCTTATTCTATTTATCCATATTTTATTATGATTCCTGACATTTGAGTCACAGCTATATGTTTGGGATTCTTTTAAGATATTTCTTTAAAAAGAATAGCAGTTTTAAAATGAATAAATTCAACAAGAAGTTATTGAAACATTTTGATCACCAATATCAGCTTTAAGAATTTCAGTTTAAACAAGCTGATAGTAGTTTTGGAAACTCAATTCTTTTTTAAAGTTTAAGGAACAGAAGGAAGAAAAAAAAACTTGTAAGATGTGTAAATAACGATATAAAACTTTTTTTTCTTGTTTCAATAAATTTCTACGCAATATTGATCATAGAAAACTAACAAGAACAAAGGGATAGAAAACATATAACTTTATGAGCAATGAATTCTGAATGTTTGAAATTAATTTTAACGTATGCAAGACGTTGGTTAAAAGGCAATGTTTAGTTATACTTTCTATTTTTTTTTTAATAAAAGGGAAATAAAAAGCTTTAAAGGACATAAATGATATCAAAGCAATATTTCTAAGCAAACAATGATAAAAGAAAATCTCATAGTACAATCCCATAATATGAAGTTTTTTTTTTAAATCAGCAACTCGTAACTAAAAATAGAAATCATTAGATGCTTCTATTGAATACTCAAAAATGACGCCACCCTTGGATCTGGCATTCAGGTTCAACACTTACGTGTGACATCGCGTGAATGTGTCCAATTATATCTGATCTGAAAACTGATTCAGAGAGATAATAAACTAAAGCTTTAAAGATGTAACGTTAGCACGCCATGCGCACACATGTGATTGGCTGCAAGTACCCAATTATTTTATGAAAAATAATGATATCTAAACTAAAGTCAATTGATTGATATTTCAACAAATTCTTTTCATATCTCACTCGCATATCTAACTAATTACATACGTTTTTCAATCTCTCTTCAACCTTGGTGAACCCTAAGCTAAATTCTGCGTTTAAAAAATAAATAAAGGAAAAAGACTTGTAAATTATATTATTTTCTGCATGTAATTTTTATTTTTAGTAGGAATAAATAAATTAACATTTTAATTTGGCATATCTCATAATTTTTTCTCATATCTCATAATAATGAATTCACAAGAAGTTGCTTACGTGTTTCATAATGCTTAGTTATCAAGTTAAAATCATATTTATGTTTCATGATCATTTGCAAGTAATAGTGTTTTTCAAACTTACGTAATTTATAGAAATAGACGTTTGAGAGATTTTGTTGTTAGATAACGGTCAGTGACAGACAAAAAACGTTCCAATCACTGACTGTGAAAATAAATTCAAGCCCATAAAACTAACATGATCACAAAATGCAGATTTTCCTTTAAATTATTTGCTTAACCCTTTATGTACGGATGGAATTTTTAAGTCCCACTAATATTATTTCCTTACAGCTCTGGAACAAAACAGAATATCTCATCAGAACTTGTCTATCCCTATAATATAACTTTCCGTTTATCATTGCAAATTGACTACACGTAATTATTTGAAATGGAACTCCACCGATAGAACTATTGAGCTACTGAAATCTTGTCCAAGGACATCATTTTGTGATTCCCCAATTTCATTCTTCAATTCTCAGATTTCAATCTCGATCAATTTTGCAAGTAAGTCTTTCACATTTTTTTTATTTATTCATTAACATTTTTAATAAGCTTCAAAACAAAGGTATGAAAAATTGAACTTTATTTCAAATTTAAAAATGCAGTGCAAGGTCTAAATTAAAAATTTATGGAAAATTCAAAAATAATATTGAATATTAAATAAAATGTCAAAGTGTAAAATGGAAATTATTAAATTAGACAAACAAATGTCACCCATTTTTTTGTATTTTTTTCTTTTAATTTGGTAAATAAACTGTTAAAATATATGATTACAGCAAACATATGACCGCTAATGACGTTATACTAAAAGTTATTTTCAGTTCTTGCTTTCCCCTTAACTGAGACTCAAGTGATTTGTTTGGTTGGTTTGGTCACTGCAGGTGGTCAGCCAACCCACGAATCAGGCATACGGCTTCTCGTGGCCACTGCACAAAACGACATCCCCCACATTTCCGGAGGTCCGAAGGATCCAGGTCGCCGGACACGGAAACTACACAGTCGCCACCCAGAAGACGCGCGTGCGGTTCGGCGCACCTAGTGTCCAATCCTACAACCCAACAGATCCACTAAGCACGTCTGTCTAGGCTTGCTATAAGGGAAAGGGTCAATACATGGCAAACAATTACTGTTTACATAAAAACAGAATTAATAAGAAACTGGTTAAGGATTAAAACGATTAGAATTAGTTAAATAACAATTAAAGAAAATTATCGAATAATTATGCCACTCATTAAGTAAATTAAATTGTATTTGGTTGATTAGTGCATGGCTGATCAGCTGTCAAAGTTGATCAACTGTGTCGGTATTCAGTTTGTTGTTGTTGGTTTGCCCTTCCTTGTCGAATAATGGCGAACCTTGGAATGAAGCAAAATTAGTGTAGCCAATGAGCAAAATAGTGTAGAATGAAGCAAAATAGTGCTGACCGGGGTCATCACCAATGTATAGAGAGATATTATCTGGAACTGATTGGGATTATATTCGGGACTCTTGTGACAGTAGCCTGATGCTGCAATCACCATGAAAAATATCGTTCATCCCTGAATTTAGTTAAGAAACTTTATAAAAAAGCCGTATGAATAGAACTGTCAACTCTACTCATTTTTGCTGAAGTTAGGCTTTTTTTTCGCAAAGAACGTATTAATTTACGGCCAGCTCTCCAATTTTTTCGAAAATTTTTTAGAATGTAGTCTCTATATTACGCATTTATCACCTGCAGGGTGAGTTTAAAGTCGAAGACACTAAAGTTTGAAAGTCTGTTAAAGCACCAGTGTAAGAGTTTAAATTTAAAAAAAAAAAAAAAAAAAAAAAAAAAAAAACTGAAATTATTTGAAAAAATATCTTTTTTTTTCAGCGGGCAGATAAAATAAATGTTCTAAATGCTATCCTTCCTTGCGAATACCGAACCATGCTTAATCTACCGGGTTTTGAATAACAGTCTTTTGATGTTACGATGCACATTCTTAATCTAGAAATGGACTTTTCCAACAATATACTGCCATTTATCTAGTGCCTTTTTCAGCCAATTTTGTAGGTCAACCATCACTCTGTAGGTCACAAAAAATGTCAACCATTTTTCTTTTTTTTCGTCAGCAGCTAGTTGCATTGTACTAAGGATAGTGAACTAATCGTATTACCGTTGAGTTTTTAAACATTACTGCAACGACTTGCTTAACTCAATTTACTTGCTTTAAGCATTACTTTACATTGCATTGCACACAACTTGCTTTAAAGATTGCTGCAACATTGCACAGTGTTTTAACCGTATTGTACTGAGACAGTGAATTAATCATATCCCCATTGAGTCATTAAGCATTGCTGCTATTGTATATTTCTCTCGAAACTTTTCAATGAATATGATTTTTCTACACCTGACAAAAAAAGACTTGGGTAATCGTTGCTCCTTGTACAACAAGCACTTGGACAGCAAATGTCTTGCAAATCAAATCTCCACAAATGATATCACCGATAGTGATTAAATTTAAATAGATTTAAAACAGTCTTCTTTACTATCTGTCAGGAAAAAATCAATTTTAAATTAATGATTTCTGTATTGCAAGTTGTTAAACTTTGATGTGCAGGATTTTAAACTCATCCTGAATATTATGCACTTTTTATGTTAATTTGAGCAGTATTTTATTGTAATTACGCATATTTTAATTCTATATACTCTAAATTTTTTTTTATTTTTAAATTTCGATATTAAAATTTTAACTTTCATTAAGAAAATTTTTTAAAAAAGCAATGGAATGTGTAACAAATTAACGAAAATTGGAGCTATTAAAAATATGAACAAATAATTTTCTCATAAGAAATAATTTTATCAAATAAGAAATAATTGATGGTAGTAAATAATTATTTTTCTAAAATGTATAATTATTTCTCCATGCTTATAATTTTTAAAATAAAGATTTTAACCATTTAAAGCTAACATAAATTTAAAAAAAACACAATTAAAATACAATTAAAATGCGGATTAAATTTTAGCTAAACGTAAAAAGAACCTTTTTGTCTTAATTTCTGTATCTGATGAGCTTGTAAAGTTAATATTTACTATTAGTCATAGTACCCCACCGAAATCGGGGATATTAACTATGATTCACTGATTTAGTCACTATAAATATGTTCATAAAATGACACTCTCTTACAAATTTCCGTTTTTCTGTCTTCATTTTCTGATTTATTTTACTTACGGATTTTCCATCATTTTTATTCCTTTGGTTTTGAAAATGGAAAACTATCTGAATATATTTCCTCTTGCCCGGCAGTTATCTGTAAATAGATCTGTAAACAGAAAATATATTAAATCAGTATGTATCACAGACATAAATATTTATACTGTAAATACATTTGATAAATATTCCTGGCTTCTTATAAGAAGGTAGTTCTTCAGAAAAAATGAAGGAGAATTATCTTTTATTAAAAAGTAATTTCTTTTTATTTTAAAATAGAAAAATATAGAAGTATTTTAAAATTCTATTGAGAAAAAATACTGAAAATTCCTCCCTCCTAAAAAAATTGATTTTTACTCTTACACTGGGTTTTAAATGAGTTTTTTCAAAAGGTATTAAGTGATGTTGAAATTTTTTGGTAATTTACGTTTTTTTTTCTTCAAACGGCTAGGTTGTTTATAAATTGGTTCCGTCTCTTGGCCTCCCAAGTCTACAGATCTGATCTTCCTAAATGTTGATTTTCTAAGGGCTTCTAAAAAGCATAATTTATGAGAAGCCTATTGTATCATCAACGATAAATTGTCATCCGACTTGTTGTAATGTCTGCAGACCTTATTGAAATGTTTGGAATATTTCAATACTTCCATGACTTACTCTGCTGCAGAGAGTCTGAATTGCTTCTGGTTGTCAAATCGGAGAAATTGTAGTAAAATTTTCTTTGATAAGCAAAAATTATTGTAATTTATTACTTGCCATCAAAGTGTTCTTTAGTTTCCTCTAGTAGCTTCAAGACACAAAAGTGCATGATCACAAAAAAAAAAAATATTAAAATTTTTATGGGACTAGAATTCTAATTACTTGGGACCAAACCTAATCTCGTGATCTCGTCAAGGCTCGTTCATGGTTCGCCTTTTCCTTTCTGATAACTTCGCATGGTGATAGTCGCTTATTATGGCATGTTCAATGGCGTCTTATAATTATGTCCAATATTTTTTTACACCAGGAACAATGATCATACGTTGTGATATATTTTTCTAAAATTTAAAATGTAATTTTAACTTTCAGGCTTTTAATCTACTTGAACTTGAGCAATATTTTAGCTGTTTAAAAAACAACCTCCTCGGGTAACTACATTTTGTACATTGCGTATAAGAATGTAATTACATTTTTCTTAATGTAGAAATAGGAAAAGCAATATTTAATTTTATCTTATTATTGTCACATTTCTTTTTCAGTTACGCAAAACTTCAATTTCACGATTATGATAACCTTGAAAAAATATTAAAAAATTTATGAATCAACAATAGAAATTTGAAAGCTGACATACTTTTACTTACCTGTCCACTTATAATTCATCCATAATCAATCAGTTACAGAAAGTAAGAAGTAGGAACACGTTTATATTGGGGTGTGGATAAAAATCATCCAATTGGAATGAAGAAAAAGACAATTCATTGATTTATTCCGCTCAGAGATATAGTTCATCTCCTGGTTTTAACAACTTTCTATTGATAATTGAAAAGTGAGACGATCCATAAGTTTAATATTACTGATATTTCAATTCAATATTTCATATTACTTTGTATCTATCTACAAATGCAGTGTATAAATAGATTGTTGCAATATTCCATATTCAAAAAAGATTTGAAATATCGTGAAGACTCCTCCTATAAGATACTTTGGTCGTTCCGAAATAGATATCTGACAACTTATGCTATCTAAATCATAGGGTATCAGTCCTAAGCTTCTCCAGCTAACTAACCTCATGATCTCAAGTTAAACTGAGAAAAAAGTATGGACAAAACTATCAGAATATAATAAAATGTACCACGTTTCTGGCTCTATAGGTACACCAATATCTTGTTGTTTTTTTTTTGTTTTTTTTTAATGAAGCCTATTGGCAAGGATTTTAGTGGTTTAGTGGTACAATATGGCTTTATAATATATGATAAAAATCTGCGATTGCGGTTAAATTTGATAAATTTATGATACCTTAGAACCTGGCCGAAAAGCCATTTACTCGGTCAAATTCATTTTTCAATTTCAAATTTTTTACTAGATTTGTGGTAATAAGAACTATAATTTTGCAAACCAGAACTTCTTTTATACCGTTAACACATGAACGAAAAA
The DNA here is from genome assembly GCF_043381705.1 of Parasteatoda tepidariorum. NCBI lineage: Eukaryota > Metazoa > Arthropoda > Arachnida > Araneae > Theridiidae > Parasteatoda > Parasteatoda tepidariorum. The sequence continues at coordinate 27,932,134 of NC_092210.1, forward strand.
AACCTACCAAATAAATGGTTTAAGTACCATATATTTTGGTTCTATTAACCAGAATCACAACCAGTTTTTTTTTTTCGAAAAATTTCATTACCCTATAGTACGGTTATTTTACCAGAATTGTTTTCTCTGTGTAGATTGCTATAAAGAACAATAGGTTAATATATTCGCTTATCCAAGCTACCTGAGAGTCTTCAGTTCAATACATTAGAGTGAACGGGCAGTATTTATCAAATGCTTCGTGTAATATTGGTCGTCATTTTTTCTTAAAAATTTGCAATTCTCACTGCTTTCTGGATTGTATATTTACAATGATAGAGCATTCGCCTCCCAATGAGATGAACCATGTTCAAATACCAAAAATGGCTGGTCAGTACGAATTCCGACAGACCACAGTGCTGACGTAAAATATCCCCAGTGGTAGAAAAATCATGGGTTAGAGTCCCTTTGCCGTCAAGCTAACGTGGAAAGTTTTCGAGGTATTCCTCTCAATGTTACACAAGTGCGGGTTAGTTCCATCAAAAATGTCCTCCACGAAGGCAAATTTATCACAATACTTTCTCCAGGAGTTCCCTTGTCTTCAGCATTGTATTCGTAAACCCAAAAATTGGTAATGTAAAATGTTTCCAGTATTTCTCATTAGAGTTAAAATATTTAAACAAATTCTTATCCTTTCAAGGTAATAATTGAACATTTTAACTATGTTAACTGAACTATGTTAATAGAAAAATTATGTAATGGTGTAAACTAACTCTAAAAACTTTTTGTTCATAAAAAAATTAAGAACATAAGCTATTATTCATGCTTTGCACAAGTCAAAAATGTAAATGTTATAATCCTTTAACATAATTTTTGTTATGCAAATTGGTGATTTAATAGAAATCAAGAAGCAACCACACATCTTTGATAAGTAATACTACACGGATTTAACTTTTGAACTAGCATTGTGGTTTCCTTCCGAAAATTAAATAATACACGCAAAAACGGTCCTTAAAATACTGCTACCGTTTTAAATAGATAAAATCAATTTACTCTATGATTTCTTTTTCATTTAAAGAGAACAAAAGCAATTTGCTTAACTTTATTATCATATGCAGCCTTTGTTCTAAGCATGAACAAAACCAATTGGTACCTAAACTACTTTTAGAAGAAATTTCGCATGAAGATAGCTCAATGAGCAGGATCTCAAGACGACATAAAAGTAAAACTACTTTTACATAATGGCTTGTAAGGGAGCCATGAAGATCAGTTACGAGTTATAAAATAACAGTTTATGGCGCTCGCCAAAAGCGTCTTTCATGGCAGTTGTTTATCGTCACTGCTAACCGAAAACCGTGTAGTGATTAGTTTAAATTTTTGGCGAGAAATTATACTTAAAAATGCTTTTTCTCAAGAGAGCAATTAGTGAACGACTAAGAAAATTGTTTTGGAGATAAGTGAAATGGCAGCTGCGATTTCAGTGAATTGAATATCCGTGGATTGTTTTAAGTTTTGAATTAGTAAAAGTTATTTTATATTTTCGATAACTCTATAAATAAAGTTATAAATAAATAAAAATAGTTGGGAAAAGTATAAAATTCAAAGAGGAAATATTTTTCTGTACATCTTTAAAAAAACAGTGCTTTAATTGATCAATTGCTATCATCGTTATTTAGACCTATTGTACATGTCTCCAAACCACCTCCTACAGCATATATATATGCTCGTTNAAATTTCGATAGAAAATTAAGAAAAAAAACATATTGAAGTTAGTAAATACTCTCGGGGTGCATTATTAATTTAAAACTGTTTGCACCTTAAGTTATTTTCTTTCCTAAAAAAAAAGAAGGAAAGAAACGTGAGCACGAAACAATATCCACTTTACGATCAATTTATTTCTAAGTTATCTGAAGCATTTTAATTTAAATTTAAAAATTTAGAAAAAATTGATAATGCAATTTAGAATATTTAAAACAAATTTTATTTTAAATTATCTAATTAAGGTTACTGGTTGGTGATTCTGTACTTATTAACAGTATAAAGTATGATCAACTATTTTTAGTCAGCCCTAAATTTGAATTTTAAATTTTATAACGAATAGTTAAAACTCGACCACAGTGACAAATCATATCATCATCATTAGCATACCACAACATTGGGGGGGATTCACTTTTCCTTCTCAAAACATTTCTTTATGTAGTCCTTTTAGTCACCTAACCTTTATGGCTTTAAATCTACTTTAATGGAGTCCAGCTATCAAAGTTTTAGACGTCATCTAGCTCTACTACCGAATGGTTAAAAAAATTATTTTGTTTGGAGTTTATTATTAGCTTCAGTTGAAGACAGGGAGAACACGCCTTCGGCCACTCGAATTTTGATTATTAAAGAAACTGAAAAAAAGCTTAATATTCTGATATTGCAACCAAGTTTGGAATTCCAAAATCATTTTTTGGCCACATAGTAAAGAAGTTAAAGAATGTAAAGAGTGTGCACGATCTACCAAAATCATGTGTTCCCAAGAAAACAACTCAACATCAAGACGCGTTGATCCGAATGACCACAGAATATGAACTCAGTGAACTCACAGTAAGTAACCAAAGTGAATGCAGTTCGATTTTGTGCACATATATTGATTCGATTGTTCGATTTTGTGCATATATATATATATATATATATATATATGCATGCATAAAAACTGGTCAGATGTGCTAAAAATAGTCATGTTTAATAAAATTAAACCATATTAAAGTTTAGCACACAATAAAGTAAATTAGAATTTCTTTTAACTTCCGAGTCCTACTTTACACTAAATAAACCTTTTTTTAAATTAAAATTCTTTGCTCAGTTCCCTCAAATTTGTTTTTGTTATGCCTCTTACCAACCAGAATTTTATTGATTTTATCATCCAAACTGTGAAACATAAATTAAAATTTACCTCTATTATTTCCTCACGTATTAGATAAAAAGATTATGAACCTCTAACAGTATTAATAATGAATTAATTTACATCTTCATAAGATAAATTATCAATGGTAACAGACATGACATTTTTTAAAGTATAATGAAGTTTAATATTTAATTTATATTTCAGAATGGTGAACAGGGTTTTTGCATCAGGTATATCTACACCCAATAAAACTTCTTTGTCACCTGATCTCTTAACAGCAGCTGCAACTCCATGCGTAGCTTCCTTGCCATAACCAGTCTCTAAAAATGTCCATGCTCCATATTTAAGATTGTTTTTATCTATGAACTCGTTTGAAAGGGAAAAATATGTTTCTTTTTCGATATTGCATAGTTGGACAATCCAATAAAAGTGTGACTTTCTGTTGGAATTTCCTTAAGTAATATTGGTTGAATTTCCTTTTCTAATATTGATTGAAGACGTCCCAAATTGCAGCTGGCTCATGAAATGAAATGTGCCCACTGTGAAATTGTGCGAAAAGAAAATGACTTTTGTCGTTTTTGTAAAATACAAAATTCCAGTGCGTAAAGTGGTTTGTTTTCTTGTGATGTCAAAATGATATACTTGAATATTTGTGGCAAGTTTGCAAATATTACGTTTTGAGAAGTCGATGTGAATCATTGCTTTACATTGAAGATATTCTTTATCATTTTAGTAAACATGCTGTTGTTCTCTAACATTGAAAATGTGTTTTTTGAATCTTCTCATATCAGTGTTTAATTTCGTTACCAGTTCATTAATGCTAGTCCTCATTGTTTTTTTTGACATAACACGAATATTATTTTTTCTGCCCTTAATAGTTTAATTTTGTCCATTTATTTAACCAACATCGCCATTTCATTTTATCAGTGACTTTATAACAGTTAGTTTACTTCTTTCTATTTCAAATAATCATAAATAAATATTATACATGCAACTTCTTTTTTTCAAGATATGGCAAGATTTTGATATGGCAAGATTCATATTTCAAGAACTAATAATTTTTAATTGATGGAGTACTTGAGCTTTAACACTAGATTGCCCAAGGAAGTCGTTTTGACTGCTTTTTAACTGCATTTTCATTTGCAAAAAATGTTCAAATAATATTGCATAAATTATTTTTTTCCAAGTGCAGTAAATTTTTTTATTGTTAATATTTACTAAAAACTTGTTATATAACTGTAAATAATGTAAAAAATGTTAAAAATTAATTAAACAAATTTCTTTACACATTAGTTATTCTTTCATTTTGACTGATTTTGGGAAATATCGGTATACACTAAGTTTCTGTATTTCTAACATATTCATAGACATATTCAGAAATATATAAATATGTATTTTGTTCGCAAGTTGTAAGAACACATACATAAAAGGAAAGATATTAGTAAACACACTGTATGGAATTTTCGCAGAAACATTTTCCTTTATCAACAGTTTATAAGATTTTTTTTGAAATTGTCTAAGATGACATTTAATTGGATAATCTATTTTTCTAACCAGGCGCTTACCAGAAAAATCTTTTTGAAGAAAGAATTTAGTCACCAATTCTAATTTAACTTCAATACTTTGTTTGATTTTTTTTTGGGGGGGGGAGGTAGGGGAGAAATACAGAACTTATAAGCATTTAACATAATTATGCTATTTCATAAAGATAGAAAAGTATTTTTAGCATTTTGAATGATCTTAGATTATAATTCACTATAAAACTAATGTGTTTTAGATAATTTATTAAGAAACATCACCGTAAATATATAAAAAATATCATTATAATGGTTGTAAAATGATGTTAAAATAAAATAAGAAATTCAGGTAAAGAGAATTTTTACTAACAATTAAGAATCTGAATTACTTATTCTAATTAAAATTTGTGCTATAAAGTGAATATCTCTTCGAAATTTCAACCTTGAAACAAGTCGTGTCTATCATATCAAGCCATTACCACATTTGTCATGTCTGTTACTAAATATGTTCATAGATATCAAATACTCTATTTGATTTAGAAACGAATCTTACTAAAATAAATAATCTTGATGAAAGAATTAAAAAATAAATTCATTTTATAAAACTAATTAATGTAGTGGAGATGATTGACCGAGCAAAAGAAAATATACTTAATATGAAAAGATTTTTGTCCCCTATAAAATAAAAACAACATTCAAAATGGCTTTATACTTTGTTTTTTCTACACATTATTCACTGGTATACAAGTGTTATCATTAAAAAATTACAATTGTGTAGTTATGACAATGTAAATATGTGTATAATAACAGACATGACATTAATGTTTGGACTGCTCTATTTTATTACACTGCTGGCCACCAAAATTGCAACACCAAGAAAGACAAAACATATCACAACAAAATTTATTTTGTAGATAACATGTTTACCAAGTATCAAATGATTAAATTTATAGACTTCTGTGAAGTGTGGTTCCTGACAAAGTCAGTAGCCAGAGTAGCCGCATTGTTGGAGATCATCGTTGCCACACGCCATGGCATTGATTCAAAAAGACTTTCGATGTGTTCTTGGGGTGCAGCAAACGAAGCAGCTTCCACACGTTGCCGAAGTTGATCTGGTGTGGCAGTTGGGGATGTAATCTGGGATAATCGTTGAGCAATCATGGATCACATGTTTTCTATCGGCGAAAGATCAGGAGAGCGAGCTGGCCAGGGAAGCAATTCAATCTGGCGATTAACGAAGAACCCTTGGACAATGCGTGCCACTTTGGTCACGCATTATCCTGCTGAAATATGGCAGTGGGCAGGCTCTGAAGGTAAGGAAGGACAACTGGCTCCAGCTCCTCGGAGATATAGCGATGGCTGTTTAAAGTACCGGCAATGTGTACTAGAGGAGTGCGAGAGTGATATCCAATTCCGCCCCATACCATAATACCCGGTGCAGGACCAGTATGCGGTGCATAACGCAGTTGTTCAGCATCATCTCCCCACTGTACACTCGAATACGACCATCGTGGTGTTGCAGACAGAAGTGTAACTCGTCAGTAAAGACAATTTCATTCCATTCTGTCGTCCACATCCTTCTTTCATCGCACCATTGGCGGTGGTGACGTCGATGATTCTGCGTCAAGGGTAGACGAAGCAATGGACGTCTTATGACCTTACCACTCTGCTGTGAACTGCGTCGAATGGTACGCGCAGACTCTGGATGATGCGTAACAGACTGAACGTGTTGTGCTATGGTTTGTTATGTGGCTGAGCGATCAGTCACTGCCATGCGCACAATTTGCCTATCATCAAGTGAAGTGGTGCACTGAAGGGGATGTAATCGAACACGTCGGTCCGTCGTACCCTCCTGCATCCAACGATCACATATCCGCATTACAGTTGTTCAGTTTCGTCCAACACGACTACTGATTTCCCTGAAACATAATCCACAATCTCAGTAGGCCACTATCCTTCCTCTGTCGAACTCGGATACTTGATTTAAAGAAGATCGATCTTTTCTACGAGGCTTAATCGATAGTTTTTTGGAAAAAAAAACACAAGAAAAACACAATTGCCGAACTTATAATCGTCGAAATCTCCAAGACTTAAATAGCGCTTTGAAGTGGCGCCACAGACGTCCGCAATGATGCGTCTGTGCTGAAATTCCAATCATTTGCATATCCTACCTCCGCTAATGCATGTTGTAAATTTCATGTTATTTGCATGCTTCCTTCAGGGTGTTGCATTTACGGTGCCCATCAGTGTAGTTAAAAAAACTAAAAGTTTACTTTTTTTTGTATAATCTTATCAGAATGACGTTTTGATACACATATAAAGTATGACAGAGTGGAAAGTTTAGTTATTGGCATGTAATTCCTGTAATAACATTTGAGAGTTTACGATTTAGACAGCTGTTTTTTCAGATTTCCCTTTTTTATTTCCCTAAAATAATAATTTTCTTAATTACAGCTCTAAAACATTGTACTTCCTGTGCTAGAAACTGTCTGTTAATAAATATGATACAAAGAAAAATCATTAAAGGTATCTTAAAACTTCGATCTCTCTCTCTCTCTCTCTCTCTCTCTCTCTCTATATATATATATATANTATATATATACTATAAAAAATTCTTTATCCTCCTCATCGTAAACTGATCATTAAATATTAATTCTGTCAATGATCATTTTCATTTAAAAATATTAAATGTGTTATAAGATAAAACATTCAAAGATTGCATTTCACATATTTTGCTGTTTGACACTTTCAGTGGAGCTTCTTTATTTTAGTCACATTTTTCGTTTAGAAATTTTTTCTGCAAATAATTTAAATAGAATGAAAGAATAAGGAAATGGAGTATGTTAGTTTCATCGGTAAGAGAAGACAAATTTATCATCGACTGACAAGATTGACAAGAAAAGCTTCAGCATATTGCTTTAAGATACGTTTGAAAAGCTATTTTTTTAAAAACACAGATTAAACATTTTTATTTTTTATTTTGAATGTGTCGAAACTAATGACTTCTTAATTACGCCGTGAAAATTGATATCAAAAAAATTAAAGCACTTTCTTTTCAATTTAATATTAATGAAATGACGTCAGAAACAAAATAAGCCAACGGCTAAAGGTTTTATTTAAGATTATCTTATACGTGTTTTTTACTTTAAAATTTGACACATTAATTACTGATTGGAATTTCAGTTTAACTAACTTTATCAAGAGAAACATACCAAATTTCCAAGCGTAAATCCCACGAATTATTAATTTTAGGAATAGTATTATGAGAGATTCTCGATAATAATAGTATAAATTCCAATAACTTTTCAACTTTCTTGATTCAAAGGAAAATGATAATTTTATTTTTGTTTATTATCATTTTTGAGCTATGGAGCAGCTTTAATAAATTTACGTTGTTTTTAGGTTATGTAAAGTAATATAAAGTAATATTGCCAAACATATTCCATTTAAAAAATAATGTTAATAAAAATGGTAATGTTAATAAAACTCCTAATGTTAATAAAACTCATGTATTTTTGTTTGGTAACGTCAGCTATTCAGGAGAGCAATAATTTGAAGATTTAGGAATGTGTTTTATTCTAATAAAACATTGATATTCGTTTATTTTAAAAAGGTGATACAATTACGTATCTCTTTGAACTGATGAATAATGAATTATAAAATTTAAAAGTATTTTTCGTAATGTCTTTATTTTTATTCTTAAAATAATATTAAATTTTAAAAAATATGCTCTTGACGAAAGTACATTATGTATATTTTATTTACTTTAATTTGTTTTGAGGAGAGTGGAAAGTTTCCTTTCTACTGCGGAATATATATTTCTTTTAAAAAATCATTAAATAGAAATAAAAATCGAAATAGAACTTTTTGAATGTCACTAATGAATTTAATAGCTCTTGATAAAAATAAATAAATAAAGGCAATGTTATTTTAAAAACATAGTGTTTTCTTGTAATATATGCATCAATAATTAAAAAAACCATAAATTTTTCAAAATATAAAATTAATAATTTCTTTGAAATACCATGCAGCAGATTAAAGAACAAATTTTACGTATTTTTATGTGGTGTAAAAATTTAAAAGATAAAAAAAGAAAATCATACATTTATCCTTGACCTCTATTTACTATTTATTGAGTTAAAATGAAACACCTACGCTTTTTTTCTCAAATCAGAACTAAAAACATATGTAATTGTATGATCATACGCGGAAAAAGAAATTCCTTGTAAAATTACCGCACATTCGGTAAATATAAGGTATAAAATTTTAGTAAATAAAACATAAATATACGATATTTAAATCTCCCTTTTGGTAATTTTTCGGTTCATATGATAATGGCTACTGGAAATTCTGGTTTCCAAAATTATAGTTCTTACTTTGCCCCACATTTAGTAAAATAATCTATGGTTTTCTTGCCATGTTCCATGAAATCAAATTAAAATTACCAAATTGTATAACATTTACCAAATTTTATCTCAAATTAAAATACCATTTTTTTTAGTTAATTTTACCAAAAGCACTTCAGTAAAAAATATCGAGCCCTTTGTTGTTACCAGAATTTTTACATATTCTTGTAGTTTTGCCCATATTTTTTATCCAGTGTATCAATAAATTTATAATTTCAAAGCAACCACTACAAAAATATATTTATATGACAATTTAATAAAGATGTTTCTGGCAGTTATATCAGAATTCATAAGGCAGCTTCTTTAAGTAACTATAATCATATTTGATTTTACAGAGTATCAAATAATTGGGGCATGCCAAATCTCTTAAATTCTACTTTCTAATTTTATCTGAAAATAAAACAAATGTATTCTCAGCTTCCTATCAAACTTGGTTGGTTTGGACTTGAACTTGGTTGGAACCTGACGGACTTAGAAAGATTACATAACGTTAAATTTTTTCCACCCCTTAACATTGCTGAATTGAAAGAAAATTTCTGCGCATGCTCCGTGATGATCAAATGACATTAATTTTAGGGAAAAAGGGAACCATAATGCTTTGTAAATTCTCTAAGATTCTAAGATTTTAAGTATCTTCATTATTTTTAATTCCTTGCAATTTTATTGATGTTAGATCCAGTGTTTCTTTTTTTAATATTCAATATTTAGCCATGCCAATTTAGGAGCATAATAAACTATAGGTTCGTTAAAATTTGCGTTATTCTTAATAATGTTATAAGTTGACCATGTTAACGTACTTCTTAAACTTGTTTTTGAAATACCATATTTCAACTTGAATATAAATATATTTTCATTTAACACCTTGTTCATGTATTAGACAAATGTGTGCCGTATTATGGTGCAAGTTACTGGAATTAAGGTCGAATGTTGAAACGATGCTTATGTTTACTCCAGAGTAGTAATCCTTTCCTTTTCAACAAGCATTGTAATTTAAAATTATAAAAGTTAGTGTTGATAGAAAAAATTTGTAGAATATTTATACTGAAGATGATGCTTAACACTTATCGAAGAATAATTAGTTGTTGGTTGGGAAACATTGCATGAAAAAATTAAATAATGAAGTTAAATTTTTGATGAAGCATGTTTTAATGATTAGCATTAAAACGACCACATTTCATTCTCACAATGATGAAGGTAAACAAATATATTCAAAATTTCTAACTGTATTAATAAAAATTAACATTGGATAAGTAAGGAAGACCATTTTATTCCTCTTAGTATGCACGGTAAAAATATTCCGGATCAAATTACGATGCAAAACTCATTTTTTAATGTAAAATTTTACAGACAAAAAACTAATGTACTGTAATATTTGCAGTAATATTTACAGTAAAATTACAGAAAAACTGTAATTAAATAAATATTACAGCAAAAATTATGGCATGAAATTTCACGGTAAATGTGAATTTTCGGAAACTTGAAATTTTCGAACATTGAACTCAGGGACACTTGCTCTTATTGTAATTTGATCTAGAATATTTTACAATATCAAGTATATAAAAAAAATTAATGTTGGGACCTTCTAATGAATAAATATTGAAAACAGGCCAGAGGATGGAGCGGCAGAGGCCAAACCCCCCTGGACGCCCTCGACTGTCAAGAAATCAAAAACGAAAATGGTGTGCAGTTGTTAGAATAGTTTTCACCAAGGAAATTTAAGGAATTCAAACTTTGGCTTTTATAGTTTGTCTAAAGTAAGATCTCCCCTATCCATTTGTCTGGATCCGTGGTGGTGACTGTGGTAACGAGGTATAACTATTTCAAGTTGTTGTTGTTCATTTACGTCGCACTAGAGCTGCACAATTTGCTATTGGCGATTGTCTGGGAAGCATTCCTGAGAATGATCCGAAGACGTGTCATTACGATTTTGATCCTCTGCAGAGAGGATGGCACTCCCGCTTCGGTAGCCCGACGACCTGCACTCGAAGTCGAGCACTTTACGGTAGAACAGTTTAAAGAGGACCCATACCTCACAACCTTGGTCCCAACGCAGACTGATCCAAGTGGTCACCCAATCGCACACTGACCACAGCAAGTGCTACTTGACTTCGGTGATCTGCTGGAAGCCGTGTCTTAACGATCAGTCCACTGCGGGACTATAACTATTTTAAGTAGGGGTGTTGGGTCATTGTTTAGGGCCGTATTTGAGTCCGGTCGGCAAGAGATAGGGAATATTTTTCTTCTGTCTATGGTGTTAGTCCTAGAGGGACGAGAAGCTTCCCTCCCTGAAATGAATTATTCCTGCTTCCGTAGCAGCAAATGGCCTCCGACTTTATGGCGGGGGAAGTTTTTACCAAAGACAAACTATAGTTGTTTAAATTTACTGCTATAGCTCATGTTATTAGTCTAGCGCTTCCAAGCGTGTTGGCGGAAAAGATGGGAGAAATAACGTCTGTTTAATAAACACAAAATATTTTAGTAACCATGTAAACATTTTGAATTCCGTGCAAATCTGTTAGACAGAGGAAATCTCTATAAATTAGTTCTGAACTTAGGTCAAGGTTGTGGAATTAAAGTTTCACTGATTATATCAATGAATTTTGTCTTGTGGATTAAAGGATCAGAGGAAATAATTCAGCTTTTAAATGATAAAAATGCGCAGTATATATTTTTTACAGATAAAAACATAATACCATAAATACAATTGTAAAAAAAAGTTTGAAATACTGGGCGGCTCTGCTTTTTTTTCTTTCAATCACATTTATACCCAAATTAAAAACTTTCCTTTTGTTTAAGAACTTTTAATAACATGTCTTGTCCCATATATTTTCATAGCTTTCTGAAAACAAATCTACTTTCAGAGCTTTTAATTCATTTTAACCTTACCAAACAATAAACTTTGGAGAAATGTGAAATATTAAACATTCCTTTAGAAAATAGTTTTATTTGTGTTCTGATTAAAACATCAAAATATAATTAAAATTAATAAATGCAAGGGAAAAAGTTATTGTGCCATATTTTAATTTAGATTAAAAAAATACGCTTGTTCTCTATTTTTAATAAAATTCATTTTATGAAATTTGAAACAACAATTCGACTCATGAACAAAAGTAAAATTAAAATAACTTTTTTCATGTTAATAAAGTCAGTTTTCTATTTGGCTCCATTAAAGTATTTTAATATGACTGATTAAAAATAAAGAAAAACATTGTTGAACGCCTTTCTCTGTTATTCGTTGTAATTATCTTTTGTTTTTCTCTTTCAAATAACTCAAGTTTCATAATCTAAATTAAAATTTGTGTTAGTTTTATTTGTATGAAGCAAGAATTCACTTTTCAAATAACAATACAAATTTATTTTTATTTGTTTCTAAGATTAATATATCACTTAATGTTATTTTTTCAAATTATATTTGTTTAACTGAATTTTTAGTATTATATCGTGAAAGAATTTATGCTTACATGCATTATCAGAAAAATCGGTTCAAGCAGTGAAGTCATAATACCTATTTACTCTGGAAATTTGGAAGAATTTCGAAATATAATACCTATACGCGCAATCTAAGAAAAATTGAGAGAATATTGAAACATGATACCGATACATGCAATCTCAGAAAAATTGGCTGAAACTGAAAAATTATACCGATACAAGCAGTCTCAGAAAAATTGGTTGAAAATTGAAGAATAATACCGATAGGCTCTCAGAAAAATTCCGTTCAATGTTAAAGCATGATGCTAAAAGTTGCACTGGTAGGAAAATTGATTTTAAGTATTGAAACGTAATAAAAATGCATGCACTTAGGAAAATTCATAGCATATTACCATTGAAGCATAATACTAGATACTGTCTACACTCGCCAAAAAAATTCGTTTGTTAAAACATGATACCAAGGTACAACACGATACCCTCTAAGAGGGTACAACATGATACCCTCTAAGAAAAATTAATCTAATGTTTTTAAAATCCATATCTTGAAACATAAAAAAGTATGTATTCACAACAACCTTAATATAGTTAAATTGAACAATGTTTCAATTCTGTTTGAATAATAGTATCACGCAATTAAAATAGAAATAAGTACGATGACACACTGGGAAAAAATTCTGGTAAAATTACCGTACTGTATTATATTAATATTTCTGGTTAATAAAAATGCATGGTTCCTGTATTGAAAACCAAAAAATATGTAATTTGAACCATTTATTTGGTAATTTGTCCCTTCCTATGATAACAGTTTACCGGGCATTTTGGTTTTTAAAATAGCATTACTTTTTACGTCAGATTTAGCAAAAAAAATAAAAGTGAAAAATTGGATAAATAGTTTTTATGCCATGCCTAAAGTTATCATGATAAAATTACCAAATTTTACTCAATTTATCATATTTTCTAACATTACATAAAATCTTTTTTTTAATGTTAATTTTACCAAAATCATTACCAAAGCACTTCGGAAAAAATTACAGAGCTTTTTGGTATTTTCAAACAGTCAGACACATGGTAAATTTTTATCATATTCTTGTAGATTTTACCATATTTCTGCAATGTACTATATATAAACAACATGCGTAGGTTTCAGCAAATTTAAATGTTATAACGGCAATACAATTCATATTTTTCAAACAGCTTACAATTTTTTTTTCCGGAAGAAAGTCTTCCAAAAAAAGTCAAACTTAAGCTAATTGATTTTTCAATTACGGTAATAAACATGAAGCTTAATTAAAAAGCATGTTTTTAAAACCGTAATATCAATAAAAACTATTAGCATCGATACGTTAATCAATTAACAGCATCGAAGAGCTATATTCCGCTCAATATTAGAAGCTGAATCAAATAAACGGACAACTTCGGAATGGCGCCGAAATTCTCTGTCTAGGATTACGGAATCCGGGTTAATTATGCTTCCGGAAAAGAAAAGAAAAGAAAATCTCACTTACTTACACGTGTCACTAAATGAATTAAATGCTTTTCATCTCCATTTGCAGAGAATTTTCTTCACATGGCTTTCTTGAATTCTATTACTAATCTAATTTAGCTCTGTCAATAACCCTCCAGTCTTTTACATTTTTGTATTAATGAACATTTAAATTGAAGCAGATATTAAGATTTATTTAAAGTTTTGTCATAATTTTTATAGTTGAAGGGCTTGAGGTAATGTAATGATAAGACATATCTGTATAAGGTTCGATTTATTTAACTTATTTAAAATTTAGTCAAGTTTTTTTAGTTGAATGGCTTGAAGCAATGTAATGATAAGACATATTTTTACACTGTTCGATTTATTTAAATTATTTAAGATTCCGTCATAATATTTCCAGTTGAGACCATTGAGGTAGTCTAATGATAATACATATTTTTACACTGTTCGTATTACTTAAATTATAATAAGTTTAATCATTTTTTATAAATGAAGGGCTTACGGGAATGTAATGAAAAGTCATAATTCTTCAGTGTTCGATTTATTTTTGCTCTTATTTTTCTAGTTGAGGGGCTTGAGGCAATATGATAAGACAATTTTTTTACATACTTTTAGGTTTTAGCTGAAATAAACCACGATTGCCACGCTGGCCTTATTTGGCAATGTAAATTATGTCTAATACATTTGATATAATATTTTATTTAAATTTTCATGAGTAAAAAATGTTCCGTTTCAAATATCCATTGCTACACGCCTCTCTACTGGTAAATGCCCCTCAATTTAATCTAGTGATTTCATGATAGCTATACATATTAAAAATGAAATATGTGTTATTTATAGCATGAAGTAGAAACAAAATTATTTTCAAATGCCATTTATCTATAAAATTTCAGAAAAGACTGAAATTCATTTAAAGCATTTAAAAATCACTTTATTTTAATGACTGTAAAACTATTTGTTTATTTGGAAACTATTTAGCTTTTAAATAAAATAAAATAATAATTATTAATATTATTCGGCATTTTCCTGCATTTTAGAATTATATTAAAATTCATCATACTCTATTTAGTTGACTTCAGAAATATAGTTTTTTATTTTATTTTAGTATTTTATTATTTTTATTTTTGTATCTTATTCTCTTTTTGTATCTTCTTTTTTGTATCTTAGACTTTTCGTTTTCGTATATGTTAGTTCCGATAAATTCTGTTTGCAACGATTAAAAAGTCCTCATCCTTCAGCAAAGGACTCAAGTTAAAATGAGACTCATCTAGCTTGCCTGATTGTGGTAAAGGATTCAATCTAGTATTAAAGATCACTGTAAATTTTAATTATTTCAGTCGAGAAATCTTTGAAAGTTAGAATGAGCCCCACAAAGCTTTAGTTATAAGGAAATATTCTATTTGTTTGAAAAGAGATCAAAACTTGTATTGACGATAAATTCTCTTTAACTATAATATTACGATAAATTTTGCTTGCTGTTATTCGAAAATGATAGCAAATTGCAATAAAATTCGGCACAAGCTCCTTATCATGACTATAATTTGTATGAAAGTTGTCAGAATTTTTATTGCTGATAATTTCATTTTGGATGCATTGGATTTCATTTTGGATACTTTAATATTTTATTATTGTAATTTTGTATCTTATTCTTTTCATTTTAATTTTTATATATGTTTGTTTAGATGAATTCCTCTTTAAACGGTTACGATTAGTCAAGTCAAGATAGGATGTGATCGATCTAGCTTGCTGGAATATGGCAATAAATTCAATTCTAGTGGCAAATATGGCAATAAATTTTCATAAGTGTAGTCAAGAAATCTTTGAAAATTAAAATGAGCTCCCATAACTTTAATAAAAGGGGAGATATTCTAGTTAATTGATAAGTGATCAAAACTTGGATTAACAATAAATTCTCCTTTGACAAGAATAAGTCGATAAGTAAGGAGATATTCTAATTAATTTATAACAGATCAAAACTTGTATTAACAACAAATTCCCCTTTGTCAATAATATGGCAATAAATTTTACTCCTAGTTATCAGAAAATGAAGGGAAGTTGCAACATCATCAAACACATATCTCCATATGATAAAAATAGTTTGTAGGGCAATTGTCAGAATTTTGATTCTCAATAATTTCCTTTTGGAGTTAATACCGAGATTTTTGCTTGTAATAATCATTAAATGATTAAAACTATATTGTTATGAGTAACAGAGGTATAGTCGATATATTAGTGTTTTAGCTTGTCAGAAAGTTAGAGATTCCATAGCAAGACACTCTGTCATACAACATCGAGTTAATAAAATAAAGTCATAAATAATTTACAGGTATATAGTGTGATAATACTTTATCACACTAAAATTGTCTTTAATTCCTATTAAAGACAGCTTTAAGTATCAGTATCTTTCTATTTTAAGTTCCTCATCTTGTGATTTATTCATCTATTTATATTGTTTGTCATATTTCACTTTATAACAGCAATGATAACTTATAAGCAATGGTACTCAAAATATGATATTTAATAAGCATTAAAGTATTTGTGTTTGATTTGTGTACACGCATCTCTAATCTATTTAAATTAATTATGTTTATTTTTCAGCAAGAATCTTAAATAAAATCAACATGAGATGAGTTTGATGAAATACGAATAACAAATTTATCTTAGTCAAACTTCGTATTATTTAGTACGTTGGTGAGTAAGTTGCAATTCAATTGCAATGTCCTGATAGCATAAAAATATTTATAGTATCCAAACGTCAGTGAATGATAGCCTCAATTTAAAGCCAAAATCAATTATTTTAAAAGTCAGTATCAGTATCAATTATTTATTAATGCGAAAAAAAAAACTGTTCTGAGCCCAATTCTGTTCACCTTGAATTTGGCCGGTATTGAGAAGGTGATCTCCCGTGGGACTTAGATTGGACTGTTCGCAGACGACATTGCTCTTGGTAGCTCTGGTAATATATCTGGACGATTTGAAATCCAGGCTTAACGTCTATTTGGGGTATTTTTCTTTATTTGCAGCCTCAAACTGCATTTTATTCTAACTAAATCAATCGCTAATTTCCTTATTACTAATAAACACTTACATAAATACCATCCAAAATTGTTATTAGAGCACCATGAACATTCTTATGAGAAACATCCCAACTAATTGGATTAGATCCTGGTCTCAAAATTTACAAGTAACAAGCATATAAGTCTAAAGGCAAGAAAATGAATGAACATCCTGAAGAATATAGCAGGCAAAGATTGCGGTGCCGATGCGACTAACCTTAGATCTACTTATCTGGCACTAGTTAGACCTATACTTGAATATTGCTTCCTAATTTATTGTTGTGCCTCTGTAACCAACTTGAAAAAGTTAGAACAAATCCAAATAAGAATAGTTCGTATTATCAATGGTTTAAATGCTCAGCTGGCCTGTGTAAATGTTTCTTTTTGAGGCTGACTGCAACCTCTCCACGTCAGAAAACAGGCTATTCTTGTCAAATATTAGAACAAACTCTCCAGCTTTGGTCAACAAACCAAGACATCAAAATACTTCAATAACTAGACTTTATCTTTGAAACTTTCGAAAAACAGCCAGTTTAGTGAAATTGCAGGTCATCATTTTCTCAATGATAAATCTGAGCGGTATTCCCTTCAATATTTTATGAATCCTTCTGAAGATTTTTCTGGTTTCTTCTTTCACTACAATCTTCCTGCTTCCGTTTTAAAAAAAAGGTTTTTTACAGCCAGAACATCTTAGACAATTACCCCTGTAGGTTAATAATAAAATCCCCATACTGGACATCAAAATGTATACTGACGACAGGAAAATTGGAAATCAGGCAGAAAGTGGAATTTTTATTGAAACTCCTGAAGATACAGTTTCTCTAAGCCAACGTAATCCAAATTACTATTCTGTTTTCAGAAGTGTTCCTGCAATACATAAGGGTCTCAAACTATTCTGAGAAAAATAATGACTATAACTTTTGAATACTGACTGATAGCAGCAACTCAATGCAACGTCTTAATAACTGGAACCACATGGGGGACAAGATTAGTATCCCCGCCATGCATAAATTAAAACATATTTCCCTTCAGCTTAGTATATCCTTAGAATCCTTGGAAACGAGGCGGTCGATCTCCTGGCAAAAAAGGGAGCCTCTGTCCTACAGAGATCTAATTCTAGACTCCCTTTTAATAATATCAAAAGCCTCATAAAGAACATATTCAGGGCCTCTTTTCACGAGGAACTCAAAAATCGTAATTCCAATAAACTATGACTTAAACAGATTCTCAATGTCCCTCAGTGGCCTAGGATGAAATCTGTTGCCATGTTTTGTCTGATAACTGGCCACGATTGCCTGAAAAAACTTCTATGTCGCATCAACGTGGTTCATGATCCCTTTTGTACATTGTGTGACCTCCACGAGGTAATGGACTTGTCTCACCTGTCTAGGTGTCTTGCTCTCCCTCGGAAATCTATCTAATGGGAACGCTGCTGGACTGCTCACTCTTATTTATAGATTTATGGTTAACTTTTTGATGTTCAATTGTCTTTTAATGTGTGCCATTGGAAATTAAACAAAAAGTATACATATCCGAGGGATCCCTTGCCACGTGATTTTGCATGGAAATGACTTGGCAGATAGTCTTGAAAAAGCAGGCTGCAGTCTCTCACCCTCTTTTAAAAAGCTAACATATCATGAACTTTTTTCAAAGAAACAATCTGAAATTATGAAGAATTGGTTGATACCTCCTTCTCATCGCTAGTACCAGGGTAGTAGACCAGGCTGCTTAGCCTTGACCATTTCTTATAGAAGCAAAATCTGTACCATCATCTCGCTCCTCTCCAGCTGCCACTTAAAGAGTTTACGTTTTTATGTGGATATTAAAACATACCCACTTTTCCTCAAGTTCCACGAACACCAAGCATCCCCTGAACATATTAAGTACTATTTAAAACTTATATGGGAGGAAATTCATGCATTTCTTCTTATTGTTGAATATTTTTTGAACGTCGATGAAATCTTAAATAGGACTCCGTCAGACCACATGGGAAATAAGCAACAACAACATTATTGCAAAAAGTTTGAATAATAACGAATATTAATCTCAATATTAGCTCAATTATTAGTAAATCGTTGTAATTTATACCATTGAGTGAACAATCGGCACTGGGCACTCAGAAAAAAAGCATAAACAATATGAATTAATAATGATATAAAGTAAGTAACATTGGAAAAAACTATAAATAAATTTTCTAAAATCAAATAAATTCGAAATTCTAAGAATGCATTATATGTGTACGTAAGGAATGTATACAATAGACAATTATTTTATTTATTTATAATCCTTTTTGGTTTTTGCTGAAAAATAAATGCGAAGTTATTCAAAAACTATAACTGTAACTGAGAAAAATCAATGTAAAAAATGCATTTCAACCATAATGTCTTATAAATAGCATGAAATGCAATATCAGGTATTACTATATTAGGTAATAAATTTTCATTTCTTTGTATGATTTAAAAAATATAGTTTACTATTTTGTGAAAATATAATATATCAAACATAATATAATATCACAATATTATATAATCTGAAACTATAATATTATCTAATAACATATCATAATATTATATAATCCGACTAATTTAAACATCTTTTTAAGTCATTACAGTTAATAGAATAGTCTATATTTTTCTGCTGAAAAGTCTCAGTAGACGAAGTTTTCAGAAATAAAAGTGTTTTTTTTTCCTTGAATGATGTATGATCAAGGTTAAAAGGAGAAAAATAAATCGTTAATTTATAGATATTTTCTGCATTATTATTTATCTCAAAAGGCTTTATTTTTCCTCTTGTATTGTCCCAGCTGATAATTTTGATGAGAATTATATCGATAATCTAAAAGTTAATTTCACAGACATTTAACACTCCATATCATATGAAACTGCCCATTATTCCTCAATAATGCCCAATTTATTAAAAACTGTTGGAAATTTAAGAGTTTTATCGTCATTTTTATGATCAATGTCATAATCCATTTTATAGGCAACGACAAAATTAATTACTCGCAAATATACATACATATTTACTTAAACTTTTATCATCTTCCTATAATAATTAATTTGCAAAATTGTCTACCGAACACTCTCTTAGAAGAATAAAGCTTGGAACTTAAAATTCTTAATTAAGAAAGATAAACAAAGGGATTTGTAATTGTTGTTCATAAGAAAAAGATATTAAAGATATTTCTACAATATGAGAAAAGTATGGTTAAATCTACGAAACTATGGTAAAATTTACCGTGTTTCTGGTTCCATGAGAACATAAAAAAGACGACAAATTTTTGTAGAAGTTCTTTTCTGATCATTTTGGAAAAATTAATAATAAAATATAGTTTTGCATCATGTGATAAATTTGATACTTTTATCATGATATCTAAAAGAATGCCATAAAAACAATTATTCGGTTAAATATCTTTTTCAGATGTGTATTTTTTATTAAATGTGGAGCTAAAAAAATTTGATTTTAAAAACCATAATTTGCCATATGAACAGAAAAATTAAAGATTTAGGAACTTAAGTACCGTTTATTTTGACTTCATTAATCAGAATTATGGTTTATTTTACCAGAAATGTCATTACCATACAGTACGGTACGGTAAATTTTGTAACGTGTAAGAAAAAATAAACAAAGGTTTTTTTAGATCATAGCACTATTTAATATTTTATAGTATATTTACTTCTTGAATGCTAAAATAGTAAATAAAACTTTTATCAGACGCATATATTAATTGAAATAACAATACAAAGCGTATTCACGTATGCAATAACACTTTCGAAATGTGAAAAACATATATTGGTACCGTAAGTTCTTTTTTACTGAAAAACAAATAAAACAGCCAATAAAATCGATTTCCTATCATGGCACTACCACCGTTCCAATCCCAAAGGATTTGATAGTCACTTCATGTCCTTATCAAGGCAAAAATTGGGAAACCGGAAAATATTTCTTTTTATTTTTGAATGAGGTAACCATAGACTTTTTTTTTAAGTCGGAGTCCTTCACATCAAGACCCTTACAAACAATTCATCAATCATTTCTCTTTCTTTTTTTATACTATCTCTTAAGAACCCTGAAGAATTTCTTCCTGCTTTCTATCAGTTCAATTTACCTTTTTCAGTTCGATGAGTAGCTGCTGTCCCATGAGAATGCTTAATGACCTGCTCTTACGTAGACGTGGGTATAAAAGGAAATACAGTCGGCTATATTGGTTTCTAAAATTCAACAAAAACATATTATTTCTTTTCCCATGGACATGAAAAGATGGAGTTTATTTGAATATTTACTGAGTTGAAATAATTCTTTAACAAACGAGATGAAAATTGACGTCAATAGATTATGTATAAAATTTAATAAAAGTTTGAATTTTATTTTACTGTAAGAAGAGTTTTGAAACAAAGTACGGTGCGCAAAATAAAAAAATGAACCACCCTTAACAAATTGATGATTGGATTTTCACGTTTGAAATCTTAAATGTTTGGGGAGGTGTTCTCAAATATGCTAATTAATTAGTGCCGACGGTATATTAAGTTACATAATAAAACTCAAAAACGTACTTCCTCTGAATAAACATAACTTTTTTACTTTCTAAAATGTAACTCCCAGCCGCGATAGCTCAGGGGATAGAGCAATGAAGTAAACCGGGTTTGAATCCCAGTGATGGTTGGTCTATACGAACTTGCACCGACCACAGTGCAGGCGTGAAGTATCCTCAGTGGTAGACTGATCATGGGACCCTTACCATCTGGCTAACCGGGTGAGGTTCTCGTGGCCTTCTTCTCCATGTAAAGCAAATGCGGGTTAGTTACATCAGAAAGTCCTTCACGAAGGCAAATTTCTCCTAATAATTGATCCAGGAGTTCCCTTGTCTTCTGTATTTGGTTCAAAATTGCAGGGATACGGAGTTGAACATCAACAGTCATAAACCTAAAAATTGGATCTGCTGTTTAACAACTGTCATAAAATGAAAAAATAAAATGTAACAAAAACAGAGGGACAGACAATCACATGTAAAGAAAATCCTTAACTCCATACTTACTGCACTAACCTAATAATTTTTAGAACGAAAGAATATTAAAATAATTTTGAAAGATAACACAGAGAAAATATTCTGACAAAATTAGCATGGTTGAAAAGAATAATACTTTGAATAAGAAAATCAGTTCGTTATGATAACGAATTACTTAAAATTCTGATATTAAAACTTATTGTATTTTTTTATGAAGTACAGAGCTAAGTTGAATACTGAATGCTCAAATTTTTCATAAAGAGATTTTGAGTGCTCAAATTTTTCTTCATTTTGAATGCTAAGTTTTTGGTTTCATAAAAAGAAAGAAATTAAATTAAAAAAATTAAAATTAAAAACTTAAAATTAAAACCTAAAATAAGAAATCATTATCTAACCACAAATGACAAACTGAATGTATTAAAAACATTTGAAGCATGACATTGAGTATATAAAAACAGGATTAATAAGAAATATAAAGAAAAAAATTGCTCAAAACAATTTGTTTGGGTATTTGTGTCAAAAATTGGGTTTTCCAATGATGTAGAAATTCCGCTGAAGGGAGATTCATCAAATTAGAGTTAAAAGTGAAACTTGTCAAAAATAAATAAATAAATTTAAAAAGAAGAACATTTACAAAAAGAAAGAAAAAGGATCTGGCAGATCCGGAAATGAATCTGAAATTAAGAAATAATTAAAGAAAAACATAAGATAGAAATGTACAGCTTACTGTGTTCTGATTGGGAACCAGACAAATTTACCCTCCTCTACTTTCAAAATTAGTTGCAGAGTTTGTCAACAGATGGCTATGCTAATTGAGAAAATCTATGAATCAATGTTTTCAAAATATATATTATTTGCAGCAACAACGTGGCATAGTGTGAAGTTAAAATTAACATACGCTCCCGCAAAGACCTATTTGAAATAGAGTGAAATTCCATAGAAAATACTGTTCCTTAGTCTTATAAGACATTGATTTCAGTTCTGTCTGCTGAAAATCCTGTATTTTCAATAAATTTAAGCTTTGTGGAAATAAATTATCTGTTTTTCTTATAGGTACTTTACATCAGTTTATGGATCAGTTTTTGGAACAAAACACATATTCCTGCTTTTTTTTTATCCAAGTGAATAGCAATACTAATCAAGATTATTTATCAAAAATGAAAAAAAAAACATAAGCTTAAATTTTTTGATCCCAGTGAATAGCAATATTAATCAAAATTATTCATAGTTACATTTCTACGCATTAGTGTTTGATTTCCCAGTCAATCTAATTTCAGTATTTTTAAAATCTTTTTCTTTTGTCAATATTATTTAAATTATAAATTGTGATCTAAAACGCGTTTTACTTTCCAAGGTTTAAATAAAACTCAAATTACTCAATTATCAATTACTTATTTAAATTACTCAATTCAATAATAACTCAATTCTGGTAACTACATTTTTCCAAACACAAAAACATCGTAGAAAAATTACGTTATTTAGCCTTTTCTTTACTTGTCATATTCTTAATTAGTTTAATATTTTTGTTTTCAAAACAGGTTACTTCTCTTTTTTTAAAGTAATCATTTTTAAAAGGTTTCATTTTCACTTTCATTGATTTAAAAAAGAATAACTAAAACCAGCATAATAGCTCCGAATTCATTTAAAATGAATAAAATCACAATAGTTAATGTACGAAAATTATATTCCATTTTTTTTTCTCCGAATGGAAAGAAGTTTGAATTATTTCCAAACTATTCAAAACAAACGCCTAAAGAACTCGCCAAAAAAGGAATTTTCAACAAGAAATACTATTTCGTTGTTCGATTGTGTGGAA
Organism: Parasteatoda tepidariorum; assembly: GCF_043381705.1. NCBI lineage: Eukaryota > Metazoa > Arthropoda > Arachnida > Araneae > Theridiidae > Parasteatoda > Parasteatoda tepidariorum. Next base: position 27,955,712 of record NC_092210.1, read on the forward strand.
ACCTTTGCATGGCATGCTGTTCGAAAATGACTTTTATATGAAATAGTTTGACTTAGATTTAATGGAATAAATTATCATAGAAATGATGTTACCGTAAACACAAATTGCATTAGGGAATGAAATCTTGGAGAGGAGAGTTTATTTATTTGAAAAAAAAGAAAATATTGTATTATTTATAGAAAAGTTTATATTCAAAAACAAGCTTTTTCTATCTTAAGTCCTTTTTTTGTAGTGTACTTTTTTCGGAGGAAAAAAGCATGACAACAAGAAATAATGCTGCCAGAAAAGGAAAAACAGAAGAGAAAAATTATTTATTTCTAGCAAAATCCTATAAAAAAAAACTGCAGGAGAGACCTCAAATCCCATGGTTTATTGATTTTGCCATTTGGAGACAATTTCTTTTAGCCTTTTTAAATAGGGGTTTCAAGTAGAGATGTGACACTGAAGATAAAGTTTGGGTAAATATCCTGCGTTTATTATTTTATTTATTTTTAGAATTTTATTTTCATTCAGTCAATTCATGAATAATCAATTGGTAGACTACCCAGGCCTATTTCTCTTCAGAATTTAAGAAAAAGAAACATCCAATGCTGGATAGCTTGAATTAAGGCATTGTAGTTAAAAAAAAAGTAAAAAGATGCAATTATATTAAGTATTAACTACAAATAACTATTAACTAATAACTATATATTAACTCATGTATATTGGGCCGGGATAAACTGGTCGGTAGGGTGCTGGGCCCATGTCCGAGAATACGTTGGTTCGAACCCCGCCGGCCGAGGACTCCCCGCGCAGTAAATTGTGACTGATGCGTGTTAAGTCTGTCGAGTCACAAAGTCCTCCATGTTCCCATAACAAATCAATACCACTGGATAGGAGATAGATCATTCTCTGATTCAGGTCAAAATTACGATCTGCGGATGTATGAATGGGTGCACCCTATAAACGGGTGTGACGTATGGGTGTGACAGAAGTCGAATTCTTGGCCATAGATGGCGCCACTGGAAAACAAGAACAATAGCACCCCTCTGCCTCAACAGGCACACGATGGGGGAACTAATATACATTAACTAGTAGATAACTATTATTTTAAATTAATTCCCACTGATCAGGTTAGCTCGCCGGGTTGTGGCGAGCTGGACTGGTAGCCAGACGTGGACTATACGGGTAAGGGTTTTGCAAACCTAGGTACGTGTCCACGTCTGGAGGGAAAAAAAGTAGATAACTATTAATAATTAATAATTAATAAAATACCTCAAAACGAAGATACTGAAAACTTATTATGAGTTATTTTCAGTTTCCTTGACACCTAACTATAAGCATAATAATTTATTCAAACTTCCTTCAATACTGAAAAGTATGTTTTCTCTTATAGTATTTTTTTTCCAAAAATAAATGTTCTTGAATCTTTGTCAAAGACTATTTCAATTGTTGGAAATTATTGAAAAGTTTCAAAAAGCAAAGATACTGAAAATTATATATTGCAAATTCTTTTTACTATTCTTGTAACCTAACTAAAATAAACATCATTTCTCAAAGAATGTACTTAAATGTTCAGCGAATTTAAGAAATATGTCTTTAGAATATTTTCTTTCAGAAATTTACCTAACTCAAAGCTTATTTCAACCATTGACATTATTTTCAATTCAATGAGACAACAATTATTGAAAAGTTACGAAAAACAAACTCGCTGAAAATTTATTATTTCAAATTTTCAGTATTTTTGACACTTAAATATAGTTATTATTCGAACGAATGTTTTTGAACTTTCTTCGACCCTCAAAAGCAATTCTTAAATAGGTTTTAAATAGGTCAAGGTTCTTAAATAGATCCTTAAATAGGTCAAGCAATTCTTAAATAGGTTTTTTATAAAAATAATTGATTTCGACACTATATCTATGAAAAAGCCTATTTCAATAGTACTGACATTATTTTATATTCAGAAAACCAAAAATTTTTGGATTGCTATAAAAATAAATCCAATTAAAACTTATTACTTCAAATTGTTTTCAATAATTTTGATACTTAAATATCCTATTTATTATTTAAAGAAGAGCGAACTTTTTTTGAAGCTCAAAAACATGTTTTTAAAGTTTTTTTTACAAGCTTTTAAAGAATTCTCTTTAACTATTTTTTTTATAATTAATTTTGAGTTTATACCTATGTCAAAGACTATATCAACTCCTGACTTTGTTTTCAATTCAACGAAGAAGAAGTTTTCGAAAAGTTCCATAAGCAAAGATCCTTATAATTTATTACAAATTATTTTTAGTATTTTTGATATCTAAATATCAAACAATAAAAAACATACATCTCATTTCTACGACGCTCAAAAACACATTCTAATAATGTGTATTTTTTCTCGGTATGATTCATTTTCCCTCAACAATTATGCCAATCCTTGTTTGAGGCACTGACAATATTTTCATTTAAAACAAACAAAAGTTATTGAAAAGAAATTCAGAAAGATAATTGTCTTAGATTGCTGAATATTCATGAGAATTCAAAATACCTAAACAGAAAGCAGGACCGCAGAGTATATTGCAAAACTGCGAACTGCTTGCTTCTTCATCTTTAGTGAAGATGTCGCAGCTGTGTGACAAGGCAAAATTGCACTGAAAGCCTTATAAATGAAGCTGACATCAAAAGTAGAAAGATGTCATGGAATATACGGGAAAAAAGAGATTTTTAGTATTCTTATTTTGTTTCCAGGCTTAGTATTTCGGATCTTTCACTAAGATTGCTTTAAAAAAATTGAATAAAAACACAAAACATTGACTAATTTTTTTAAAAAATTGTTCATTTTTTTCAAACAAAAAAGCTAAATTTAATTTTTTTATTTAATTTATGTATTAATTTGAGTAGTTGAATAAAATTGCTAAATTAATCAAAATTTACTATTGCAGGACGTCATTTAAGTAATCATATAATAAAAAATATTCATTATAAAATCTTTTACTATAAAATCGCTTTGTGATGTCTAAATTATCAATGCACAATCTTCTGAAAAATTATCTTAAACCCTCATCGTTAGGGAAAAATAATGTTCTCCAACCTAATACCCCTTGCTATAAAAAAGAATATTCTAGAAAATAGCGAAAAAGTTCTTTCATGTAATTGTGGAGACGATATTGTCTTCTCTTAGCAGAAATTGTTTTAGAAAACCCCCATACACCTCAAAATGTTGCTGTGGTCAGATTTGGTGTTCCCATAAAACCAGAAATATAGTAAATTTTACTATATTCTGGAAGTCCAAACCCTACTTTTTTGTCTCAGTGATGTAAACCGAAAAAGCAGCAAATGTTTTTTTTTCCCTTAATGTAAAACCAAAACTGTTTTAGCTATGAAAATTTTTTTTCAGTCTTTATTAAGTTTAGACTTAATTGATAAAGTCAGCTGTATTTTACTCACGTTTTTAATTGGTAACATACAGGCACAAACTGTGAAAATTATAGTAAAAAATTCCAGATCAAATTACTGTAAAAAGCTCGAGTGCTTTGGGTGTAGCGTTCTTAAAATTCATTTTACAGTAAAATCCATTTTCACCGTGAAACCTTATACCTTATTTTTTACAGTATTATTTATTTAATAACAGTAATTCAATGATTTTAAAGTAAATATTACAGCAGAAATTCATTATATCAAAATTTTTGAGCCGTAAAGTTTTACAGTAAAAATTGTTTTTACTGTAAAAGTACCCGCACCCTGAGTGAAAGTACATTAACCGTCATTGGACACAGAATTTGTTTACAGTGTGAAAAAATCATACAGACAGTACATGCTACCCTGGAAAATAAATTCAGTGAAATCTTAGAGATAAAATTAAGAAAGAATATTCCATGCTTTCCAAGAGTAAACATTTCATTTTAAAAATTTCCCTTATTTAATAGAGTATGTGTGTTTTTTCATTTATCTTGTTGTGGTAATTTACGTATCTGTTCGTAATACAACTTACAAAATAAAATTCGTTGTTGGTGATACATTTTCTAAAACTTTATTCATGATGAATGGAAACTTTTCAACAAATAAATACTTAAATAAATCTAAAAAAAATTTTAAAATGGCACAAATAATGAAACGATAACATTTTAATAAGGTCCTACTAATAAAAGTTTAATATTACATAAATGTAGCCGCATACAATTGTTTCAGATAGAAAGATTCATTTTGTCATAACCCACTTGTTTCTTTTACACTAACTGATTATTTTTTCTAGTTTGTTCAACCTTTTTACTGTTCAAACCTCTTTTTTTTCCGTATTGTAACTTGTTTGTAATTTTCTCCTGCTTCTCTGTGGTCCCTTCTTTCATTCTACGAGGCTGAGGTTGGTTTTTCCGTATCGAACCAACTCTATGGTTGCATCTGTTCCTATGATATCGTGATATTATATGCAGATATAACGTAAAGATAACCTTTTATTTCCCTGTGTATTGGTAGGTATTGAGTAATTATATTGATTCTACCAAAAAATCACTAGATTACTCAACTTCTGATTTATAGTAAAAATAAAAAAATAGCTATCTTATTTCAATTAACAGTAAAAAAAAATACGGTAAAAATATATAATGGAATGAACAATATGACATACCGCCATTTTTGCCTTAATAATTGTCATAAAATCACTGAATTACTCAAACTAAATCAATATTACTGTGAAAATTACGATGTAATATTTTGCGAAAAGAATGGATCTTACGATAATGATTTTTTGGACGATGCTCACAAAGTGCCGTTACTTTGTACCCTAATAAAAACAGGATTTTTTTATTATATAGATTTAGTCACCTGAAAATATTATATAGCTGTAGAAACCTAATAAAGGCTAATAAGTAAAATTAAAAATTTTAACTACTCATTTAATTATAATTCCATTGAATAAGATGAGGATAAAAACATATAAATAAATAAAAGCTTTCATATATTTACCATCTCTACTTTAATTAACTTAAAATGAATACTTCAAAATAAATCTAAAGCTTTATGTCTTTCTTCAAAAAATAATGTTGTATGTTTAAAGTAAAAATATAACAGTTTTTAAAATCAAATGAAAATTCGAACTTAAATATTTAAAAAAAAACATTCCAATTTAGTCTGAAGTATTAAATGAAAAAAAATATTATCAGATTGATAACAAAATTAAATATTCCTTAGGTTACAGGCAAGCATTCCGGATTATTTTTCAAAATTATTAATCTTCCTTGAAGTTAAATATAAAAACGATCACTTTTTCCAGAAAATATTGTTGATTTATGTATGACATTTAAAAGAAGTAATTTAAGCAGGTTCCTTATAGAAATCCCATTAGACATTACAATCTGAAATTTCTTTCTGACAATTTCATTAAATGGGCATTTTATCTTAAAGAATATTCTGGCACTATTTTTAATATTTCAGCAGTTAAATTGAAAAGAAAAAAAAAGCTGTTGAGAATTATTGAAATAAATTCATTTAAATTAGGATTTGTTTTTGAAAAAATCACTTATAATAACTAATTACCTTGTTTTAATTAACATCATACATCATGATTAAAATGTACATTTTTAAAATATATAAGCATCAGACAGAAGCAAAAATATTATTCCTTACTGTTGAAATACTTCATGCTGTAATGCGACTTTAGAAAAGTCAAATTCGGAAATTAAAGTGAAAGTTTTGAAAAAATGTTGAAGCAGGTAACTAGCATTAATTTTCTTTGACGAGAGATTATTTTAATAACTTATGACTGAAATTACTAATTGTTTTTTCTTGAATGAAGTAGTTATTATATTTTAAAGTGTCTAGAAAATTATCAGTGATTTAAAAAATCAACTAAGAAAAAATTAAATGAGGTCGAAAAACATGATTTGTAGCATAGTGATTAACGAATTAAATTTTCCCCCACTAATTTCAGAGTTAATTACTAATTTTCTTAATAGATGGCACTGCTAATGGAGAAAATTTTTAAAACAAGATCTTCCGCATAACCACCATTTAAATCAGCTACATAACCGTCATCATCCGTTTTCTTAAATTTAAGCAGCAAATCTTACATTTATAAATTATTTTATTAGATTTAATTTAATATAAAATTTAATTATTTTATAATTAAGAATTAGATTTAATATATTTCTCAATTAAGCTATCATTTTTGGGAAGCTTGCTAGGTTGAAATATTGCCTGCATTGCCGAGGAGACTAAAATTTTGTCTGAAATTCTGAAGTGAAATTTCGACTGAAATTTTCATTCGACTGCATGTAGAAAGAGGCAACTTTGTACATAATTTTAAAAGAAACATACTTTTCACATTAAAAATTTATTTAATACGTTACACACAATCAAAATCAAGCAGTACATCGATATTTTTATATCATAAAACAAAGCTTTATTTTTCTGTGCAAATAAAAAAAAGTCTTAAGACAATTTGGTAATTTTAAATATTAAGACAATTTGGTTCAAATGTGCTCTATGGATAGATGACTTCAAACAACTGAATGCATAAATACTTTATTACAGTTTTCGATGTAAAATATGCAATTAAGAGTACGCTGCATGATTGAAGGAAAAAAAAGTTAAGTTATAAAATAATGCACGTGTAGATTTACTTATATGAATTCAATCTTTGTGTAATTGTTTGGAGTACGGAATAAGCATCCCATATTCAAAATTTTAATAAGAAATAATTTCTTCAAGCAAATCTCCTTCAGTGAAGGATTTGGCGAAACTATTGCATTGATGATTAATTTTACTATTATTATTGGTACCCCTATTTGTGAGCTTTTTTGACTCAATGTAATAATGGTGAAAATTTTACTCCTCACTACTTCTTCGATTACTTCAGATAGCTATGTCTTGGCTTTCAGTACAATAAGGAAAAAAATTAATAATTTTGTGTATTCTATTTTTGTGCCTATTTATTTAAGCTTATTCAATTTAATTTTAAAAGAATTAAACAAATGATATCTCTCTTGTTTGGAAAAAAAGTGACAAATAAATCTCTTCTCAAATCATTTAGTTATGGCAATTACAATTAATTCATTATCTGTGTATTTTCGAATTTTCAATGATGCTTCATTTCATAAATTTTAATTCGTTCAAAAACTACTCTATTTTTGCTAAATAATTGAAAGAAAAAAGCATAATATTTGAAAACTTGGTTAAAATATGATTTCTTTTACCTGTAAGCTTTGAACTTTATTTTCATAATTATAGAAATTCAAGAGCTAAAAAAATGCTTTACTTTTTTAGACTACAGTATTCAAGAGAATCAATGAATTTGATTTAAGTCGTTTCTTAAAAAAATCGTCTACGCTTCGTCAGGATTAAGGGCATACATTCTCTATTTAAGCAATATTATTAATTTCATGAATTATATTACAATATTATATTCCGCATAATATATTACAAATATTACAAAATTATTAATTTTAAGATTTTCAAAAGTCTCCTCTATCCGTTAATTTAATTGTCCTAAATTTATTCTTAGATCTTGATTTTTTTATTGTTTTTGCTATCAACTCTTTTTAAAACAATTAATCATGAACTAAAAATACTTTAAATATAAAAATTATACATCTATTCTAGTATTTTCATCGAGCACTAAACGGAGTTATTAGTTGCAGTTTAAATAAAAAGAGGCCTCTGTGAATTTTGCCTACCAGACTTGATTTACCAATACTCATCCAAAAGCTTAAGTTCGCTTTGATCAACTCCTATTTGAGTAATTGTAAATGAGCTTTGATAAAACAATAAGTAAATGGCAAATTCCATTGCCTATCATTTTCAAATTAATTTATAACAAAAAATACATAAACTAATTTAATTAGATAGCACATTTATTAGTTTTCCGTATTATGTTAGTTAAAAACTAATCTGTTTGGATATTAAATTTTAAAGTGACACAAAAAGCCTAAAACAAAGTGTTTAAAAATTGTTAAGATTAACTCAATTATGAATACGTTAGCCGAAAAAAAAGGAAATTAAATAAAATGTAAAAAAGCACCAATTCGAATAAATTTTATTTAAAAACGAAACACTCTTTCCTTGATAAAAAAAAATTATTAGTACTAAAATAATCTTGAAGAAAATTAAAAGGCTGAGATCAATTGATTCAAAATATATTTAGCCAATTTTGCCTAACCTAAATGAATAAAAAAAATTTTAATAAATACATTCAATCTGTTATGATGTATATTTTTTCAAAACCTGATTTATATTTTATAAAAAAATAACGTATTTTAACATGAAACAACGTAAGACATATTTTTTATCTAATTCTAAATTAACATCACTAATAATATTGTTATACCAAATAAAACTACTAAATCTATTCAATTAAAGAAAATAAAATGGAAAACAGCATTATTTTAACTATTAATTTTATTTATAGTTAATTTTATTCAATCAAAATCTTAAACCAAACATAAAGTTAAATATATTGTATTTGTTATATATTGAGCAATTTTACAAATTTTCAGAATTATATCAAAAAAAATATATTTCTGAAGAAAACTAACTTTTCTTTCTACCTTATACTCAAGTAACTGCTGATACAATCATCAATAAAAACTGAATAAAATACTTAAAAACATTGTATCTAGAAAAAGTGATGAATTCTAAAAATGATATTTCTAAAAAAACTAATGAAATACATTTTGAAAAATGCATTTTCACAACAATAAAGATAAATTTACACAGTCGCTTTTTAATAATTCTCTTCGTCATAAAAAAATAAATAAAATTTTATCATAATAAGAACATTAAACAAACGATTAATCATGATAAATCCAAAAAGTTATGTCCACTTGACTATTCCACTTTCCCCTCCTTCCGCATCTGCGGACGACAGATAAGAATGACCTCTTGTGGTACTGGAAGCAAAAGTCTTGGCTTTACGTGGTCTACCAGATTGGCCAAGATTAATAGATAGGGGAAATGTTTGCATGGCTGATAATCATTGCAGAAATCCGTCAAGTAGCCGGAAGTAGGCTTTTTCCTGTCAAGAACAAACGACTTCCGGTCTTTTATGCGGGTTACCAGTTCAAGTGCCTTTTTATGCTCTAGACAGGAAAATATTTCCTTGATTTAATCCAGATAGGAATGGAGTTATTACTTCACATTATTTTAGTAATCAGGAAAAATCATTTAAAAGGAAAATGTTAGAATATTTAGATTTTCTCTTAAAAAAAATATATGAAAATTAAGAATGAAATAAAAATTAAGGTCTTAAGATTTAATAAGTTTTATTCGCTGTGAATAAGAAACTTATAGAAGGTAAAAATGCAAGAAAAACAAGGAATGAAATATAAAAGGAAAAATAAATTTTAATTTTTATTTGACAATATTTTTGAATCAGTTTCTTCCCGTTGGTAGTCCTCACACAATTGATATATTTTGCTTTGTCTATATTGAAAGGGTTATTAGGGGTTAAGTGTATTAGAAAGGGTTATTAGGGCATAATCATGAGAGCAGATGAGGTGATATCTTTTCGCTATTATTTTTCCTAATTTTGGCTGATTTTTATTTAATTTTGTTTTTAATTTTTAATGTGTTTATTAATTTTATTTTCATTTTTCTCCTCAAGATTTTTTTCACATTTTATTCGAATCCTCTATCATAAGTTAATACGCTTTTCTACTACCTGAAAGATAAAAATTTTAATATTGGTTAATATAATCGATTCGCCCATCGGACATAAAATGAATAACAACTTAAACAAATAAAACTTTTGAAATAAGCAAATAAACAATTTTTAGTCACTTGTTATCTGTTTGTTCATTATTATTGACCAGAACAACAACTCCAGTTGCACGCAAAGTTTCGCATACACCCTATCCAATCAACAGTCCAACTTTTCCTCACAGCAATTACATTATATTTAAAAATATTTACAAGGATATCTAATGGAGTGACGCCCGGTGGCTGAGTGGTTGTGCTTCGCGCTCCCATGCTACAGGTCTTGGGTTCGATCCTCAGGCCCCGGGCAAGGTTGACTCAACCTTTCATCCCTTCAGTGGGTCGATAAATGAGTACCAAGCATGCTTGGGACCTAAATACTGGGGATTCCGTGTTCCGCTGACCGCCTGACAGGAACATCTGCTCCTGCACCCCAGAGCCCAAGGCCAAGAAAACTGAGATGGGCACATTAGGCCCTGGCCCTCTATGGGCTGTCACGCCACTGAGTTTTTTTAGTTTTTTCATCTAATGGAGAAGGATTCTTTGACTTACTATATTTTTAAGGTTCCTTTTGTATATCTATTACACATTTAAAGTCTGAATTTTTGGGGCAAAAAAGGCATAACTGATCTAGAGTTTAGGGTAGCTCGAAAATATTCATCTCTAGCTTCTTGTTCAGATTCATTCGATACCTCTCTGTCGTCATAAGTTTGACACACCTTTCCATAGGTTGGAGGTAAACTTTGGCATTTCTCTAATGAATATAGCGTCAGAATTGATGATTAGCTTAATATCATATTCATTGCTCCACTTAATTATTCCACTACCAACATTGGGGCAGGATATACCACACCAGAATTTTAGTTAAAAATTTCAAAGTAATTAGAAGATTAAATGTTCCGGTCCTTGTTCTACATATTCCTGTCAACGAACAATATTTGTTGTACATTTTAAATGGGGATCTTGTTCCTTTGTCCCATTTCTGTTGGCTAACTATTGTCAACCGAGTAATTAGATTTTATATAGGAAGGATCTTAAAAGCAGGTCAAACCGTCTGAAAGCAAAAGACGTATAAGAAATTCCGTATAGCTGAGCATGAACTTCCAAACTTCGGACTAATTTAAAATCATTAATTGAAACTCTTACGTTTTAAATGCTTACCCAATACTGCAAGACTTAAATGAAGACGAAATCCAATCAATCATCTATAATTCGAACTCTACACACATTAGAGAAATAATAAAGTTTCCTCCTAAACCTTTCCTAAGCTGTGGAAAGGTGTATCAAACTCGTGACAGTGGCTTTAAATCTGTCTGTGAACCTGATGCTAGAGATGAATATTCAAGCAACACTAATGTCTAAAAATCAGAGTTTAAATGTGCAGTAACAATAAAAATAATCAAAACAATACAAATAAATTCTTCTCTATTGAAAATCTTTGTAAATATAATGCAATTTAACGTGCAGTGCACCAAAAAATGGACCACTTTGAATAACTTTTGATCTAATTATCGGATTTTCACGTTCTAGGATTTCAACTTAACTTTTTGAGACGGGGTGACAGCAAATATGCTAATTAATTTGCTAATTTTCGTAATTAGACCCAAAAACGCATTTTTTCTGAATAAGCACACCCCTTTTCCGTGAATTTGGATTTATAATTTTTTATTATTTTATTCAATAATTGCCGTAATAATTGAAATTTTGAATTATTAAGGTATAAATTCTTTTACACCTTTTTAAAGTATGTATTTTTACATGACAATATACAAAATTTAAGCGAAATCAATTGAAAAAAAATTTTTTTTTGAAAGTTGTATATTTAAATTTTGATTTCTCAGAAACTGTGCAACCGATTTTACTTAAATTTCGCATTTTCCATGTAAAATTACATATTTTAAAATGCAAGAAATTGTATATCTTATATATCGAAATTTTGTATACTGTTATTAAGTAAATTAATAATAAATATTTACAAAAAAATTTTTTGCATGGAATTTATCTTTGGAATAAACGAATTATGCGATCGGTTGCGAAAATGCTTCAATTCACTTAAAAAGTTCTCGTAATATGGAGCGAAAAACACCACAAAAAATAAAATTACCATTATGGGGTCCAAACTTTGGATAGCTCTAATGATCAAACTACGGAGACCATATCTCCCAGATTACGGCTACCTTCTATATTTTGGGGATGAGAAATCCAAATTCATTGAAAAAAAGATGTGTTTATTCAGAGAAAGTACGTTTTTGCGACTGATTTTGTAACTTAAAGTATCGTATGCACAAATTAATTAACATAGTTAAGGTCACCCCCTCTAAACATTAGACTTGAGTAGATCTTTAGATAGAAAGTAATTCAGGGTCGCCCGTTTTTTTGGCGAACTGTAAAACCATCTTCATGGGATGAGTTCTGAGTTCTTATTTACCAAATTTCTGCTTTGTTTCCTTTAAAATATTGCACTGAAAAAGAAAAAAATGTCCTTTTAGAGAAATATTTCATTTATTTAGGATATGAAAATCATTTTAAAAAAATACTAAAAACTTTAGCAAGTTTATTTCAAAAAATTTTTCCAACTTGAAAATATGTCAAAGATTAATTGTTCATGTTTTTATTGATTTTTTAATAAGCTGCAAGAACGAAAGATATTAAACGATTTTAAAAATCTGTAAGACACTTTCTTAAATTCTTATAAATAAGCAACTTTTTTGCAATAAATCGTTTTGAAACTGAACAATTTATATTTTCAATCCGCCCTGATGTGTAATTATTAATAAAAGTAAAAGTTTAAAAAAAATTATTTAAGTAAAGTAATAATGGAAATAGATTTCGGAAAACTTTTGATACATTTTTTAAAAATTTCTTTTTCTGCTGACGAAATTTCTAAATGGGCCCAGAAAAAAAGGACAAATGAATAACGTAGAAATAAAAGTATATTGAAACCATTGGAAATTTATTTCATACGTTTGCAAAATTCATATTTTTTCTAATTAAAAAAAACTGTATTTTATCAAATAAAATTTTTTAATAACTTCCGATTTTCACAGACAGAACTAAATATTTCATCAAGGTAGAACCGTTCTTTTACCTGTTATAAAATCATAACCAATTTAAGAAAACCCGAGATATATTTTAAAAAGTTTTTTTACTAAAGAAAAACATTTATTATTATTATTTTGCTTTTTACTTTTTTAATTTTAAATGAGTAAGCAAAATTTGCTAAAATATCTTCCGAGACATTTTTTTATATCTTACAAAAATTTATATTATTGATTTGTCATAAAACTGAAAATAACGGTCTTTGAAATTTGATTTATTATTATTTTAAACTTGATTGCTTAAAACTAGTTTATGAAATGTGACTAACTTTGAATTTATTTTTTATTAAAATTATCTGTTTTGTCTACATTAATTTCTCTATAGTATTTAAGGATTTATAAATTTTAAATTGCGTTTTCTAATATTTTTTGAAAAAAATTTCTAGTCAAGATTTTCAATTTCCTTAATTGATTTGAAAATTCTTGAAGACAAGTGTTGTAAAATATCTAAAAAATATTCCTAAAAATATTATGAATTTCTTTCGTTTTTTCAAGTCTTGTGATTTAGCGTTTCTAAGTTGAAATAGCGATAAAATTTGATTGTAAATTAAAAAAATTTTGTATACATAAACGGAAAAAATAAGTATTATTTTTTGAATTTACTGTATTGTTCAATTTATTATTAATTTAACATCATGTAGTAGGTTTTTAAATAAAAGAAGCTGGTATAAAGCATTTTGTTATGAAAGGACAATATAAAAGAAATGCAGATAACTTCCAACTCTACATTTTGCTTTAAGACTAATTATACAGAAATCAAAATAAATAACTTTTTTAAGAAACATATCAAAATATCAAAAGTACATAGAATTTTTTAAACTCAAAATAAAGTATACAGATATAAGATTGCAGAATTTTTAATGACATTTAAATCGAATAAATTATTGCAAAAAGAAGCTCTGTTTCGTCGACATAAACATGCATGTTTTCTCCCCTCTACTAAACAACTTCCGTAAATGTAAAACATTTAAGGCATTTTATTTCCAAATTTCATATCAAATTTTCTTGAATGCATTGCTTTTTTTTCACTCACAGTAAAGTATATTTTTGATTTTTTCTTAAAATTTATTTTCTTAAACAGTTCTCGAGCATAAAAAACCGTGTATTTACTTTTATGATCAATATTCATAAACAGCAAAACATGTAACAAGAAAAGACCAAAATCTTTTCCATTTTGATCATAGGTAATAGTTAATTGTTAAAAGATCGAAAGAAGTGTAAATGTAAGAGAATGAAAAATAATATTATCTGGTCATTAACTACTCATTTAAATCAACTTTACATTTTGGAACATCTGCACGTGAATGGATAAATGTGGCAGTAAAAAACTACCTTTTGACTTTTCACATTTCTTACGCCCTTAAAGTTTTCTTAAAAGTTCTCGTGATATAGTGGAATACGAAAAAAAATTAAATTAACATCTGGATCGCTCTCGTGACCAACCTATTGGGACTATATTTCCCATGTAGTGGGAACTAACTATATTTGGGGGGGGGGCAGCAATCCGAAACCGGGATGGGGAGGTATGTTTATTGAGAAAAAATGCGTTTTTGTGTCTGATTTCGTAGTTTAAAGTATCGTCTTCACTACTTAACATATCTGATATCAATGCCATATAATCATTTCAAACAATTAAGATTAAATCCTAGAACGTAAAGATCCAACCATTAGAGGAAAAATTATTCAAAATAGTATGTACTTTTTCTTCTTTTATACACTGTACATGGAGTAATTAACCCGGCTTTCTATAATCCTCCATAAATATAGTTGATCTTATTACCAAAGTTGATGTTTTACCTCAACACTTCATCAAATCATCTTAATCTACCAAATATCAACTGTATATATAGCTCAGTTTGGGGATGACGTATGTAATGCATGTCATAAACTAAAGAGAAAAAATTTAATATTAACTTTACATTTAATTTATAAGAGTTGAACAATGACGGGATTGAAGCTTAAATCCACGTAATAAACAAAAGGAATCCCTTAGAGCGTAGTAGCATAATTTAGAACTTCTTCAAGAACTGAAACGTACTTTATTGAACTTTTTGTTCTTTAATACAAGAATGAAAGAATTTATCCGGAATTAATCATTATATTTTCAATATGTGAAAAAGTAAAACATTAAAAATATATCAAGAATACGCATTATAAATCTAAGATATGCAATTAAAAAAAAATTTATGAAACATGAGACTACTAACAGTCAAAATACTACAATTACTATAGCTTGCAGTTTCAGATACATAAGTTGCTCATGAAGCAAATAGCCATTTTATAGATACCCAAAGTATAGAAGAAAAGAACATGATTTAAAAAACATTAAAAAAAAGAACTTATATCTTTCAATAAAAGTTATCGATTAAGGGGTGGGAGATTTTTGCCAAAAAGCTGGCTACAACCAGAATTGAGGCAATAATTAAAAATGTGCCTCATTTCTCATTGGAATTGCATTAGATTATGGCGGTAACTTCTTTTTAATGGCTTTGGTTCCAGAAGAAATGATGGGAAAATAAATGAAATATCCTAAATTATTTTTAAAAAAAAATCTAATAGCGAAAATGAACAACAAAAAAAGCATGCATAGCGAACAAATTCGCGATAATTTTCCCATTACCGATTTCATTACCCCAGGGTTGTGATGAAAAGAGCTTTAGGAACAGCAGTAAGTATAAAGTATCATGCCTGGCTGGCTGTTAAGTACCACTTAGCGTCAGTGGTGCTCAAATGCACAGTTGTTTTGCATCTTGGACGACTAACTTTCTAAGTCGCAAGCTTTCAGTCTTATATATGAGCAATTTTACAAAGGAAAGTAGGTTCTTATATTGCAGATCAACACAATCCTCAGTGTATCAATCTTATGGAAAGAATATTCAAACGTATGATTATTAAAACAGGTAAACAAAAGCATCAACCAGTTTATATAAATTCATAAATGTGCTACGTTTGTTCACGTAACGGAAATCATATTTTTCAGCAAACTTTTAATTTTCGGGGTAGTCTATGTTGTTTAAACGCAATTGATATTTGTTAGTACCATAATGAGTTTGGTAAATTGATTTTTAAAATATGTTTCGATAATATGTTATTTATATAAATTTGGAAAATGTGGTAAAATTTGGTACTTTTATCGTGACACTTTAGAGTAGGGCATAGCCCATTTATTAGATAAAATTCGATTTTTAGTTTCGTATTTTTATTACATGTGGGGTAATAAGAACTATAATTTTGGTAACGTGGTTTTCCGGGAAACCGCCACCTTACAAACGAAGAAATTACCATATGAATTATCATATGAATGATTTCTGAAAGTACCGTATATTTTGTTTTTATTACCAGAAATATTACCAAACAAAATTTTTTTCTTTGTAAAAAATGCTTTTTTGAGAAACCTCGATTTAACGTTTGCAGATACTCATTTATTCATATGTGCGTCAAAAAAAAGCGAGAAAGTGGTAATTTTTTAATTTGTATTTTTCCATGAGTGAAGTTCCGCATTCCAACAAAAAACCTAACACAGTTTATTAAGTACCAAAACACTTGCCAGAAATAAAAAAATAAAGGTTTTATTTTTGTGTAGGCATTCTTTATAAAATGCCTAATGTCAAACTAGCATTGTATTATATACATCAGGTATTTATAATTTCTGTACGTATTATATTTAAACACTATTAAATACTGGGGTTTCAAACTATGTCAGTATCATATACAATTGACATCCTAAACGGTTGTGTTTCATTTTTTAAGAGCATGAGAAATTTTTAAGAATAACATAACAATTTTAACAAAGAAGATTGATTAAATAATAACAGCCAAATGATGACATTTTTCGCACTTTGCCAAAAGGAAGCAATTGCTATTTTATAAAATAACAAGGCATTATACACTATTCCTAGGTAATGTTTATATAGCAATTTATACGTTTCATACTTTCAAAAAAAATTAGGTATTATCTATAATAATTAGGCATTCTAGAGAATATATGAGTCTTATACATTTCTTGCAACATACATGACTGTAAATTCAAATTTAGAAGACAATGTTTTGAGATCTTTGGAATATTGAGCATGAATTTAAAAAAAATAGTCATTTTCTTTCAAAAATACTTTTTTTGGTTTGTTTCCTTAATTGATTCATTATAGTTTAGGAAATTAAGACCACAATTTTTGTCAAAAATATATCTTTTTATCAAAATAGTTAAATAGTTCTCTTTTAATACTATAGAGCTATAAAGGGCGAGCTTGCATTATCCATTTCCACATAAAGAATGAGAATTTAACTTCGTAAGTACATTCGAATTTCTTATTTAAATAAAACTAATCACTTTTTCTATAAAACTGTTGCACTTATACTTGTTGTTTAACAGTTTCTTTTGAATTATGTTTTGAAACTTTTATCGCCTCTTTAATTAAGGCTTGAAACAGTTTATCATAATTATAATTGTCATGCCATGTTTAATAAACATGAAAACTTCAATAACGAATTTTTAAAAAAAACAACTATTCATTCCATATCTACTAAACAAACTAAATACTGTTTATAAATAATTGAACAACAAACAGTATTTAAACTGTATTTCCTATGAAGATGAGAAAAAAAAGATAAATTTCTTCATTTATGCTTTGAATTTATTACTTAAATTAATTACTTTTTTGAAAAAAATATCACATGCATACTTTATCTTAAAAATTTATCTAATTTGTTTTTGATTCGAGAATTTGAGGATTTAAAAATGCGTTTTTCTGTTTATCATCGTAATTATAATTGGCACATATGTAAACTTCAATATGAAGATACAAAAATGAGTTTTAATTCTATTTCTACTAAACAAACTACCACCTGTTAATAAAAAATTGAAAAAAAAACAAGCAGTATTTATACTGTATTTTTTTAAGAGATGAGAGAAAAAATGAGAAATTTCTTCATGCATGCCTTGAGTTTTTAATTTAAACGAAAGTTATCGCTTTTAGAGAAATATTACGCGTATACTTTATCTTTAAAAATTTATCTGATTTGTTTTCAAATTTGGTTTTGAAAATTTGTTTTTCTGTTTATCATCATAATTATAATTGGTACACATAAAAGCTTCAATATCTAGTTTAAAAAAAACTGCTTTTAACTCCATTTATTCTAAAATTTAAAACTGTTGATAAAAAATTGATGTAACAAATAGTATTTAAACTGTATTTGCTGAAAAGATGAGAAAAAGGAGAGATTTCTTTATCTTTGTCTTAATTTTTTTTTATTTAAACGAAAGTAATCACTTTTTGAAAAAAAAATTCGAAAGTATACTCTCTTTTTTTTAACATTTATGGAATTTTCCTTTGAACTATTTTTTAAAACTCTTCTTTCCTGTTTATCATCATAATTTTAAATGATATACATAAAAACTTCAATACGCAGTTTGAAAAAATTACTCTTAATTTTTATTTCTACTAAACAAACTAAAAACTGTTGATAAAAAATTGAAGAAAAAAAAAACAGTATTTAAACTGCATTTTCTGAAAAGATGAGAAAAAAAGGAAAGATTTCTTCAACCGTGTCTTGAATTTAATGCTCAAAAGGCAAAAGTCTAAATATAACTGGATCCTTATCGCAACTGAAACTTTTTTGGCTTCAGTTTTGGAACTTTTCCCCCTTTCATTTTTTATTATTATAACACTGCCTACCTTTTTCTAAAGGTAGAAAATTCTTTTATGTAGTATTTTTGAATTTCTATAATACTTGTGGTTTCTTTGAAAAGATTCGCGCAAAAGATTTCTTTCGAAAAATTGTTGCTTGAAGAATCTGGCAACGTAAAAGGAAAATCGAAAGAACTGGAAAATGTCCAAGAGAATCAGATTACAGCTTGAAAATAACTGAAAAAATAGTTGTGATTGGTGTGCTTTAAATGTAAAACTTCATCTTATTTTTAAGTTTCAAAAATTTTTCTTTTTTGTTTAAAGTGATTTTAATTTTTCAAATATGTTTTTGTTAAATATTCGCGAGGCTTCACAAAGTGCCAAAACAATAAAACCCACACTAAGAAGCAAGATTTCTAAATAAAAATTTAAAAAAATTAAGAGGATTTTTTTTAATATTAAGCTTAGCCTAATACCTTTTTATGTAAAATATTTAATGTAAGGGTCATAAAGCGATAAAGCAGTTTCAAAATAAAATAAATCTGAAAACTAGATTCTATTTTTGCTAATAGTTTTTCTTTGCTCACTACGTAAGTCCAAATGTTTTTTTCTTTGATTAATATAATCAGATAAGCATCAGATGCACATTTCCTGGTTTTATGTTGAAAGGTTTTAGTCTAGTAAGGTGACTGCTTTTAGAATTAGTTGGTTTCTACGTATCCACTGGTTTGTATTACCAAAGAATAAAGGAATCAACCTTTTATTATCATTAAAATTCCAAGAATGAAATGATTAGTATATCACAAGACTTAATTATTTTTGGTTATCAGACTCATGACCAGTAGTCATGAATCCGATAACCCCACTTAAAGAACTAGAGTGTGTAAAGTAGGAGAGTGCAAAATAGAGAGTGTAAATCAGAGAGTGTAGAGTAAGAGATTGTTAAATAGGAGAGTGTAAAAAGAGGGTGCAAAAAAGAGAGTGTAAAGTAGATAGGGACGAGTAAAAGTGAGAAAAAAGTATTGAGTTATAGGGTCACAAATGCCTAGAGCAATTTTTTATGTCCATTTTATTGTTGAACAACAATATTTTGTTGTTTAATTTAATAATTAATTATTTTTCATTTGTTTTGAAGGGAGATGGGGTTTATGATTAGTGTCAGGGTCACATGTGTTTCAAGAAAGGGGACATTACCTCCCAAAGTGAATAGGTAGTGCTTAATTTAGCTGCAAAGATCTCTTCATTTTTACCAGCATTAAAGAATCAAAGAGGAGAATCAATTTAACTTGTGTATATCTACCTTGTTGCAAAGCTGTAAAGCTGGAGAAAATATCTTTCCATTTCTATATATTGATATTTGTTAGAACAGATAGAAGTTTGGTTAGGAAATATATTTGTAAAGATGGTTGGTGGAATCAGTCTTCAAATGGATTCTCAACCTTCAATTAGCGATGCGATAAAGTTAAAGGGCATATAGTGTACGGTAGTTTTATTTCGTGAATTTCATTACGTTAGCTCTGAGAATTGCACTCACTTGTTTTTCAATAAACAAAGAGAAGAAAATAATATATCTTTTCAACAACTTTTTTTTAATGGTTTTTATCTCTCTTTACTTATTTTACACTTACACTTTGTTTACCAATTTTTTTCATGGAACAATGTTTTTTCGTTTTAAAAATTATCATCATCAAGCGATTCTTAATTTCTAACTGAATTATCTAAAACAGTATCATTTTTAACAGTTCTATGAATTATTACCAACATTATCATTTTTGTTCCCACTTTTATAGTCACTGCGCCTGATGGGAAATGAAAATTTTTATATGTATACTTATTTCAAATATGAGTTAAAACAGTTAAGTATTAATATACTGATTACATTTTAGATGTTCTTCAAATATAACTTTATTTTAAAGTTCCTAAAAAAGGCAACAAAGAAAAACTAGCATGAGTATGGTTTACCAGTGTTTATCAACAATAATGAGCTCAACTCCACAGAAAATAATCTGACACTTTTCTATTCTTAACTGTAACTCTAGTTAATGAAGTACATTTGTTAACTTAGTAGTGATTAAAAACATTAGCTAAATGATTAAAGGTACAGAAGAGTTACTTCAGTTTTAGAAGAGAGCCTTTCTGAGGAGTAAAAGTTGGTTTTTACGCAGAATGTTGATTACATTGTCATAATTAGAGCCCGGATTTTGATGACCTAAAAAATCCCAATTAATGACCTTGAAAAGTGCAAAAAATGCCCTTAAAAAGAGCAAAAAATGCCCTTAAAAAGTGCGAAAAATGCCCTTAAAAATTTTAAAATTGCGCTAAAAATGCTTTATAACATGACTTTAATAAAGTGAAAATATTGAACTAAAACAATATTTTACTCTTTAAAATTATTATGAGTCATTTCAAAAAAATATAAAGCAATGCAATACTTGTTCTACGTTCATTAAAGTTTAAAAAATATGCTTTATATCCTAAAATAACCAAAAAAGGAAAATATATTGACTCCGAAACATTTTCATTTTGTATAGAAACTTTAATGAATATAACAACTTCCATCTAATAATATTACTAAATATCAGAATTACATTGGATTATTAAATGTTTTTTTATATTTCGAAATGTAAACGAGCGTCTCTTGTCTGAAAGTAAATTTTTGTACCAGGAGAAGATTCTTTCAACGTCTACTGAAGTTAATGGTGCGTACTTGAAAAAGACGGTCTCACTTACTGACAATTCTTCTTCAATTTGGAAAGTTGTTGCTTCACCTGTTAATACACCAGAGATTTTCTTCATTGTTTGGAAGCCAGTGTTGTTCTCCAAAACTTTGTTCAATTTAGCGGCTACACTTTGTCCTATCTTTCCCCTTGCTTTTTGCAAAAGTTGATTCATTACGTCAATATAATTTATTGCATAGCAAAGTTCTAATTCTTGTTTCTCCAAGCTTGTAATTGTCGAGGACATAATAGCAAAGTTAGACTTAATAAATGCTAAGTTTCCTTCGATTTTATCAGAGGCCAACACGTTTTGCTCTATCTTAATTGATGCAGCATCTTTTGAATCAAAACTACTGACGATAGACTTCACTATCTTAAAATTTTCACTGTAGTATGAGCATGCATCCAACCAGGTACCCCATCGTGTGATTACTGGTTTAGGGGGCAAAGCTGACAAGGAGCAAATGTATTGAAACATTCTAGAGCATAAATGTATGCTCTAGCAAATTTTTTGGAGCATTCTTTGAGAGTTTTAATATGACATGTAAAATTATAAGGCAAATCTTGCATTTCATGTTATAAAAATCCCCATAAAATAAAGAAAATTGGAAAAAATTAACAAAAATCTTAAAAAATGCTTTAAAGTGCAAAATACTTCCCAAAATTTAAAATAAATGCCCTATAAATCTAAAATAATGCTCTATAGGACAAAATATGTCCGAAAATGCAAAAAATGCAAAAAAAATGCTAATGTCATCAAAATCCGGGCCTTAGTCATAATCATGCAATTGGTAACGAAATTGTGTAGCTTTAACCATTATGGCCCAGAGCTTAATTCTTTACTTTACTTTTCTAATCATATTATGCATAAATTTTACTTAAAAAAATGCATGTTATCTTAAATTCATATTTTTCATAATATATGCTTCCTTATTTAAATAAAATTACAAGCAAAAAAAAATCAAATAACACCTCTACTATTATAGTAATAAAAAAATTAAAATTAAAAAAATATATTAAGTTGTTTTATTTAAAAATAATGAGCCGTGATAGCTGAGTGGATGACGCACCGAACTGCCAGAGCCAAAACCAGTATAAGATCGGTGGGTACCTGCTTGTGAAGTAAAAGCGGTCTGTGCGTAGTGCCACAATCATGTCATTGGTCATGAAATTGTGGAGCATAAATTCTGGTGCCCTGAACCACAGCGAATTGTTGTCGAAATGCTTCACTTTACTTTATTGTTGTTTCTAAAGCGGCTTGCCAGTACCAGAAGTCTGCTTAGTAAAACTAAGCGTATTTAAGGTAGAAGGGTGCATTTCTTGTTTTTCATCGGCGCCATCTATGGCCAAAAACTTGACTTCAGCCACTCGCACCTCAAAACCCGTTTAAAGGGTGGTCATATTTATACTTCCATTCATTTATCCACAGATCGTAATTTTGACCAGAATCAGAGTACGCGATCAATCTACAATTCAGGACCCCCAGTGGAATGATTTGTTATGAGAACATGGAAAAATTTGTGACCTGACAGATTTAACGTGCACTAGTCAACATTTACTGCACGGGAAGTCATCGGCGGATGAGAATCGAACTCACGACCTTTTTGACGTGGACCCAACGCCCTACCAATCACGCTATCCCGGCCCTCTTTAGTTTATTAAAAATATTGTATAATAAATAGTTTAAAACCCGAAATACAATTTTACTCTTCTTGAAATAACTTTAAAATTTTAAAAAGTTTTAGCATCATGGAATGTGAAGAAAGTAAATAAATAAAATAAAATGAAAATTTCAAGCTGTCTTCTGGAACATTCTATCATAAGTAAGAAACCATGTATCTAATAAATAGATAAACTACTTTCTGTGTGAGAATATAAATTTCTTCCAAAAACAAAATTGAAAGTTATTTTTTTTTAAACTTTCATGAGAGCTTCTGTGAACCGTTTGTTCCAAACTACTTAAGAAGTACTTATTGAGAATGTTTTGTTTCAACTTCAATTAATCTCAACTTTTTTTTTTCCTTTTAAAAAAAATATGCTACAGTTATATATATTTTTTAAAAAAAGCAAACTCCTTTGAACTCCATTTTTTTGTTTACAATTTTCTCCTTTTTTTATTTAATTGGATTAACTTGTTTTTGCCCTGATGCGATTATTTTCTTCCAAGTACATCAGATTTCAGTTCCTTTTTTTTCAGCTTTCACAGGTTACGCTCCTGATAGTAATATACTCTACTTATATCTTTATTCATTTAGCAAATTTTTCTTCTTTTTAGTTATTTAGATTTATTTATTTAATTCGGGGCATTTTTAAGAAAAGCTTGCTAAAATATTTGCAATACCTTTAGGGCTTTATGTACAGGAATACAAATAAATAATGTTTCGCAAAGTCTACAAAAAATCTACAAAATCTACAAAAAGACTAGACATAATTCACTTTATTAAACTAAGTAGAGTGAATTGGAGAGCACATATTATTCGGATAAATAAAATTATCGCTTTCAACTAATTTTTAATGGTTCAACCATTTGTGATACGAAGTAGAAAAAGTTTATCTTCGATTTGTTGCGAACGTTGAAAATGACTTAAACGTTGATTGATTTTAAAATTGGAAGGCAATTGTCTCAGGAGGAGATATCTAGATAGTTTTTATAAAGAGGGCCTAAGCCCACACTTGACTGTCGAGCCAGGGATCACGATGTGTAAAGTAAAAAGAAAGATTTTATATAATCACCGTTAACTGAAATATTCAAGTTGAATTATAAAATTTAGTTAAATGCTAAGTTTAAACGCTTTTGCATGCAGGATGGTTATCAAATAACATAATCTCATTTGTCACTTTTTAGGAGACAATCGTTTAAATTCAAAAAGAAAATATAATAATTTTCTTACCACTATGTCTACCTATTTTGGAAATGAGTTTGGAAATAAGTTTTTTGTTTATTTATGAGAGCATGATTAAAATGTTTCATGACAGAAAAATATTTGATAGTTTATAAAAAGAAAACATGAAATAGAGAGAGTAGGTAAATGAACAATTGAGAAAAACCAAGTTAATTAAATGTTATAAAATAACATTTACATGTTTATATGCATTACACGTATGCAGGTTATATTTTTATTGCATGTATGTATTACATGTATAATATACATTATATTAATCTTACTTTACGTAAGTGCATGTTTCAAAGCCATATTAAAGCTTTTGTTAGAATAATCTCATTAAACAAGACAAAACAACACACATGACAAGTATATATGTTTTTTATTCCATAGTCTGGTTTGAGCATTTATACTGAACACTTCAACATAAGGTTTTTTTATTCGTTTGATGAATTACCAAACTACTCCTTCTGAATCACTTATCAGACACGTAGTGATTTTTTAAGCTCTGTACAGTACTTCTATTATTAAAGCAAATGTTTTCCATAACGCATGTAGGAGTTTATAAATATATTTTTAAAAACAATCAGTGTATCTCAATACAAAAAACTGCGAAAAATACTTAACACAAAAGTGGTGTTCGACTAAGTATTTTACTTAACCTCGAACCAAGGAGTGAAGCACCAATGACGCTATTTTTCACTACTTAAAGTAAACCAGTGTAAAAGAACGTTTTTGTTATTCAGAAACACAAAAATTTATTATTCCAGTAAGATATGATGCACATAAGAACTAGTCAAAATATTTTTATGATTCAATATATCTTCTTCCTCTTTGTCAATGCAACAGCTCCTTGCAAGCCTTGTCTGCTTCAACAGCTGACAAATGCCAGTGCCTCTTATCCATGACAACGCCCTTCAAACTTCTAATCTTTAGAGTGATCCGTGAAGGCTCAGTGGATAGAGCGCTCACCTTCCAGTGATGTGAACCGGGTTCGAATCCCGGCAATGACTGGTTGATGCGAATTCCGCATCCGGCTTGCATCGACCACAATGCTGACTTGAATTATCCTCAGTGGTAGACGGACCATGGGCTAGAGTCTCCTTGCCGCCAAGCAAACCGTGAGAGATTCTCGTGGTATTCCTCTCCATGTAACGCAAATGCGGGTTAGTTCCGCCAAAAGGTCCTCCACGAAGACAAATTTCTTCCAATTCTCGATCCAGGAGTTCCCTTGTCTACTGGATTGGGTTCAAAATAACAAGGATACGTAGTTGATCATTAGTAGTCATAAACCCAAAAATTGGGTCGGCTGTTCATTGACGGTTATTAAATAAAATAAAATCTTTATTGCTTTCAGGTCATTTTTGATGTCGTTCAGTCATCTAGTAGGGGATATGCCACTGGGAAGTGACCCCTTGGAGTTCTTAAGGGTCTTCAATTTACAGCAAGCATTTATTAACGAAATATTGTAACTAAGCATAAGTACAATATTTCTTGAATTAAAATTAGTTTGTTAACCAAACCTACACACAGCACAGATAGAATATTAATATGAATTCGAACAAGGCTGAACAAATCCGAAATGAATAGACGTTAAATATCATAAAATCATTTGACACAATTGACTCTGATTTATATAAAACTTATGAGAACATAAATATCTTTTTTTTTTATACAGCTGAAAAATCATACATTCCAATCATACATAGCTAAGCTTAGTTAGCCTTAGATGATCCAAAATGAATAGAACAAATCCGAAATGAATAGAAGTTAAATATCATAAAATCATTTCACACAATTGACTCTGATTTATATAAAACTTATGATAACGTAAATATCTTTCTTTCATACAATTAAAAAATCATACTTTCCTTTTATAAAAGTTTACATGAGCAGTTTGTCACATCAATCCGACAAGAAGATTAGAATTATTTAGCAAATAATCGATCATGACCTAGGATCTTGCTCCCCCGTAGGCTCAGGAGCCGTTAACTAAGCTTAGTTAGGCTTCGATGTCCACCATCAATCAAAAATTAAAAGAAATCACATTTCCAGAAATAATACTGACTACCATGTAAACTTATTATTCATGTGCAGCTGGAATCTTGTGTTATCGATAATACCACTTCAAACACAAATAAAATTAAAATTTACTTATATTTTCCAAAACTTATGGGGCACTAAGAAACAATGTATTGGTGTTAAGATGTAAATTGCTTGCCTCAAAGTGTATATGAAAGCTCTATTCCAAATGAATTGAAATAAAACCCAGATATTTTTTTTTAAGTTTTAACACCAAATTCAGAAAGTTATTACACCTCAGTTTTAATATTGAATCAGGTTGGACTTATAGTTCAATAAAGACTGTATACATTAATAAAATACACTGTAAAAAATTTTTGTGAGTTCAAACACCAAAAATGGTGGCATTTACTTTTAACCAGTGTTCCTCTAAGAGTTTTACTAGATCATGAACAAAGGACAGTTCTTGTAGTAAAATATCTAGAAAGCTTCTTTTATCACCATGTTTTTTATTTGGTAGTAGTAAAATTTATAATTATTATAAGATATGAGACACATACGAAACAGTGAAATTACTTTTATGATATAATCTAATATGAGAATCATAAATTTAGGATGCTTATAATATTTCTTAAAATAAAATTAGTTTGTTAATTGAAACTACTTATAGCATAGACAGATTATTAGCTACTACTTGATTTTTAAAGGAATAGAAAACATTTGCTTGATGTTAAAACAGTCTCTTTTTTTTCAAATCGGAAAAATTTGCTCTATTCTCACTATTCCCGTGACGTATATATCAAACTAAGTCAAATGGGTCAAAATGGGTCAAAAACCATTACAAGAAATAAGTAATATTTGTAACTTTTTCCTTAAAAATTTAATGAATGCACAGTGAATATCAACAGTATAAATTTAAATTTAAATTTTGCTGCAAAATTTTCGATCCAAGCATTTTAAGATTTTTTAAATAAATAAACGATAGCTGCAAGATATTTACTTTTTAGACAAGAAAATACTATATATTTTCTTAAAGACCTATCAAATAATTTTATGTGTCAGGCACAGTCTTCATGATAATTCATTGAATTATTTACTTCCTTCCTAGACTTTTTAATTTGATTGATGACTCCAATTAACTAACTCAGACAGTAATGTCAGTAGGAAATAATTATTTTTAACAAAGCAGATTTAAGCCAGACATAATCAATGCGAAACAGTGATAAGGAGAGTGTTAAATCGATTTTCAAGAAGTCTTAGAAGTTGTGTAATGTAGTCCAATATAATTTTTTACGGGAGATGAAGGCATATATAAATGGGCATTTAATCACAATGCACGTGGACAATTTTGTACAAATGTTTTTTTAATTAAAGTAACCTAAAATTAAAAACAAAAAAAGGAGCAGAACTTAACAAGCTATTAATAATTACAATAATAATTAATTAAAAAATTTACAGTAATTCATCCTGGAGTTTCAAATGTCAGAGTTAATTCGTTTTTTACGTTAAAAAAGCTGCAATAAATTTATTCGTTTTTAGAGAAACTGTTTCGTAGAAAATGACATAAGTACCATGAGAAGGTTTTAAAGTTCTGTAAAAAATCTTAACCTAACTCACTAAACCTATACTGCTTTATATTAAAGATTGAATGGTACATTCAAGGCAGTTTACAGAAATATTTGCCTAACAGGAGGGATATGGTGGCATAGATTATTGGCACTCGTTTCGTCTTGCAGAATTTTTGCATTTCATCATTCATTCATCATTTTGTTCATTTCATCATTCGAAATTTCGTGTTTTGATAAAAAAGAATCTCGTGATTTCTTGAAGAATGATTGCCAAAAATGCATTGCTTACACCGCTAGTGGAGAGCTTGTGGTTGTGAGCTCGATCCTATCAGCTGATGAAACAACCGGAGTGTGTATACGAAGCAAGGTGCACCTTAAATCTGCCGTTTGACTGAAAGTTTTATCGTTACTAGTGGCGTGGAAGTTTGGCAAGAAGAGTACCTGCTCTGGTGCTGTCCACGTCGTCTGACTTGGATCGAAATTGCATGGCATTCTACTATATATATACATACATATATACGTATATATATATATACACTCAATAGTCAAAACATTATGACCACCTCTTAATAACGAGTTGGCCCACCTTTAGCCAGCAGCACAGCTGCAACCTGCCTTGGCATGGATGCCACAAGTTCTTGGTAGATGGACGGAAACAGATTGTACCAGACGTTTAAGCAACGGTCACGCAAATCGGAGATAGTGAGACTTAGTAGCCTTTAAACTCTGAACTGCCGTTCCATGACTTCCCAAATGTGTTCTATCGGATTGAGATCCGGTGAGTTAGGCAGCCAGGAATTCAGCATCTGGAATTAACTGGAATTCAGCATCTTGTTCCTGGAACCACTCCAACACAATTTGAGCCTTGTGACACGGGGCGTTGTCCTGTTGGAAAATTCCATTTCCAGCTGGAGAAACAGAGGCCTTGTAAGGGTGTAACTGGTCCGCAATGATGTTCAGATACCCTGTAGCACTCATGGTCTGCTCTACCACAACCACGGGTCCCAGAGACGCCCAAGAGAAAGTCCCCCAAAGCATAATACCGCCACCACCGGTCCTTAGTATGACCTACAGTACATTGAGGGAGCAACTGTTCGCATGAAAGACACTAACACGGCCATCAGCGTGATGAATGACAAACCGTGATTTATCTGACCAGGCAACTCTCTCCCACTGATCCAGGGACCAGTCACGTTGTTCCGGGCCCAGCGCAGGCGTAGTTGGCGATGACGCTTGTTTAGCAAAGGCACACGAGTAGGACATTTGCAGCGTAGCCCCACATCCAACAGTGTCCGCTGAACAGTGTGCTCAGATACTATTCTACTTGACCCTGCATTGCATTGGGCTATCAGCTGAGCCACTGTCTGATTCCGGTTTTGCTTCACCAAGCGAGACAATCTACGACGACCTTTTTCTTTGATAGCGTGTGGATGTCCAACACCATGTCGTCTACTGCTGTTTCACCGTCATTCATCCACTTTGCATAAGTACTAACAACTGTAGATCGCGAACAACCCACGAGTCGTGTAGTTTCGGAAATACTTGTTCCGAGCCTTTGAGCCATTACAATCTGCCCTCTATCAAAGCCGCTTAGATCCGCAGCCGATGAAAGAATGATTCTTCTAACTCTCCAGCAACAGTTAAATACCACTTCCACCTGATCACGTCATCCAGGAGAGTTCATTGGCTCATTGCGAAATGCAGAGGTGGTCATAATATTTTGTCTCTTGAGTGTATATATATATATATATATATATATATATATAAAGTAGAGAAAACATAGAAACAATTACAGAACAATGGAAAAAGGGGAAAAAAAGAAGAATAAAAATAAAAATAATAAAAAACTGGACAAAAAATCCGGAAAAAAGGAAAAAAATTAATAAAAATCCAGAAAATAAAAGATGTAATCTTTTCATCAGCTCGCACTATTATATCCGTAAGCACTCCTTTTTTCCGGATATAATCGTGTGAGCTAATGAAAAGATTATATCTTCCATTTTCCGGATTTAAATTAATTTTTTTTCCTTTTTTTCAGATTTTTTACTGGTTTCTTATTATTTTAATTTTTATTATTATTTTTCTTTCCCCCTATAAATAAACTTCTTATGTACTATCCTCTCAATAATGGAAGAGAAACTTTAAGTTTTTGACTTTTTTTCAAAAAATGTCTAAATAAATATTTTTAAAGTATTATTTTATAAATTTAGAGGTGTTTAGTTCATCGATTTTTGATACTTAGCAAGAAGATTTAAAGCTTCCATAGGTTTAGAAGACCGACAGTAAGTTATGAAAGAAAACAAGTATTTTTGAACTAAAACTAAACTCAGCGGCGCGACAGCCCATAGAGGGCCAAGGCCTACTGTGCCCATCTCAGTTTTCTTGACCTTCAGCTCTGGGGTGCAGGAGCAGATGTTCCGGCTAGTTGGTCAGCTTAATGTGAATCCCCCAGTGTTTAGTTCCCACGCATTATTGGTACTCATTTATAGACCCATTGAAGGGATGAAAGGCTGAGTCAACCTTGCCCGTTCCGAGGGTCGAACCCAGAATCTGTGGCATTTTTGAACACCCTATGCCAAAAAAATCAAGCAATAAGCTTTTCACTTGGAACGATTACTTTGGTTGCTATTTTTAATAACTGCATTATTTTTACACACATAAACATTTTTGTAAAAAAATAATTTCTTTGCTATAACTTTATAAATATTCAATGGAAATAAGCAAAATTTTTGAAGCAAAAAATTTAAATTAAGTTTGAAAGAAAAAAAAACTGCGTAAGATATAAGTATTAAAGATAATTCTTTTATATTGTGCATGCGCAAAAAAAATTTAAAACATGTTTTATTAATTTTTCAGTGAATCGTATTTGGCAAGTAATAAAAAAAGTTAGATTTGAATATTTTCCAAATTTAAAAATTTTCAAGCAATTTTCTAAGTAGTTTTTGTACTTTTTAAGCGAAAGCTCAAAATGATGAAGGGTTTTTCAAAAATTTTATTTTGTATCACAAGACAAATTTTAATGACAATTGATGATACGTCACAATAATCTTCCAGAAACCAAAATGTGACGGTATGAAGGGTGGAAAACAGACTTTTTTTTTAGAATGATCCCCCTCAATGATGGTCTAATTTTTAAAAATTCTTGTTTAATGGTACAAGATCAAGATAGTTTCAAACCCCTTATTGTTTTAAACTTTAAACTTAAAAAAAACTTTAAAAAAAAACTAAACTTCCACACCACTAGTAACGATATAACTTTAAGCCACACGGCAGACTTAACGTGTATGAAAAATTGCATTAACTAAACACTTCTAAAGTTACAAAATAATCCTTTCAGTATTTCTTGAAAAATTTTAAAAAAATGAGAAAAACTAAAAGTATTTCTACCATTATTATAGGGGAGTGTACATACAATTCTTATTATACATAGTTCTTTATTAAAGCATTTGTTTAATTTTCGATTTTGGTCAAGTTATGATAGTGTGACAACCCATTTTAAATTGGTTGCCAACAATTATAAGGAAAAAACTTTTCAGAGAGATGAAATAGGTGTGATGAACAGGCCTGTTAACTACTCCAGTCACCTGATCAATTGTTTCTTTATAGGGCATTAAAAAAACAATGATAATAAAGCGGAGTATTTATTGAAATCATTAAAATCGGAAATCAGTGTCAGTTATAAAAAGAGAAGAAAACTTTACTCGGGTGCCTAAACGTATTTCAATATGCTTTTAAAAGCTGATAGTGACAAACCAGGGGAAAAAAAGCTATGATGAAACTAATAAAAAAAAGTTGTCCATAATGGAGTTATAAAAAATAAATCGAGCGTCAACTTGGACGTTACAGGTTTTTGACAAGTTAAAATGTCTTTCAAGTTTAATTATATTTTTTCGGTAAATTCAGCAATGTTGTTCGATAATAAATTAATTAAAAAAGCACGTTCTTATAGTGAAAAAAAATAGTGAGTAGACGTTTTATTCTAAGAAACAAAGATCTTCCATCTTCTTTGAATTCAAGATATGTGTTTATAATGAGTTGGGTTAAGACACTGTGGTTAAGACACTTAAGATAAGTGGTTAGGACACTGAAGTGTCATTGATTGTGAAGTTCTGAGAATCAATCTCCGGTGGAATCATAAAACCAACTTAGCTTTATATTGATGGATATTATCTTGTCTGAGATGAAAAGAAAGCCAATGTGAAATGCTGACCACAGTATGCGTTGTTCAAGAAACTAAAGATAGCCTTATTACCCGTGACATCTCTTTCCCTGTGCGAGATGTTGCAAAAAATACATTTAAGATTATAAGTAATAATAAAGATTATAAGTAGTAATAATAATAAAAATACATTTAGAAAATACTTAATTATAAGATCTTCGTATTCATTCTTTTTCATTCTAAAATTGCCTTTTAAAAGCAAATAATTTAATAATCCTTTTGGGAGTTTGTAATATTATTTTTTTAAATTTATATCAAAGTTCAATAGATATATATTTTTTTAATTTTACAAAATTTTACAAATTTTAATATCTTTGATTTGAAACTTTGTTCGAAACAAACTTTGTCTTTCTTTTTTTTGTTAAAAAATAATAATAAACTTCTACCAAAACATATATAATGCTTAACTGATTAACATGTATAATGCTTAACCAAAGCATATATAATGCTATTCACTGATTCTGATTCAAGGCATTTGCTTATATTACAACTAACACTTTTTAAGCATCAGTTTAGCTGATACATTTTTCACACAAATTATTAAATAGTCTTGGCTCGATATAGATTCGATTAACCCGGTATAACTCAATAAATATTTCATTGAGTTACGTATTTTCTTTTATCCAGAAAATACCTTTAAGTTTTAACTAATAAAAAAAGTTACACTTAATGTATCTAAATTCTCTACATCTTTGCAAAAAAAAAAAAAAAAAAAAAAAAAAAAAAAAAAAAAAAAAAAAAAAAANAAAAAAAAAAAAAAAAAACTTACAATTCTTCAATTATCAGTTGAAAATATAGGAAACATTAGAATAGTTTCGTTTGATAAAAAATAATAAATATATTTTTGTCACCATTGCATCTTTCAACTATTATTATTCTAATTATTATCATCTCAATAAATATTTTAGCATAGACTGATTAAAACAATGATAATGCTAGATGAATGCTTTGCAATTTGAGATTATGATGGTTGCTGAACACACTATTAAATATGCAATTTCGCACCAATCATGTTTGAATCCAGAAATATTTATACTAGAAGAGGGATATTGGAATAATATATTCATTTTTAAATTGAATAGCACAAACTTCGAAGTAGTTTTAACTAAAACCGTCATCAAATAATAAAAGAATGTTATAAAATAGCTTTGATTTAAATATTTAAATTCAATGAACGCTAATTGATACAAAATATTTGGGAAACTTGCTTATTGTTTTGTTCAAAACTGATTTTTATAAAAAAATTTTACAAAACAAATTATTTTAAGTTTAAAAATTTTGCATACATTGGGAATATAAATATGCAACATTGTAAAAAAAGGCTTTCATTATTCATTATTGTGATTCAATTTTACTGATGTTTTTTCTAGGATAAAAATTCATACGTTTATGGAGGGTTTAATATAAAAAGTATAAATGAATCGCTTATAAAAATTTAAAATTAACCTTGCAATTTATTTGGCAAGAACAAAAAATAATAACAATAACACTGATTTTTAAATCTGATGATAATTTTTTTTCAAGTCAAACAATCTATGTTACTAATTTCCTAAAAAATTATTTCAAAAACTCCATCAAATTGTGCAATTATTCAAACCATATAATTTCTGTTTTGTGACTAGTATGTTATTAAGTTTTTAATTTATAAGTGATAATTAGTTATTATTCATAAATAATATTATAATATTACTTAAGTTTTAATTTACAAGTTTATTTATTAATTTATATTACAAGTTTTAATTTATTCGTTTATTTATTAATTTATATTATAAGTTTCAATTTAAGGATGTTAAAATTTCAAAAAAAAAGGAAAAACTATAAAAAAAAATTCATTGAACTTTGACATAAAGTAAAGAAAATAATACAATTATAATAACTCCCAAAAGCATTATTAAATAATTAATAAATTTTCTTTTAAAAAACAATTTTAGAATGAAGAAGAAGAACTAATCTTGTAATCATTTAGAAATATATTTTTTGCAACAGCCCTCACAGGGAAAACGAGGTCCTGGATAATAAGGCTCCTTAGTTGCTTGATGAACGCAATCTGTGGTCAGCATTTGTTTTATGACTATCATTCCTATGAATATGGTGTTGTAGTATTGCTTATGTACTCTATTTCAATACGAAAATATGGGATTTTTTTTTTGCAAACATAAAACATTTGATAAAACTATTCATTCTCATTTAGTTGAAAAATTGGAAACTAAATTAAGCTATCTTCACTGTAATTAACTTGATTTAAGCCAACCATTAGCCTCAACTAAGTCATTCCTAAGTTTTACCTATTTCTATGCTTCTTCTATTCCTACATTTCCTGATTTCTTTCAATTCCAATATTTTGGCGTTTAATTTATTCCTATATTTCATATGTTTTTTCTTCTATTTCCATATTACCTATGTTTCACCTGAGCCATTGCTATGTTTCACCTTTTTCTATGTTTTTTTTTCTTCTTTTCTTATATTTCCAGCTTTTCACGTAAGCCGTTCCTATGTTTCGCCTAAGTCATTCCTATGTTTTACCAAGGCCATTCCTATGTTTTGTTTGCTAACAGCAAAACACATATTATATTTCGAAGTGAGGACCTTCAAAAACTCTCATTCTCCAATTCTGAGTCAGAGCTCATATGTATGAAATTTCTACACATATCTAAAAAATTTGGCCTATTTATATTTTGACCATCATAAAGATTTTTCGATACCAGCTGGTATATAATTGTAACTTTATCTTGTACAAGAGATTATATTTTTCTCTAAAAAGTTTGTACAGAATGCATAAAACAATGACTGTTAGAAAAAAAAATAAAGTCTACTTAAATCTAATCCATTTTTTAAGTAAAAGTATTGTATTTTTCGAAGAAGAAAAACCTTTCAACCAACTGGGAATTTAATTTCAAACTTTTAGGTCAAAACAAACTAGAGGTTGCGGTGTTCTTTGAAAAAAATACATATTAAACTTATTTTCTTTCGTATGTGCCACCTGAGCTGTTCTCAGTTTTACTATAACTAAAGTAGACATTTATGACAGCTTGCGAATTTGAAAAATCAAATCTATTTTCCGTTCCTTTTCCGCAGACCAATCTTAAGTTCGTATTTCAGAAGATTTTGTTAAACGAAATAATACATTTTCAGACATATATGTTTTCAAGTCCATTTTATTCACTTATAATAGTTAAAATTTCAAAATGAAAAAAAAACGCGTTCAGTCAAATAGCAGTAAAAGTTTTATAAAAACTAAAAATAACGGTTGAATTGCTTTGTTACATTTGCAATTATTTTTCACCAATATTTACAGTATAAATTCCCTAAACTATGAAAAATTCCGAATCAAATTACGGTAAGAAGTACCCGTACTCAGGGTACCAGTATTTTTTACCGTAAAATCCATTTAGACAGTATGAAACTTTGCGGAATAAAAATTCTGGTGTACAGCAATTCTCACAGCAATATTTATTATAAAATCACTGAATCACTGTAATTAAAGGAATATTGTTCTGAAAACAATGATATAAAATGTTATGGTAAAAATGAATTTTACGGATGCTGTACTCAGGGTGCCAGTACTTTTTACTTTAATTTCATCAGGAATTTTTAACAGTCTCTAGACTAAACAAGTACAGTTTGCCTGTCACTTGCTTAGCTCTAGTATTGCTTAATACCTAATGTAATAAATTTTGGCTTTAAAAAAGACTCCTGCAAAAACATTTCAAGAAAACTTTCTGCTTATTTATTTCTTCCCAGATTTTCAGATTTTTGAATTTTTTCTACAGCAGATGGTGCTGAAAGTTTCTTCTTCCCGTTGCGTTTGTTAATTTTTCTTCCAATTTCAATTTCGAAAAAAAATTTCAAAGTGGTTTTTAATTGCAATTGATTTACAAGCTTGTTTCTTATGACACAAACAATGTAGGCATTATTAACACTAGAAGGACTGAAACTTAGTTTATACCTATATTGCTCAAAAGCAGTCAAAATGACTGGATTGTGAAAGAATAACTAATGTGAAAAAAAAATTTATTAAAATTAATTGTGAAAGAATAACTAATAATTAATTGTGAAAGATTGTGAAAGAATAACTAATGTGAAAAAAAATTTTATTAAAATTAATTGTGAAAGAATAACTAATAATTAATTGTGAAAGATTGTGAAAGAATAACTAATGTGAAAAAAATTTTTATTAAAATTAATTGTGAAAGAATAACTAATAATTAATTGTGAAAGATTGTGAAAGAATAACTAATGTGAAAAATTTTTTTATTAAAATTAATTTTTAATATTTTTTTATATTATTTACAGTTATATAACAAGTTATTAGTAAACATTAACTATAAAAAAATTATATGTTGTACAAAAAGTCGCAAAATTCTAAGAAATTAAGTCATTATATACATCATTGTTTTTTCGAATTGAAAAAGCAGTTAAAATGACTTCCTTGAGCAAGCTAGTGTTAAATTAAGACAAGACATCATTAAGACATCATTTATACACTGTCACATAAATTCGATACAAGACTCTTTTTTAACTATTTTTTCTTTTCATAAGCTTCTAAATTTCTGATTTCCGAGGTTTTACATTTTCTTCCTCCTTAAAATATGGAAGCTCCCGAAAATGCGTTGGAAAACTTCCTTCCGTTGAGCTATGATAATTTACTCATCTTAACCTGGGAAGTGTTAAGGATTTGAGACTCTTCAGGGAAGAACGAAGGTTGTATTGAAGAAAAAAATCATTTCTTTCCAGTTTCTTTAATTTTTATCTCATTTCATGTCAGAAAAATCTGAAGCTAAAATCAATATTTAAAAATCAAATTTCTCAAAAATTTCATAATCGTAAATAATTCTATAACGACTGTATTTTTTAATGAATGGTTATCCATTTAGGTTTAAGCAAATCAATTTAATTCATACTCCAAATCCCTTTAGTGATAATATACACAATGTAACATAATTATATAATCCAAATAAAAAAAAAATTTAAAAAAAAATAGAATATGGAAAATCATCGTAACATGGTCGATATTTTTTTTTAATTATCAATGTAAAAAAATATTTAAAGAATATGGTTTAAAATTTAATCATACTTTCCACTCATTCTTGCAAACTGAAAAATTAAGGGTTAAGAAGTCAATAGTAAAAAGAGAGCATATTCGCTTTATATAAAATCTGTGCTATTGCTATAAATTTATAAATAACAGAAAAGAGAAATGTTACATTTAAATGATTAAATCAACTGTAGTATGACAAGCTGTATAATTTGTTAGTTGAAAAATATTAGATTGACGGTTCAACTCAAATCAAAAATTAATAATTTTAAAATTAATAAATCTAAAAGGTTTGATTTTCAAAATGATTATTATACTATAATAATTATTTTAATTTAGGAGTACAAGCTAAATGCATATAGTTGTGTAATACTTGTGGAAAATCGATTCATAATAACTTACTTTTAGAGATATTTCACTGATGGATGCATTATAATAAAAAAGTTCACAATATCTTTTGTTTATGTACAGTGCGTTAGAAATAACGGACCAACCTAAATAACTTTTGATCTAAAGTTCGGATCTTCACGTTCTGGTACTCAAACTTAATTGTTCGAGGGAGGTGACTTCAAATATGCTCATTATTCAGTGTAGACGATATTTATTCATAATTTTTTAATATTTAATTGTCATATTATAATTGTTATATATTATAATTTAATTGTTATACTATGCTATAATATATTGTAATTCAATTAATATGCTTTTAGAGACAAATAGCGCTTAATATAATAATAAATACAAATAATAATAAATACAAATAGCGCTTAATAACTCTTATAATTGATTAGATTTATAGTGCGCAAAAAACTAAACAAACCACCCAGAAAAACTTATTATCTAATAACGATTTTCACATACGATTCAATCTTGATAAGGAGAAGGGGTAAACTCAAATATGCTCATTAATAAGCGCAGACGATATTTCAAGTTACGAAATCAGATACAAAAACGTACTTTTTCTGAAAAAATATA
This sequence comes from Parasteatoda tepidariorum, assembly GCF_043381705.1. Taxonomy (NCBI): domain Eukaryota; kingdom Metazoa; phylum Arthropoda; class Arachnida; order Araneae; family Theridiidae; genus Parasteatoda; species Parasteatoda tepidariorum. The sequence goes on from NC_092210.1 coordinate 27,993,503, forward strand.
CCTTTTATTCAACGTATTCGACATTCTGACACCCGAAATGTAGGGGGTAGGAAAATATGATCCCAATAGTTTGATCAGGAGAACGATCCGAAGTTTTGACCCCATAATTTTAATTTTTTCTCCCTCCGCCATATATCGAAAACTTTTAAAGCTAATTTAAAATTTCGCACAAGATGATAAAATTTTTTGATCTGGAGATAATTCCACGCGGAAAATAAATTTCTGATAATATTTATAATTTTTTATCATTTTATTTAATAATAGGCGAAAAGTTTTGATTCGCAAGGTATGCAATTTTTTACGTTTACATGGCAAAATGCAAAATTTGAGCAAAATTTTATTAAATATACCATTTTTAAAACATTTTTAAAAGAGGTAATATTTTTTTAAACTCTTTTAAAATTCGATTTCTCAGAACCTAATCAACCAATTTCACACTAATTTTGTATTTTGCAACGTAAATTTAGATATTTTAAAATTATGTGAAAAATAATTGCAAAAATGATAAAATTTATTTTTTGCATCAAATTTTCTTTGTAAATATGATAATATTTATAATGGTGTGTAAAAGTTTTTCTCTTCTCTTAAAAATTCTCGAAATATGGTGAAATATGCTAAAAATAAAATTAACATTAAGGGGACTAAACTTAGGATCGCTCTTATGATTAAACTATTAGGACATTATTTTCCAGATCGCAGCTACTCCCTATATTTTGGGGGTCAGAAATCCAAATCCTAAAAACAAAATTATGTTTTTAGGAGAATATTAGTTTAGGAGTTATTACGTTTTATTTAAAGAGAAAGTAAGTTTTTGAGCCTGCTTTCGTTACTTCATCATCTGTACTAAATAATTAGCATATTTGAATTCACCCTCTTAAACCATTAAGATAGATTACTAGAACGTGAAGATTCGATCTTTAGGTCAAAAATTAAACAAAGTAATCTCTTTTTTTTGCGCACCGTACATTCCTGGCATTTAGTTATAAATCTGTCAGATGATCTTTAGAATACACTTTTAAGATAAAATATTACATTTATTAGTTAAATTCAAAATGAAGAAATAAAAATATTAATTTTGAAATTTTCAAGGTAGCATTTCCGAAATATACTTAAGCTGAAATTTCAAAGAAATTCTAACAAAAAATTTATTAAAAACTTTTTTTTAGTTTTTAAAGTAAAACAAGATTTTAAATTGAATATTATAGTGGGTGACATTGGATTGCAGAGAAAAAGAATAGCTTCGTCAAATTTTGAAAATTTATTTCTTCCTTTCTTTTTACTACGAATTGTAAAATGCATCTTCGTGGATTTTGAACTTTGATTTCAATTTTAACTATTTTCCGCAACACTGTCAAATTTCTTTATGTATTGAAATTTAGTAATATTAAATCGTACTATCCATCGTAAATATGAGTTCGGAAAGTTATATCACGTGAACTCTCATCAATGTTCCATTACGTGCTATACCCCTTCCTCACGCACTTTTCAAGCCATAACTAGAGAGCCGTATAATTGCTCGAAAAAGGCAAGCACCGTCACCGATAACTGGCATGGCAATGTGCGGCACCATAGCTTCGCTTATGTTAAAAATTTCTACAGCCATTTCAGAAAAGATCAAAAAACAATGTTAATAGTTACTTCGTAACTAAGTTTTTATTTCTATTAAAATACTGAACTATTCTAAATAAATACTGAACTCATAATAACTTTTTCAACCTTACTTAAATTAATAATTAACACTACCTAACGAAAGGAAGTACCATAGTGCTATGGTGCCACATATCCGATATTATGGTGCCACATAAGAAAAATATATATACATTACAGTCTTGTAAAAGTTCTAGTTTTCAGCATTGAGAAATGAAAGCGTGCGAAAAGTCTTTAAACATAATTAAAATATATACGATAAATACAATAATAAAAAATATTTTTAATTATATACGATAATGGATACTACTAAATAACTAAAAATTATTCTACCGTAATTGAATTTCCAGCAGACGCAATAATAAAACAACAGAACTGCCGGACCTCTACCTATATGCTTGAAATTTAAAACGGGATTTGTTTATTTAAGCAGTTTTGTGAAACTTATAAGCATACAAAATTTCTGCAACGTTGCTATTGTGTTTATTAAATTTTAATTCATATTTAAATAGATGATTTGTCAAAAACATACGTACAGTTTCCTCATTTTTTTTATTCAAATAAGCTTTTCAAACGCCAAGCATCAATACAAAAGTTGCTGCGTTAGTATCCAAAATTGGACCTTGGCGAACTTTGAGCTCATTAGGATCATTAATCTCTTCCGTTAAGTAGTCACTTAAAAGAGGGAGAAAGAAAAATGGGACTGCTTCGGCGAGATGCGATGATTGAAATTAAGAGCTAAGAAAGGAAAAGGATTCGAAATTACAGCTTTCTTTTGTTTTCGCGAGACTGAATTCTTCGTTAGAAGTTGCTAGTTGCCATTATCTCTCTCTGAGGCTATTTTCCTCCGTCCTTCCAGAGGGTGGCAGAGAAATGGAAAGAAGCGAAAAGGGAAATATAACCCCCAACAATAGAGAGTACTGCTACTGGTATACTACTGGTGGAAATAATTAAGTCATGTTTGAACTTGAATCACAGAGTGTAAGAATTCAATGATTACACATCTTTAAATTTAGAGATGAATTAAGAATGATTTATTGTTCTGTAGAAAATTAGTTTCTTCATAACACAATGGATGTGAAGTGAAGTTTTTTAGTGAAACAAAATTGTAAACATAATGGCAATTTTAATTGTTTATTTATGATAAAGCATATTTAAGGAAATTCTTACGTCTGTTTATATAATATTTTTTCTGTGCTGTTCTACAACGAAATAAGTATAAAAAATGTTTACGAGAGTTGGAAATTAGATTATAAATTGATATTTATACAATTTTTATAAAATTATTTTAGTTCGATAATTGATATTTTTTAGTCATTACAAATAAAAAAAAATTTTCAAACTGTACTTTTTATGTAATTCTTAAAAATAATTTTAATGTAAATAATTTTAATGATTTAAATGTAAAATAGTTTAAATGCAATTTTTAAAAAATATTATAATTTGAAATTGTGTGTGTTTTTTCTTTTTTCATAATTCATCAAAAGGAAAATAATAATTTCACTAAAAAACTGTTTTCATAAAAAATTCTAAATGAAGAATTGTTTCCTAAAACTATATGTTCAGGATTTCCAGTAGTTATCTTTTATAGTTTCTTAGATTATTTTTTTAGGGATGAAAATGCTAATGAATGATTACTTCCACTCTGGCTTTAAAATGAAAAAAAAGATGAAACCAAAGTTAATATATTCTTCTTAAGCAAATGCAAGCAAAATTTTATGTAATATATTTAGCAAGTAGAAATATTTTATTAAGAAATTCAATCTCGGTTTATTTATCAAGTTAAGCTTCTTTGTTTCAAAAATGCTTTTGTAAATATTTCATTCATCTTTATGAATTAATTTGCTTTGTTTCTTACTCATATACTAAATTCTTTTTTTATTTATTTCATTTTTATTAATTTATTACCTTTCTTTGTTCATTTATTTATTAGGATTATTGCATACTTCAACGAAGGCTGTTTTTTAAGTAAGGGTCGTTTGAAAATCAAAACCAAACGAAAGAAAACTTTCATAATTTATAAGCAAATTTATTTTTTGATTCTATATACGTTTCTCTTCTTTTCCAAAATAGATGCTAAGTTTGCCTAAACACTTATCATACCTTGCAACTAAATTTAGAATACCTTCTTCATGGTGACTTGTCACCTATGATAGCCAAGATTCCAAGACCGTTTACACGTCTTCGTCATCACCGCCAAAAGGATGTTTGAAACATCCGAAAAGATGAAAATCACTCTGTGCAAGGTACAGGCTGTAGTGAGGGGTGGTCCAAAACTTCCCAGCCAAAGGAGTTCACTAATGCTCGGAACTGAGCTGTGGAGAGAGTCATCGTCATGGAAATACAAAACCTACACAGCTGTAACTGAGCATAGTTATTCCCAAGGAATGCCAGGACACAACGCAAGCACTCGTTGCGACGCATGCATCACCAATTAGTATACACAACAAACCATCCCTTACTTAAAAAACAGTTCTTATACTTTATATACTTTTCTAATAAACCTTTACTCATACTTCTGAATTTTATTGCATGCAACAAATTATCTCGACTATTTATTTAAAATAAGATGACGGACTTTTAAACTGGAAGTGCATTATGCAACAATGATAGTAAATTTTTCAGATAATTTCTTCCTTGGAAGACCAAACAATCATTAGTTATTAAAGAAAAGAGGATGTTGATGATTTTTATACCTCCATCTTCTAATCTTAGACTATTTTTCCTCAAAAATACTTATAAGCATCCTATTCAAAAGATTTATTAGGAGAGTTTACGAAATTTCTTCTTTATAGAATTAGAAACTCTATACAACTACTTCAGGGAGTTTGGACACCTCTTTTGCAAACAGCATACTATAAATAAGTTTTACCTTGTAATCTACTAGAAATTATTTATCAGTGTCTCGTGTAAAATTTGAGAGAACTAATAACGAAAAGTTTGTTTAAGAATACAGCACAATATTTCTTTGAACCTCGGTAATTTTTCAGAAATAAATTAAGTACAGTTCTGTAAATTATTTCCCGGCTCTAAGATCGTTCTGCTTTGAAACCATCGAAGACATTAGATAAGTGTTGAATCCGGATCACCGGGATTCGATTGTATGAAAACCTAATAGACACCCTTCAGTACTTTAAATTAAATCTCGACACACGGTAAAAAATTCCGGATCAAATACGATAAAAAAAGTACCGACATTTTTTCGGAACACGTTACGGAACAAAAATTTGATTTACAATTAATTTTACAGTAATAATAACTGCAAAATCACTGAATCAGTTTAGTTAATTAGATATTTCTGTAAAAATTACGGAATAATATTTTACGGTACAAATGTATTTTACTCTAAAAGGAAATTTACGGCTATTGAACCTAAAACTCCGATACTTTATACCGTTATTTATTTCGGAATTTTTATACAGTGTAGATGAAAACTTTAACCACTGGGCATATAAACAGCTGCTCGCTAATGAAATTCATAACAATGCTTTGAAATAGATTAAAAAAGACCTTTATGAGAATTACACTTGAAAAAACAGTATTTTTTCGCATCTGCATTAACTGAAATCGGGATTATGCGCGTTTGAGCAAAGACTTACAAAATTCCTGTTTTCCTCTCTGTTTTTTTTTAAAAGAGATTGTTTATAATGCATTTCTTTCATAAATGAGCAGCAGCAATATCCCAGAACACAAAAAAGCAACAAATTTAAACAGAATGTTGCGTTATGGAAACTTTTGCTTCAATAATTGTTTTATGAGTAATTTCCAGCTTATTTGAATTCATATATGAAAAAATATTAAGAGTAGAAAACACCGGAATTTATAAGAAAATGAATCTAAAGCACTATTCATCTCGTCTCTGCATTATATTAAATACATTATCCATCTTGTAAGTCATCGAACAAGCTTTAAAAGGTGTACAAAGAGGAAAAAAACCTACTGGTCTAACTCTATTGGTCTAAATGGCAAGTCCAGCGAAGAATGGAAAACATTAAGATTTCTCAATCTTCTTTTCCCTTTTTTCCCCTTCTGGAAATTGGGTGTATCCTGCGAAAAGCTGTGCCCCGCTAATGTTACTTCCATTAAGCAATCCCGTCGCCATTAATCGACCCGGACCAAAGACAAATGCTGAGCTTAGTTCTGAACTTTCCTATTGTTGGATTTAGGTAACCAGAGGGTAAGAGGGATAGATAGTTTCTTTTTATTTTTCTTTACTTTTTTCTTCTATTTTTTTTTTCTTTTTTTACTCAGGATTTTCCTCTTTACGCTCATGTTTTGATACATAACTAAAAGACGGTGGGTCAAAGAAAATGAAATTGCGATTACATGAAATTGAGATAAGCATAGATAATACACTTTTTTTTCTTACTTGTTAGGATTTTTTGTTTCGTCTACAAGGCATTATTTTTAACAAGGCATGCTTTGCATACAGTATTTTGCATTGTTTTGAGTAGTTTGAATCAAATAAAATTTTAAACAAATTTAATTAAAAAGAGTATAAAAATGTTTGGCTTTAATGTTGAAACAGTGATCATTAACAGCATTTTGAACAAAAGATTAAAAAAAATTTGTTTTGGGTATATGACGCTTAATATTACTTATTTAAGATTTCAAAGGTTCACAAATATTTCTTTTTTTTTGGACTTTATATACAAGGTTTTTTATAATTACAATTCTTAGTGTAAAATTTTACAATTATTTTCAGGGTCAAAAATTTAAAAAAAATCTATAACCATTGGGGGAAACAAATTAATCTTTAATTGAGAAAAAGAAAACAAAAACTATTAAACTACTTAACAACTGATTATGCCCAGATCAAAATCGTTTTTTTTTTCTTTCAATTTTGACTATCTTCATTGCGGATGTTTCTTGATGATAATTTAAACTATACGCTTAAGAATTAATAATTTTCTGGCCAATTTTTAATACTTAATTCCTTAATTTTAATTGCATAAAACACCTCGTACTCTTTTCTATAGTTATTCCAAACTATAAGTTTCTAAATGTAGTCTTCCAACTAACGAAAAAAAATGTAATGCGATGTTATATATTCGAATCAAAAGATCTATTTCTTTCAGGGTCAAGAATTAAATAAAAATGTTTAATCATTGGGAGAAACAAATTGATTTTTAAGTGAGAAAAAGTAAACAAAAACTATTTAACAATTGATTAAAGTCTGATAAAGACGTTTTTTTTTCTTCTTTTTTTTTCAATTTTGACCATCTTCATAGGTGTTTCTTTCTTGGTGATAATTTATACTAAACGCTTAAGAATCAACAACTTTTTAGTCATTTTTTAATTTTTTGTTCTTTAATTTCAATTGCATGAAACACCTCGTACTGTTTTCTATAATTATTCCAAAGACTAAAGTTTCTAAATATAATTTTCCAACTAAAGAAAAAAAACGCAATGTGATGTTATATATTGAAATCAAAAGGATTAGCGGAAACTAAAATCCGTTTTCAGCAATGAGACTTGTAATGGAATAAATGTTTTTTGTCGAACTGTTTTGTTATTACATATGTTTGCTTTTTTATTCAATCGTTTTGCCTCTCAGGCATCGATAGCCCAAGAGTTAAAAACATATTGTAAGAAAAATATTAATTAAACAAATATTAAATACATAAACGCTATAAGAAATAAGAAACATACGAGGGATTGAATCCCGCCCAGCTTCAGCTCGACGGTCATCAGCTTATCCGGGAAATCAAGGTCACCTGTGCACACTACAGACCATATTACCACAATCATGCCGTTGGTTACAAAATCCTGAAGGCTTAACCTCCATGACCCCCTGGTCCACAACGGATTGCTACTGGAGTGCTTTACTTAATACTTAGTTATAAAATGTTTAGTTTATATAAATATACATTTAGTTCGACTTAAATTAAATTATTGCAGAACACAAGAATTTATAAAAGGAGAAATTTTTCAACTAATGAAAGAACGATGAATGAATGTATATTTATGCGGGTAAGTTAAATCTCTCATCAGAAATTTAAATCACTTCATAAGGATCCAACTCACTGAAGATAACAATAAGATGACCAGACTTAAGTTTCTGCCAATCTTTACCTCTTATTCCTCCCCCGCATCGTATTGATCGTTGCCTCAATCATCCTTTTATGGTTATTACGATCATTTGGGGAACAGGGAAACACAAAGAAGGAGATATTTCATCGGTCGCGTACCAATCAAATTATCCCTGAGGGTTTCTAACTTGTGATACTCTCAACCTTATACATTTTCAGATTCCCGAATGGATCGTTGTAAAGACTGCAGAGAATAACTTCGGAGAAAAGCTTTTGTCCCTGCATCATCTCTAGACATTACGGTATAGCAAATTAACATCTGCCTGTTATATTGGTTGGTACCATTTATAATCATTTTTGAAATAAAACAATATTTGTTTTGAGGAATGTATTATTACACTTGTATTATTTTCAAAACTTTACGGGTTTTTTTTAGTTTATGATATCTTAATAATTTAATAAAGAAAATATAAAATTATTTAATTGGATACCAGAAAGTGACGTGTTCAGAAACCAATCAGGTTCGACGTCGCTTACCAACTTACTTTATCCAATTACATTTGATTTAAATGATATGGTTAGGCATAACTACTTCACATTTTTTTTCGAATTGCAAGTATCCAATTGAAAAATATACTATTGTTTCCCACCGACAATAATTACTTTTTCTTATCCTTCAAAAAATTAGACAGTTCATTGGCAACAAAACAGTAGTTGTTGAATCCAGACAATAAATTCTTTTTTAAATCAAATTGCCGTAAAAAGTACCGGCACTCACTCAGCCGGTACTTCTTACCGTAAATTCCATAGATATCGGAATATGCTATGAAACAAAAAGTCCGATATACCTTAATTTTTACTGAAATAATTGGTATTGGTAATAATATGGTACAATCACTAAATCACTCTATTTAAATAACTATTGTTGTAACAATTATGGTATAATTTTTTTAAGGAAAGAAAAGTTTTGCGATAAAATGGATGTACAGTGACCTTTCACTTATGCACCACCTCTTTTATGGACCTTTTTCATTTATGCGACGATTCTTATGGGTCCCAGTACATCAGGTAGGAAAATAATGATAAACATCCTTCGCTTACGCGTCGCTCTAAAAATAAATTTTTCAATTATGAAGCCGAAATTTTAGGCTAACATTTTAATTTATTTATCCCCTAAATATTTTTTTCTTTTTTTTAAAAAAAAAAGGTTTTTATTTAAAAATGAAGCAATAAGCAAGTCTTATTACAGATAAAAAGAAATATATGTTGTTAGATCCTACTGAATTTTCTTCCCCCTGTGACCTTTTCATTTTTGCTGTTTCTGGAAAGACATTCTGTGACACTGTGTCACTTAATCTCAATTTTCTGTTGGGATCATGACCTAAAAATTAGGCCGAACCCTGACCCCTCTCCTGTGACGCCTCACTGTCTGTCGACCTTCACGCCTGTGACCTTCGGCAGCCTTTGATGTCAGCACATGGTAGTTTGAACGATATAGTCACAGTTTGTGCATAATTGTGGTTGATTTTTGGCAGTTCATCTGCTCACTTCAAGTCCCTTTTCAGCCATGGCATTTTAGGTACTTTAACTTCAATCTTCAACCTTTTATATAAATATCGCCCATTTTTTTTGAGCGGGTGCACCATTTCACCCATTCTCGTTCCAGACTCCAAAGAGTAAGGTTGTATTATAACCGAGCTCTGCGCTATCATGGCAAACCATCGTTCCGGCCGCGGAGGGAAGACCTTCCGTACTCAACGTGAACCAGAACTGGATTTCGCTGATATTAGAAGGAAACAGAGGAATTATGCCTTTTTATTGAATTATGGGACTTCTTTCGATGAAGACTTCGAGCACACACAAAGACAAGCGATCAACATTGATGCCGAGATTGCTAAAGGTTACGAACCAGAGTACTCGACCATTCACATTGAACGCCTTTACGAGAAGAAGCTCTTAGCCGAAGAGATGCTAATATTGAAAAGTCTTAGAGACTCCCCAGCTATTCAGATGATGGTGGAAGCCGCAGCTGCAAAGACTGATACAGCTATTGAGACACCTGAACCTGAAATGACTTCAGTTCTAACTGAAACAGTACCAGAGCAGCCCGAGCAGACACCTGAAATCAGTGCTGAAAATTCCACGGAACAACCGGAAACCGAGCCCCCAAAGAAAAAGAAAAAGAAGAGGAAGAAAACTCCCACTCCAGAACCCACAGAGAATATGGACATCCCAACTACTAGTAACATCTCGGAACCTGTAGCCACATCCTCAGATGAGACAACAGATCAGATTCAGATAAATAGAAATTCCTCAAAAGAATTGCAGAAAACTCAAATTCCTCGTTAAAGGACTCCCAATAGACTCTAAGATTCCCATCTTGGAAGAAGAACTCACAGCTAGCGGTCATTGGCAAATCAGAATAGAGCAGTTCAAGAAGAGGCGTGGTGAAGGATATAAGCTCCTCCCACTTTTCCTGATCCTACTTCCAGACAACCCTGAGAATAGAGAATGCATCAACATCAAGCAGCTTCTTTCTACTACCGTGCAGATAGAGCGATTTAGAGGAGATCGCTTTGAAGTCCAATGTTATCGGTGCCAAAAGTTTGGCCATACCCAAAAGAACTGTCCAAATGAACCTGCATGTATGAAGTGTGCGGTAGCCCATTTTTCATTTCAATGCACCAAACCCAAAAGCCTTCCTGCTACCTGCATCAACTGCAATGGAGATCACCCTGCCTGTTTTTCAGGCTGTGGTGCCAGGCCAAGGAGAAAACCGCAGCAGAAGCAGAGACAGCCCATGAGTGCCAGCGAAACTGCAAACAGATTCCTGCAGATCTTCTGGGAGCTGCAAGAACTACTACAGAACGAGGAGTTAGTCCAATTACTCCGATCTCTACTTCCCGAAAACAAGACATAGTGATCCTCACTACTCCATGACGCCGACAACTCAGTCAAGCCACCATCTTATTTCTACTTAGAATCATCATCCTACTATCCACCTTAAGGAACTACCTCAGGAACCTTATCACAAGATGAAGGGGTAAAGGGCCGTTCTGGCCTCAGGCACCCCGAACAACCTAACAGAACAGAACAGAGCGGGTGCATTCGAATCAACTTCCGTATCAATACTCTACGATCCCTTAGCAGGGATTTTTCATTTTTACCCCCTCCTCTCCTTGAGAGACGGAGTTTTTGTTTAATTGTATCATGGCGTTCTTTCTTCCACCCCCGAGGGTGCTTCCGCTGACATTCAATAGCGGTCTCCATTGTGGATAGTTTTTATTTTGATGTGGCCATCTCTTATTAAAAAGCCAAATTTATGGTTTTTCGATATAGTCAACACGCCAAAATGGAAGTATTTCGAGATAGCGTCAGGGACGATGCCATGTTGTGGTGGTTTCGATGTTGTGCCTTGCCCACCATTCCAAATAACCACCAGTTGTGCCTCTGTTGATAAAAATTTTCTCGATGCTGAGTTACTGTGCTATGATGCTGAGTTACTGTGCTATGATGCTGAGTTACTGTGCTATGAATGGATGTGCTATGATGCTGAGTTACTGTGCCCTTGCCTTTGAATATTTGTGACATTGTGTTTCTTCAGTGATATGCATAAAATAAAATGTTAGTGGCCATAAATTGCTCGGCCCTAAATTTTTATTATCATTAGCCCTTTTTTTATATAACAGCACCAACCCAACCCAACACATTCTTTCTACAATTTTGAATAGGTTGTCTTATCTGTTACACCAACAACAATGAAAGCTCATTAATCCTTACGAAAATGACCATTCCTCTTGTCCAGAAGTTAGTTTTACTCCCATGCTGTTTTCTAGAAAAAAAAGACACCTGGAATAAGAAAGATGAAAGAGACCGCGGTCACTTACTTCCAGTCAGATGGACATCATGAGTAAATAAAAGGAGGTGATCAGTTTAGTGTCAGTAGTAATCGAACAACTTATTGTGTAGCATATTATGACGTCAAGTACTTTTCTTAGAAATTTAACATGTGATGTTTCACCCCCTCCCATAAACTCAAATATTTTGTGAAGAACTGTTCATTTATAATCTAACTAAAACTTGTGAACGATGAGAACGTGGTGGATGATACTGACGAGGTAAACCGTTATCACATGAAAGGAAGAATTACTAAATGAATGGATCGGTATTTATGCAATGCATTTGGTAATTTTTCCGTCCGTATGGTAACGGTTTGCCTGACAATCTGATTTTCAAAATTGTAGTTCTTATTACCACATGTTTAGTAAAAATTACAAAATAGGAAAGTAAATTTACAAGAATAAATTATTTTAATTTATGCTCTAAAGTACCACGATACAATTATCAAATTTTACTACACTTACTAAATTTTATTACTCATTATAAAAGCATATTTTTATCAAAATCATTAACAAAGCTCTTCGGTGAAAAGTATTGAGCTTTTCGGTATTTTGATAGCGACAGAAACATGTTAAATCTTGACATATTCTAGTAGTTTTGACCATGCTTTTTTTCTCAGTGTGCATTTTTAGTTTTCATTGTACTTCTTCCTTTCCAACTCTACAGCTCTTGGAAGGAATTGGCTTTCTCTAATATAGATATTTATATGTCACTCTTTCTCTAGAATTTTTTTCCAGTTGTATGTTTTTATTTTTTCAGGTTTTTCTCAATGTGATTTAGCATTCTTAGTTTCACGGTTTCTATTTTCTTTGCAATTTTCCTCTCATGATTTTCGTATCTCTTGCTTTTATTTTTCTGCAAGTTGTATCCAATGCCTTCTTTTAGTTTTGATAAATTTTGTAATTTTTCTCTCTTTCATGGCTATATCGTGTTGTCCATGAGTCAGTTTCATAAGAGGTATCATAAAATTTTCTACGACTCTAAGTATTCTACTATTATTCAAAATTTCTTAACATATTCTCACCTTTGTTGGATTAAACACAGGTGTCAGATCTATACGTTATTATTTGCCTTATTTGGGCTTTATTTGTTTCCACATTAAAGTTAGCTTTAGTTCAATAGTTATCAAAATGGAGAAATACTGTGGTAAAATTACCGTACTGAACGGTAATGACATTTCTGGACAAAAATACCATAATTCTGATTACAAAACCAAAATATATGGTATTCGTAAACCATTCTGTAGATAGTTTTTCTGTTGATTTGGGAACAGTTTAACGGAAATTCTTGTTTTCAAAATTACAGTTTTATTATCCCATGTTTAATAAAGAATACAAAAATTTAACGTCACTTTAACTAAATAAATAATTTTTATGCAATGCTCTAAGAAGTTATGATAAAATTACCAACTTTTGATACATTTACCAAATTTTATCACATATTATAGCACTATATTTTAGGTTTAATTATGTAACTAAAATCAATACCAAAACGTTCTGGTAAAAATTAAGGTTTTCCGATAGAGCCAGAAACACAATATATTTAAACATATTCTGTTAGTTTAAACCATAATTTTTTCTCAGTAAATATTTATTAATAGTTCTATAAATAGTTATCAATTTTCCCATTACTAAATGCAGCTTTTCAGCACAATTTACAAAATAACGTAAACTTAGTATTTGCAAAAAATCTTTCTTTTCATTCCTTGGGTTGTTCCAACACATTCACCAAAAATTATCTAGAGAACAGAAAAGCAAAAAAAAAAGTCTCTAGATTTGTCTGACAATTTTTATCAGCTTTCTTTTCAGCAAATTGCATCGTATCATTGCTTAACTGTGCTTATCACACTTTTCCAGTATTTTATTTATCCTGCGTTTCTCGTTGATTAGTATTCTTTCTATAGCTTAAGAGCTGTGGAAGCTTGCAATTTTTTTCTGTTTCCAGATTCAGAGAGCGAGCTTTTACTTCCGTTTTGGTGATTGTTCTTCCTTACGTTCTATCATTATCTCTCGGTAGTTGCATTATTATCCTTGTTGCTGCCTTGAATTTCTTTTTTTCAGTTACAGTTTCGGATATTTTCTTGTAGTTGAATATACTTTGATTTTCGTGCATTAGTTTATAAATATGATGGCTTATTTTTATATATACTCTGCAAGAGTGTGACGTATGCACATATCATGATTTTTATTGCAAAAAGATTAGAAATTTTTAATATTTATAAATCTAAGATAAGCACTTACCCATTGCTACAGAAGTACTTAGTATATACAGTAGTACTCATTGGCGTTTTAGAAATTAGGCAAAATCGGGAGAAGGTATCTCTCTAATACACTATTTCCCTATCTAATAAAATGGGAAAACCGGCAATACTGCGCAAAAAAGATGACAAATTTCGACATTTTACGTGCAAAACCGTCAGTGGGGTAAGCGATCTTGTCACCCATGACAAAATATTCATTTTATAGATATCTGTCTTATGGAGACCTTTCAGTAGAATAGAATTTTCATTGGCATAGAACTAGTCATTGTTTTAAGTTAAAATATAGATTATTCTGTTTTATAAAATACATTGAAAATAACATCAGCGATGTTTTCAAGCTTATAACTCTCATGAATCAAAAAAGGAGTTCTTTACACATTCTTCACATAGAATTTTATTGTTCAAGTAAGACAAAAACAATTGCCTGAAAAGAAAGCATTTTGTCCTAACAATTTCTGGATTACAGAGAATTTACTGTATATTAAATTACTATTTTTAGCATGAATTTAATCTAAAGTAAGCTTTCAAATAAAAAAATTTAAATTTTATATAATATTTCTTTTCTCAAATTTAAAAAATAAAAATATCTTTAAACTCCAGAATTTTTATTCAGGTCAATAAAATTTTAGGAAAATCATTTTGATCCATCAAGTTTATCAGCAGACCTTTCCAAATCATTCATTAATTTACAAAATTTAACAAGCCAAAACTTGTTTTTATTCTATCCAATCATATTAAAAATTTCAAAGACTAGAGAAAAAAATATTTTAAGAAAAGAGTGAAACATAACGAATCACATTATTTACATTAAATATAAAGAATGATATTTAAAAGCCGGTTCGTGGGTGACTAAAATGGCTGCCAAAATAATATTTGCTGTCGGAAAATCACAATCTTGTCCTTCATTATGAAATTAATGGAGACGAAAGAAAGCATTCACGTTTTTTGTTGGGATTGCCCAAAGAGTTTTCGAATTTTTAGCCTGGTATACGAATAAAGTATATTTATGGAAATTCTTTTTCTCCTCCGAGATTACACAGTTTTTCGCTTTCGATGGAAATTAGCTAAAAATCACGAAGTCCCCTGTTTCCTCGAAAAGAATGGCATGGAAATTGAATATTTGTTTAATCCAATTTTCTTTAGTTTTTTCCTCATAAGTGAACAACAACTGTTTCCTTTACAGTTATGGATTACACAAGGGAATATCTAATCCAACGTTAGAAAAATAAAATGAAACAAAAATTGCATCGCAGTAGCGAATGATTTTTAATCAAAAAATTGGAATTATTTTAAGTTTTAGAAAATTATGATTCGTAACTAAATGTTATATGAACAATGTACTGTTATGTGATTTTTTTTTTCAAATAAACACGTATAAGGAGTTGCTTCGAAGCACTGCTTTGACATTTTAATTCATAGATTAAAGAATAAAAGAAAGCTGTGTTATCCGTGGCAATAGATATTTTTACTGTTTAAGTTATTCTATTGTTGTTGTTTCTAATGCTAGTTGCCAGTAACATCAAGCCTGCTTGGGGAGACCAAGCGTATTTAAGGCAAAGGGTATATTTTTGTATTTTTCGGTGGCTCCAATTATGGTCAAGATTACGAGTTCAGCCACACACACACGTCACTTCCTGTTTATAGAGCGGACCCACTCATACGTCCATTCATTCATCCGCAGCTCGTAATTTTTACTTGAATCAGAGAGCGATCAATGTCCAAATCAGTACTTCCAGCGTTATGACTTGTTATATAACAGGAAGGACTTTGTGATCAAACAGATTTAACGTGCACCAGTCACCATTTACTGCTGCACAATGAGTCGAGTCCTCAGCTGGCGGGGGTCGACCTGTTGGACATTGGCCAATGCCCTAACAACCAGGCTAATCGGGCCCCTATTCCCAAGTTTATTACTTGATAAAAACTTCATTAGTTTCAAATATATATATATAAAAGAAAAAAAAAACAGTCAAAATGACTCAAGCTCTCAAAAACAGGCATACATTTTCAAAATTTGGCAGACATGTATGAGATGAAACAAAAGTGATTTGAATTATAAAGCGAAAAGTTTCCTAAGGACAAAAGATAAATAAAGATGTGAAACGAAACTAGAAAATTCACAGTAGCTGGAAAAAAAACAAAAAAAGGGAAAAACAGAACGAAACAAAACATAACGGCCGAGAGAGCAAGCCGAATATTTAACTTTTATCTATTTCTGAAGTGTATCAAGTAATATAATATTTTAATTAAGTAATAATATCTAATTTATCAAGTATAATACGTATTTTAGTTGTCAAATAGTAGTCAAGTAAATAATCGAGTATCTAATCAAGGATAATGTTTTAATAATATGGTTAAATAATATATTAGTTAATCAAGTATAATATTTTGATCAAGTAATATATTACAGCCTCAGCTTCCTGGGATTACTCATTTAATATTTCAACCTTCAATTATGGTACGTCCTTCATAGCATAAAAATACTCTATATATATAAATCAAAAACAGAAATAAAAATATTGTACACAAAGCTTGCATAGAATAAACTCTATTTCCTTTAAGTTTGAAGCAACAAGGAACTTAAATTATTAAAAATTATAAAACAATGCTAATGAGGAAATTATTAAACGATTTTGTGCCTAGCCTCAAATTAAAAGGAAGGTTAATTTTCTTCAAAAAGAGAAAAATAACGCGAGTATTTTATTGCAAGATTTTAATTAGCGGAAACAAGATATTTTATGCAACTTTAGCATAATATAATAAAAATATAACTTTATAATATTTCTAAGCTAACAATAAAAATTTTTTTAAAGTTTAGGTGATGAGCAACAGAAGTAATTAACCTTTTGGTATTAGCTAATCTGTACTACCACTTTTTCCCAGAAAGGTTTTTAATATATAAACCACTTTTTGTGACCGGAATCGTAACATTTACCTCAATGTTCCAATAATGGAACATAGACTTTAAATTTCAATTAAATGAGCAATTAAAATCTGTATATATGACTGTTTTTCGTATATATAAACTTAACATTAAGCATTTTTTGCATTTTGTTCGTTCCGTTTGCAATTATTTAATTATTTTATGGATTTTTTATGTTTGATATAGTTTGAACATTTTTATCCTGCTTCAAATATAACTTGACAAAATAACAATTATTGATTACTTCAAAACTTTGTATATTGCGTTGCGCCATTTGCAAAACTCGAACGTAGTGCTGCCAATTCGAATACTCATGTCTTCCATGATGTTGGCAATCTTCAGTGAACCGTCAGTGAATTGGCAAGCCCCATCTTTATTGGAATATAGGTGTTATGGAGGTAACGTCCAAATATGCGAATTTAGAAATTCGTAAATGTTTTTATTGTTCGTGCAAGCACATCTTTCCAGTAAACGTCTTTGTATACAGGGCTTATCGCCTTCTGATCCATTTTTCAACAATATCAAATAGTTTCCAGGCAAATTAGTTTCACCAAAATATTCTTCACAGTATATCTATCTCCCATAGTATCGAAACATTTTGCATGTTTATTGCATAAACATGCAATAAAAAAATAGATTTTTTTTCTAGATTAGAAAAACTCATTAAAGGGTAAGGGTACATTTTGACGAATTAAAAGCTAAATGGAAAAACTTGATTTAACTATTTGACTAAAACACAGCAGTGGGAAGAAAAGTTAAAAATTGATTCTTAATTTATCTTCCCTAGAGCCCATCAGAAATTAAATCTAATATATAAAAGGGGTGAATCTTATCCTCTTATTTCGCAGGTTCTAAAAACTCATTAAGTCCTTGAAATATTAGCCGAAGACATCAAGAACTAAAAATTCTTTCTAAAGTGAAATAAATTTAAAAAAATTAGTTAAGATATTTAAGTACACATATTTTAGTGGATTTTCAAACCAATCGCAACTGTTTCACTGGCCACGCATCTAGCAATTATTTAATTACTATTGCATTATTTAATTGTTCATAGTCAAGACAAACCTTTAATAATCGTTATATTTGTTTCAATATTTGTAAAGATGCATTAATTATAATATAAATTTTTATTTAGTCTAAGCATAGTTAAATTTGTCTGAAAATAATTTTCAAGTTAATTGTTTTTTTTCTTCTAATTTTATATTATAAAATGTCAACATCTGTAAGTCAGAAACGCTTGAAATTTGGCATGAAATATTTGATGAGATTAAATTGTTATTAACTTAAACTATTCCTAAATGATGCTACTAAACTATAACTTAATAATTACATATCTAGTTGATTTAAAACTGCATTTAGGTATTAAAAGTTGATTTTAAAATAATTAAATATGATTAACGTGCAATGAATTAAATTCTTAGACAAATAAATGAAATAAAACTTTCAGTACTTGTAAAGGTAACATATTTATCAGCTCATTTATAAAATAGAAGGACATATTTAGAATTATTCTGCCTCTGAGTTGTAAATTTGCATTGGCGTTTACTTGATTTTTTGATTGAGTAATAGTTGAAAAATCACAAGACTTAACATGTCTGAAAAGTTTTGTAATAATTTTATTTTTTAGATTTTATAACATTAACACTGTTTCGAAATGTTTAAATTGTTAGACTACCATCTAGCTATGAATCTCTTAAACTTTTCTTATTTAAATAGTTTTTGCAATGCTACCTCTTTTATTTAAATTAATTTTGTAAAAATACTGTAAAATTGTTGCATCTGTCCATGACTTTTCATTCAGAGTAAGATATTTATTATCCAAACATTACTGAAAAATTTAGTGCATTGAATTTATTTCAAACGAATTTTTTTTCGAAATTGTATATTAAACGTAAACATTATTGCATTTTAAAGGATTAAAGGATAATAAATCATGCTCGTAAATAATTATGTAAATAATTGAAAAATATAAATAATCAATTCCATGAAATTGTCCCTTAATATTATCCGAAGAATCATTAACAATAGTTAAACATTTCGAATGGATTATTATCTACATTTTTCATACAGAAGATTCTAAAATCATGGGACAAACTTGATCAGGAAGTGGGAAACATCATAAGGATTAAGAATTGCATACTCTATAAAAAATAAAAATCAAATTGTTATAAAAAGTAACGGAACTCAGGTTGCCGAAACTTTTATACCGTGAAAATCATTTTTCGTGAAACAAAATTCCGATGTACCCTAATTTTTACAGTAATAATCACAGCAAAATCAATAAAACAACCTAATTAAATAACTGCGAAATTACAGAACTGTAAAATCACGGTATAATATTTTACGGTTAAAAAGAAGAAGAAAAAGAATATATACTTACGATACATCGAAAGTACCGGTGCTTTATACCGTAATTTGATTCGAATTTTCTTACAGTGTAAGTTACCAATGACTGTAAACGCCATCGGAGTACACCAGGGCTCTTTCATATTATTAACCTTTCGATTATGGACCTTTCTATTTTGGAAACAATTATTTCTATATTCGGATCAAACATTTGGTTCCAAAAATTCGATATTTAGCCATTTTATGTAATAAAGGATTACAAATATTGGTACTTAAAGCTAAATACAGAATGAAAAATTCTAACTTGAATGATATTCTTAAAGTTTCTTATAACGCCGTGTACAGAATAATGAAGCAAAAGTTTCGGGAAGTCCGTGTGTTCTTAAGTGCCGGATGAGTTAGGCTTGTCTTTATCCAATTGCATAGCTTCATTTTTCCACACTGGTCTTAAGATATTTAAATAAATATGGATAGTCACAAACTATAATTAGAATACGAAATATTAAATATTAATTAATATTATTCCGTAAAATCTGCTTTTACCGGAACGTGTTACGAAACAAACAAATTGATATTCCGCAATTTTTAGAGTAATAATTACAATAAATCACTGAATCACTCAAATTAAAAAAATATATTACTGTTAAAATTACGGTGAAATGGATTTTGCGGAAAATGCCACAAATTGCCTTATACAGTAATTTTATCCGGAATTGTTTACAGTGTGTGACTGGAAACAGCTTGAACAATGCATTTTGTTCCTTATTTTGAAAAATAAATGAGGAAATACGTATTCAATATTATTCAATCGAAAATTTCTACTTTAACGTCATTTTTTGGTGTCAAAAAGAGTGCCAATCAGTTCAAGGTTTTATGTTTTTTAAGCACAATTTTCTGATTTTCTCGTTAGTTAAAGCGTAGAAATTGTCTCAGAGTTTTGAGGTGAAACAATAAATAACATTTTAAAAAGAAAATAAATATTTGTTCTCAAACTTTCTGTAAACCTGGTTATTAATCTTAAAGCTTCATTTCATTTTAAAAAATAAAGAAAACAAAAATAAATAAATAGCATGAATTTATCAAGGTTAAAGTATATGATATTCTTTTGGTTAATTTTATTATGATATTCCTGAAACTAAAATGCATATTTGGCTAAGATACAGATACTATAAAAAATTGGCTCCTTTTAAAAATGAAAACTAAATTAATTTCAACTCACTGATTTAAGTACCTAAAAACACGTGAAGAGATTTATTTCGTTTAAAATAAAATAGTATTTTTCTTACATATACATTCCTTTTTAAATAATAAAATCAAGAGTTTTTCTTCAAATAGAATAGCTAAAGGGTTCCATATACGAATACGAAAAGAATATTTTCCCCGGATTTCGATGAAACTTTTTACGTAACTCTAAATGCATGAAGTCGCCTTTTCACAAAATATTTTTTTTCGTCTAGTGTGTTTTTTGATTCAATATGTTATACATGAATAAGAGAAAATTTCAATTTGAAATTTCTCTTTATATGTCAATTTTTCCTTGATTTTAAGAATATAAAATATCCGCCCAGGGCTATAGAAGCTCTTCGTATTATTTCAGAAACTATATTTTTATTTAAATAGAAATCTTTCTTTCAACATTAAAGGTGAGGCATTTATTTTAAGGCAGAAACAGTTATTTATTTTAACTGAACTTTGAATAAAGTCATATTTTTTTCTATGTTTTTAAGTTATGCATAGTTTAATCTTCAAAGAATATTATTTATTATTATACTTTTTTAACTGCTTTTTTGTGTAAGTTTATTTTTCAGTATATATCTTTTCCTTTTAGTATTATTTCTGTTATGACAGTGTAAAGTTGATTTTAATGACAGCAGCGACCTTTACCACTAAACCCCATCAAGGTGTGTAAATTAATAGCAAATAAACAATGTAAGTTTGAAACAATGTTAACTTTAATTATTCTAGCTAAACGCGCTGTGAGGTTTGGATTAAACTTGCATAAACAACCCTTTTGTATTGAGATTTACTCAGCCTTTACCAAATAAAGCTAAAAAAATCCTTTAAATTCGAAGATGATCATCATTTGCAAATCATAAGTAGAAAGTGTTCTCAAACCGAAACTAAATTCACCCTCTCAATGTTTATTTTAGATTTTATGACCATTACTGAAGCAAGGTTTCTTCGCGTAAGCTCTTATAAATTTTCTTTAACTTATTAAAAGTGAAGGTTGGTCTGAATATTAAGCTTTGAACACAAGCAAAATATATAATTTGAGAACCTGTATAAAGCTGGAATGAAAGAAAATATACAAAATATGAGATTTTTTTTGTGACGATCGCTGGTCTAGTGGTTACTGTACTGGACTACGGAGCCAGTGGTTGTAGGTCACAATCTCACAGTAGGCACGGATGTAACTCTCTCTCTCTCTCTCTCTGTGTGGTCTATTTTTTAAATTTTATTTTATAACCGTCGTTGAACAGCCGACCCAATTTTTGGGTTTACGACTGTCAATGTTCAACTCCGTAGCCTTGTAATTTTGAACCCAATCCAGAAAACAAGGGAACTCCTGGATCAAGTATTGGAAGAAATTTGCCTTCGAGGAGGACTTATTGGAACTAACCTCTAATGGAACTAACCCGTATTTGCGTTGCATGGAGAGGAAGACCCCGAGAACCTCTCACGGTTAACCTGACGGCAAGGGGACCCTAACCCATGATCCATCTGCCACTAAGGATATTTCACGCCAGCCCTGGGCTCAATGCAAGCCGAATGCGGAATTCATATCAACTAGCTATCTCCGGGATCGAACCCGGTTCATCTCATTGAAAGGAGAACGCTCTTTTCCCTGAGCCATCACGGCTCTCTCTGTGACCTATGTCCCTTTTTTTGTGCGATTGTGTGAATGTAACTCACCCAATAAACGGATTTGTGGTTGTATGACGTGGGCGACGCTACTCCACCGCCGTGGCGTAGCCACAGATGCCCAGCGGGTAACGATTAGAGAGTAGAAATTCAGGGATTTCTGAGGCCAATGGGAAATAAACCAAGTGCCTGCTATTCAGAAACATTTTTTTTTTAAAAATTTTGTATACCCTACATTCAATCTTTAATCTTTACTAATCTTTCAACTAAACTTAAAAAATAAAAAAAAGAATTAATTAGAAAACCTTTCAAAGCAAACCATATGTAATTGAAAATACGACGTTTGCCGTAAGGTTGTCTACTATCTGGACATCGTTTTCAAATACTCAACTAAACATCATTAATTTATATTATTTCAACAGCAGGGAAAAAAATACATTTCTTAGTATTTTAAGTTCAATTATAATTCTTGCTCTAACGTAAAAAGAGGAACAGTTACAGGCTGTTCCAAAATGTAATTGACAAGCTCGAAGGGATAGTTAAAAACATTTTGACAAAGGTATCATAGATAGCGTATCTTGATGTCTTATCATAAAAACTAAAGACATCGCAAGGTTTAAACATGGAATCTTGAGAGTGTGAAAATCATGGCTAACAGTTTGACGTCACACTAGGAAAACAAATGCAAAAGATACTATAAACTGACTAACAGAATATTTATTTGATTGATTATTACAGGTGTTGTTCGAAACAGTGACCACAGACATCATTGCTCAGATTACAACGACGTAAAAATGAATCCAGCAAGCACTCAGTAATGCCAAGAATTACCACAACCTTCATACGAGAACTGTGACGTCACTTTTCACCAATATCCATACGCCCAATTCGATAACTAAACAAAATCTTGAACTCACAATCGTCGAAAATTAACGGTGAAGGAGGTCCCAGACATTGAAAAAAAAAAGAATCAAAAAACAGTTATGAACAGGTCTAGAAATCTTTGCTATTGCCGTAGAACGGGTAGAATTGACTTATTAGGTCCAACTCTCATTAACTTTAAATCAGTAATTTGATTCTTTCTCATAACTCTAATTCAGCAGCGTTTTATTGCGTAGATAGTTAAATTCATTTAGTGAAGTAACTTTTCGTGTTATGACGTTATAAACGATTTACAGCTTAAATTTTTTAAAATTAATACAATATGTGTGACATTTCAGTAAAGTACCAGACTCCTATTTTTATACCTAGGTAAAAGGTAGGGAAGTCTGTCAATGTAGCAAAGGGCTGCTTTTCTTCTTTGTCATAAGACAGAAAAGTAAGTCAATTTTACCAGATACGTATTTTTCTACTTATACATATGATAGGAAAGTCAGTCAATGCACCAGAAGCTATATTTCTATTTAATCATAAGGTAGGACAACTGTTCACTTTCACCCATAGTTCTCTATGAATCAAATTATTTAAAATATCTAATATAAATTTAAATTAAATAATTATTTAAAATATAATATGTGACAAATTATTTAAAATATATAATATAAATTGAAATTAAATATTTATTTAAAATACATGATTAAATATATAATTTAAAACATAATTTTGGTTAGTTTAGCTGGCAAAAATGCTTTAATGCAAACTACCTTCTGTAAATAATTAATAAAATATCTGGATAAAATAGTTTTCGTAATTTATGTAAAACGGTAAAAAAAATGAAATTGTTTAAAATATTAGTATACCCAGACAATTATTTTAAGTTCATTTTAAACATTGCATTCATTCTAAGCTTAAATTTATGATCCTTGAATAATAGCTATCTACTAAGCAATAACTATATTTAACTTCTAAATGTAATAAATATTCATATTTTATGAAATGTCTGCTATATTCATAAAAGTTATAAGAATAGAAGAATACAAGAAAAACAAGAAAAGATCTAAAAGCGTCTGAGCAAAGAATTGAAGCCAAAAAAATCACACTGTAGGAAATTTATTTGAAGCAGTATGGGTTAATTGCACTTCGTTGTCATAGCAACCAAACGAAATTGTTCAATATAAAAAATCATTGATTGCTTAAGGAACTAAAGGCATCTTCATAAAACGGTACTAAAAACTGAGCACCCTTTTCATTTTCTGACTTATTACAGTATCTATACATTTCGATAAGAATAATTCTCTGAAACATTATTAATGATGCGAAAGCTTAAATGTACTATATTCACTGTTGATGCGATCATTTATCTATTTATTATATTCCGAAGAAGAATTTTGAATTAAAACATCTGTTTAAAAAGAAAGTTCTATACATTTAATAAGTTCTATTTTTATATCCTATTTAATAAATTTAATGAAACTTTATGACGTCTATATTTTTTAATTATTATTTTCAAATTGTACTTTTTATTAACAGCTTTTACAATTTACGGTTTATTAATGCTTAATAAAAGTCGTAAACCCAAAATTGGATTGACTGTTCAACGACGGTTATGAAATAAAATGAAATACATTCAAGTGAAAATACAAGTTGAGTAAAAAAATGGATTAGAGGTCGGGCAGTGTGCAACTAATAAATATGATATTTTATGCCTTTAAAATTACACAATAATAATTCCAGAGTTACATTATCGAAAATTTTTATTAATATGGTAAGATACTTTAAATAGCAAAACATAGGGTGGTTAAAAATGGAATTAGCGGGTGAACAGCGTGCAAGTTGTAAATACTATTAGCAACTTGAGAGTATGTTAAACTTTGATATTGCTCCTTTTTACTGCAACTTTGATAAAATGCCAAATTCAGATCTATTATCAAGCAAATTAATGCTTTTTTAAAGTTCCTTGCACTTTAATATGGTTCAATTTGAGAAAAAATATGATTCAATTTAGAACGCGTATCAAATATGCAACAAGTTTTTTGGATAGGATGTTTCATTATTGAGCAAAAAAATTTCTGATTTTAGTTTACTGATTTTTGATTTTAGTTACTTCAAATTGTAAAGACATTTTTAGTAACATTCAGAACCATACAAGAGTATGGAGTAAACAACAGTTTTTAAGACATTAAGGCGAATTTTAAATTTGAATCTTTTCAGAATTTTTAAAAACTTCTTTAACAGGTTACAGTTTTTTGTAATTTTTTTGTTATCATCTTGGTTTTATGATCATTGAAGCAAGTTTCATCTGCGCAGGCTTTTATTGAAATTTCAAAAGTGAAGGTTGATCTGAGCATTAAGTTTTCAACACAAACAAAATGTTGCAATTGAGTTATGGAGCAAAACTATAATAAAAAAGACAAAAACGAAATTTATAGTCAAAGATAAAAATGAGATGTCAGCATACCTTTATTCAATATTTGAGGAAACAAGCATCCCATACTAATATTTTTCTTCTTAGGCACTAGAGTCAGTTACATGCTGAGGCCGTCTCAGCCACTTTGCCCCATCTAAATCTATCCGATGCTATATAGGCCTATTCAATGCTCTATACATTAATGAGTCAACCTTTCTATGCCAACGAAAGGGAAATAGAAATAGATTATTTACTGGTATAAATTGCTCTAACTAACTTTTAATTATTCTTCAAATTATTTGTTATTTTTAAAAAGTATTTTACTTTATTTTATTTTATTTTATTTTATAACCGTCATTGAACAGCCAACCCAATTTTGAGTTTACGACTACTAATGTTCAACTCCGTAGCCTTGTAATTTTAAACTACTACAGAAGACAAGGAAACTTCTGGATCAGTACCCCCAGAGGTATGATTTGTTATGGGATCATGGAAGACTTTGAGACTCGACAGATTTAACGTGCATCATTCACCATTTTCTAGACGGGGATAGTCTTCGGCCGACAGGGACCTCTTGAACATGGGCCTAGCTCCCTACCAACCAGGCTATCCTGGCCCTCTTAAAATGTATTTGGGAACTTCCCTCAAAATGCACCTTGAGGCGAGGTTACCTGAAATAAAGATTAGTGGTTGACATTGGAGATGAGACGGGATTAGTGTTTGTTGGCTATTTACATTGATGGTTTCCCCATAGCAGGGATGCTTGGATTTGACCCAGATTTATCTAGCCATGAAATTATGAAAAAGCCACGCATTTTTGGCTGTCCCGATATTTAAAGGGAGGTTCTGAAACGGAGGTGGTTGCAAGGATATTCTTATCTTAATGAAACGTCATTCAAATGATAAAATTTAGAGATTTTGATTCGATAAAAGGATGGCGCCATACTGGTGCTGGGAAGTTTTTGGGACTATCTTAATGCGTACTTCATATACGAACTATTGCCCATTAACTTCAGAAAATAATCTTTTATCTGGCCTTATCTGGCTCATCTTGACTTTTTATGGCTATTTGTGAGAGACCGATTTCTACATCTTAAAATTGTTAAGAAACATCCGTTTTAAGCTTATCAGTTAATATGGAAAGACTCATAGGAGGACTTCTATATTACACACACACACACACACACACACACACAAGCGTTTTANTATATATATATATATATATATAAATATGTATATATACGAATAAATGAAGATGATTTGATTGAATGAATGGTTTACCAATTTACCACTACAATTTTTATTTTTTTATTTTATTTTATGACAGAGGTGAACAGCCTAACCCAAGTCTGAGTTTACGACCGTCAATGTTCAATTCCATGGCTTTGTAATTTTGAACCCAACCCAGAAGACAAGAGAACTCCTGTATCAAGCAACTGGGCAAACTAGCCATCTGCACTTTACATGGAGCAGAAAACCACGAAAATCTTCCCCGGTTAACCTGTTGCTAAGGGGACTCGAACTCATGATCCATCTACCACTAAGAATATTTTACATCAGCACTCTGATCGATGCGAGCAAGGATAAGAACTCGGATCAACCAGCCTCCACTGGAATTTGAACCTAGTTCACCTCATTAAGTGGCGGTTGCTCTATCCCCTGAGCTATCCGGCTCTATCAGATTTTATAATCGTTTAAAATGCTCAATTTTTGAAAAAGTGACTACATATATTGAAAAGTAGCCACTGTTAAAAAAATACACCTGGCTACTGGAAAGTAGCAAAGTTTTAAAGAACAAAATAAGTAGCATGTTTGAAGTCTATCACTTGAACCGTTAAGATTTCATTTCTACACAAGTTATTTAGTTATGCGTCTTTTCTGCATACTGATATGCGTTTCTAAAGTCCAAAAACTAAACTCAAATTTAGAAGTCACTTGTCCTCTATAAGTCATTTCGATTTAGGAAAATGTATTGACATCAATGATCAGTCCTCAAACATAAAACTATTATTTATGTCATAAACTACAAGTTACAAGTCTTCAACATCGTATCTCCTATTTAGAAAAATGTATTGACATCACTGATCAATGACATCAAGTTACAAGTCTTCAACATCTCTTCTCCTATTTAGAAAAATGTATTGACATCACTGATCAATGAAATTTAAATTATGTTATAAGCTACAATTTACAATTCTTCTAAGGTTATCTTTTATTTAAGAA
This sequence comes from Parasteatoda tepidariorum, assembly GCF_043381705.1. NCBI lineage: Eukaryota > Metazoa > Arthropoda > Arachnida > Araneae > Theridiidae > Parasteatoda > Parasteatoda tepidariorum. Next base: position 28,020,982 of record NC_092210.1, read on the forward strand.
AACGTGTTAGCACCAATGATTCGCAAACATAAAAATATTATTTATGTCATAAACTACAAATTACAAGCTTTCTGCAAGTTATTTTCCATTAAGAAAAATGTATTGACATCAATGATCATTTTGATTTATGATATAAACTCAAATGTTCTAGAGCAAAATAAACATCCCATCACATTTTTAATCAAGCAACGAAGCAAGAACAATTGCCTCGTTAAAGTGTGTCTCTTAAAAAGTTCCGCACTAACAATTGTTGATGATAATGACTCGAACAATGATAAAACGCAAAACTATTTTTACATTTAGTCCTCCCTGAAGATCAGTAAAGAGTTATAAAATAACAATTTATGATGATCTCTCAGATCACATTTTATGGTTAATGTTTGTGGACTATGACAGCCAAGAGAGATGTGCTGATCGATTTAATTTTAAGGGAAGTCATTATGCTTTAAATTCCTTCTACCCTTGAGAGTAATACATGAAGATGGAAATAATTATTTCTGTCGAAAATATTGTCTGAAACTTAAACAAAAGAATTGTTTCTTATAATGTATTTTTAACTTGAACTTATATTTATATCAAAAAATGCCAGTTTATATTTGAAAAATTAGCATCATAAATGTGACAAAAGGTTTGTATTACACTGAGGTAAAAGGTATTGTCAAATCTACCAGAATATGGTAGCATTTAACATGTATGTCTATGGAAACATCAAAAAACTGGGTAATAAAAAAATCTGGGGGTTGAAAAAGGTCACGTGCTTTGATAAGGATTTTTTAAAGTTAACACAAAATATGGTTTTACAATATATGAAAAAAATTTGATAAATATAGTAAAATCTGATAATTTTATCACTTTGATTATGGTGTAAAAACTATTGAAACGGTTAAATTTATTTTTCAATCTTGTATTTTTTACCAAATGTGTGGTAATAAAAACTACAATTTTGAATCCAGAATTCTTGGTAAAACGTTACCATCAGAACCGAAAAATTACCAAATGAATGGTTTAAATACTGCTTATTTTAGTTTTGATATGGGTTTTTTTTTAAATCAAAAATGTTGTTATGGTAAAGTGCGATAGTTTTACCAGAATTTTTCCTCGATGCAGCTGCCATTGTTGCAGTTACAGAGATACAATTTTGAAATTTTCTAATTTAACTACATTTTTGCTTCATTTAATCGTAATTTTCTCAGTGAAAAAAGTTACTTGAAATTGTAGAGACATTTTTAGAATGAAAAATAGCAGAATTATTTTAATATTATATTTAATTAGAAGTGCATTTTATCGGTTTTCGATGTGTGAGCAATTCAGCTCTTTAAAACTCTATGTGAAGACAACTGTAACAGTGAAAATGTAACGCCAACGCTGGAAGAATAATTTTTAACCATTCCAAGACTGTTCAAATTACCGCTCAATTTTTTTCTTTGTCACTCCAATCTTTCTAAATATATATTTAAAATAAAATATTTAATTTCGAGAAGAAAAAGTTTTTTCCGTAATAAACCGTATGAAATCTAAATATTCATGAAATTTTTTAGCTTAGAAATGATTTTGGTAAAATTCAATGAGGAATAAAAAAAAATATATACCATAGAAAATGCTTTAGACGGTTTTTCATTTTTATTGCTTCTTTGAATTTGAATGATTAATTGAATAATTAAATTTAGGAATAACTGGTTAAGTTAGTGATCTTTTTAATTATCAACAGGAAAATAGTAAAAAGGTTTTTTTTTACTTAAAAACTGAGGTGAATAATTGTTTGCACTTGCGAGGGAAGGCGAATTCTGTGCAATTATAATGTAAATGTGAAAGAAAAAAAGCCCAGAACTTCGGTATTTGGAGCTTTTTATTGGATTCCTTATGGCCAAATACAGAACAAAAGATATTATAATCCAACTTGATAATATATAATCTTAAGAAATATACTGTCTTATTAGTGAAATTCGAAAGACGGTTCTTAGAAATCTCAATTCCATGCTATAAGTCTATAGCAATTATTAAAAAACACAGTGTGATTTTTATCAAGCACGGAATTCTGTTGTTCTGAAAATCCAAGAAACAAATCTGACCAACACTTGCTGCTAAATTTTCTACTAGATAACCTAAAACTATATATATATANTATATATATATATATAAAACAAAGTGTATAATTTAATAAAATATAATAAAGTGAATAAATCCCAAAAGAAAGTACAAATATGGACGCACTATAAAAAAGGACCTTCTTCAGAGTCTAAAAGCCGTATGATGGTTTAGAAGTAAAGAGACAAACGAGTGCAAAGTGGTTTAAACAACCAAGGCAAAGAAACTAGTTTGCACTAGAAGATAAAAAAAAGAGATAAGTAGTGATGAAGGTATTAGGTGGAAACTTCAGGGTGCACCGATTTTAGTAATAATAAACCTCTAAATATTGGGAAAAGGGGGGATACTAGAAAATTAACTAAGTTATTAGAATTTTTCAAAATATGGAATGAGTCCCAAACATCAAGTTTGGTTTATAAAAAGCAGTGTTGAATGATTTTAGCAGAAGAAAACTTATACCTGTGAATAGAATTCATAATATACTGAGCTATAGAAGATCAGTTAACGCCCTAACTATGGTAATATTTTTCGTGTCATTTAAGTCGAAGTTTATGGACACGTCTATACACAAAACCACATTGACAAATACCCCAGCTATTAATATAAACAAGAATGTCGTATCCTTATTGCTGATTTTGGGTATTTATCGAATCTTTTTTATAACTATCAGATATTTAGATCAGAGTATTTCCGAAAAAGTAATTGAGAACTTGCATATTCCTTACCTTAAAATGTATAAATGTGTATAACTGGCATTCGAAATGAGCAGATAGTATTTATTTCAAATGAAGATTAAAATTCGTACAAAACATATGTAATAAGACATTTGCTTATTCAAATATTGAAGAACCTCATTCACAAAAATTGAAATAGCAACTATTGCTATTCAACTAACAATTATACTGGTATCACTTACGTAATTTTTTTATTTTATTTTTAAAATTTATTTATAATATATTTTATAGGTATGGAACAAATTAAAAAAGCTTTTATCAAACTGAAGAAAAAAGAATAAAGATTGCTTTAAAAAATTTCTGATGCCGGTGATGTGAAGTTTCAGAAGCATTTCTTATAGATGATTTATTTCACCAATATCACTAAAGCATGTGATTCGTTATATTTATAATAACTTTTAACAAATATTTTATTGTACTTTATTTTACAGCTGTTATTGAACAACCGACCCAATTTTAAGTTTACCACTTCTTATGTTCAACTCCGCATTCTTTTGATTTTGAACCTAATCTGGAAGACAAAGCAACTCCTGGATCGAGAATTGGGAGAATGAATTTGGAAAAATTCTTGATGTATCTTACTCGCATTTGCGTTACATGGAGAGGAAAATCACAAAAAGCTTCCACGAGAACTAACACAAGATCCATCTACCGAACAGGATATTTTACGTCAACATTGTGGTCGGTGAGAGACAGTTGCGTAGTTTGTATTAAACCCTGGTTACCTCATTGGGAGGCAAATGCTCTAGCCCGTGAGCTACACAGGTTCTTTAACAAATATTAATAATTTTAAGAATAAGATATACTAATAATATAAGCATGAACTACAAATATTTTTGCTATTATTTTCAATAGTATTTTTTACGCAACCCCCAAATAATAGTATTTTACTATCAAAATATTTAAATATTTTTACACATTTTTTTATATTATCCCACTCAAAATATTTTCTCTGATGCTTTTCTTTTCAATGAACCACTTTTAAAGAATTATTTGATTATACCAGCTCATCCATTTTAAAAATAAAACCCATTCAGGCCGTGATAGGATATTCAAGAAAGTACTAGAAGCCATACCCATTTTATGAAAGGATCAGGCCCATTGGAAACTGACGACAGTGAGACGATAGCGAATGGCGCCATTACTCCATCAAAGATAGTGGCGGGCACCCAAGCATAATTCTATTTTCCACTCGAAGAGCAACGCATCAACGACACTGAATGAAATAAACAACTTACTTTGACTTTTCATCTCCATTTGCCGGGATTGCGCCTCTAACCTAATAGAAAGTTTTATTTTTACTAAAAGAGAATGCCTATATGAAATCTAATTAGTACCTTTTAAAGGAACTCATTTAATTTATTTCATGTTCTATCGATAATGAAATAATGAATTTATTTTAATATCTTTAGCGAACAAAAATGAATCATAATATTCAGATAGATAGAATTTCGATAAAAAGATTTTTTTTTGAAAAGTATCCAAATAATTTGGGAATATAAGTTTTCCTTGCTTTTGTAAAGAAATAAATAAAACAATAATTATTATAAAAAGATTTCTAAACGTCTAAAAAATGGAAGAATTTGATATTTCTAGAAGTGTAATTAATCACGGTAAAATAATTTCACCGTAATATAAAGCTTTTTAATATTGCATTATTAAGTAGTGATGTTTACACTTATCAAAAGCAAATTTTATTACTTGTTTTCAATATTTGAATAATTTGAAATTTTATTATTTTGATCTTTTCAGTTTTAATATAAAGCAAAGATATAGTTGAAAAAATAATACTAAATGCATTTTAATAGAAAAAAAACTTAAAAATAGTTTATTAAAACATTTTAAGTAAAACAACGAATAAAAATGAATCATAATGCATTACATCAATAATTTCCAAAAGTATCCAAATAATTCATGAATATAAGTTAAGTTTTAGATGCTTTTGTAAAGATATAAATGAAACTATGATTACTATAAAAGATTTCTAAACGTCAAAAAAAATTGAAGAATTTGATATTTATAAAAGTATAATTAATTATGGAAAAATAATTTCTCCATATTATAAAGATGTTTAATATTGCATTATTAAGTAGTGATGTTGACGCTTATCAGTAGCAAATTTTATTTATTGTTTTAATATTTGAATAATTTGAAATGTTATTATTTTGATCTCCTCAGTTTTAATATAAAGCAACGATAGTTGAAACAATAATACTAAATACATTTCCGTAGAAAAAACTTAGAAGTAATTTATTGAAGCTTCTTATTTAAAACATCTAATAAAAGTGAATCATAATGAATTATTTAAATAAAATTCCTGCGTTTTTGAATCAAAATAATTTTTATTTCCAAAAGTATCCAAATAAATTGTGAATATCAGTTTTAGATGCTTTTGTAAATAAATAAATAAATAAAACAGTAATTATTATAAAAATACAATAATAAATAAAACAATAATATTTGATTTCAATTGACGAATTTGATATTTATAAAAGAATAATTAATTATGGAAAAATAATTTCACCATTATTATAAAGCTGTTATATAATGCGTTATTAAGTAATGATGTTGACACTTATCAATAACAAATTTTATTTATTGTTTTTAAATAAAATTTGTAATTTATAAGTGTCAATATTTGAATTATTGGAAACTTTATTATTTTTATCTTCAGTTTTAATCTCTTCAGTTTTATTATCAAGCAAAGATAGATGAAACAATAATATTTACATTTCAGTAGCAAAAAAAAATAAGAAGTAATTTATCAAAACTTTTTACGTAAAACAATGAAAAAAACTCCTAAAGGATTTCATTGACTTTAAAATCACAAATTATAGTACGTATGCGTTAAAAATACTTTTTATAATTTTTGAAATATTATTTTTTTAAAATAGTTTGGCTTATAAATTAAATAAAATTCGTTGCCTGAAATACAAGAGCAATAGTCAGTACCAATGAATGCTTTTCATTATTGTTTTAGGATAACTTAATTTAATTCGATTAATTTATTCAATATTTTATCGGTAATTACATTTTAATATGTTATACTGATAAAAAAAATCTAAATGTATTATATTAATAAAATTACCACGATTTTATCAAAGGATTTTGCTTTCAAAATGATCCAAAAATTTTGTGATTATAAATTTTCAAGTCTTTTTTAAAGAAATGGATTAAGAATAATTATTATAAAAAGATTTTTAAACATCAGATGAAGAATCTGGTATTTAAAAAAGTATAATTAAATATAAAATAATAATTTCCCCATATTATGAAGCCGTTTAATAATATAAAATTAAGATGTTAGAACTTATCGATAAAAATTTTATTTATTGTTCTTAATATTCGTATAATTAGAAATTTTATTATTTTCATCTTTAAGTTTTAATCTAAAGCAAATATTGTTGAAACAAAAATATAAAATTTATTGGAGGAAAAAAAATTATATTAATTTATTAAAACTTTTTACGTAAAATAAAAAAACGAAACTATTGCTGGATTTTTTTGACTTTAAGTTCAAAAATTACTCAGAGCGTTTAAAATATGAAACAATTTTTAAAATATTATTTAATGAAAATAGTGTGACTTTTAAATTAAGAAAATTCATTTTTGTCCTGAAATACAAGAAAAGTTGTGGGTACAGATGAACTTTTTGCCATTAATCTTTATTGAATGTTTTTTTTTATTTATTTTTTAATTGAACAGTTTAAATGAAATATTTGGCAAAATCCAAAACCTGAGGAGAGAGTTTTAGTGAAAGACATGTTAGAAGGATTTCTTTCGATAAAAAACAAAGTGCGTTAACTTCAATAAGTCTTAAGAATTTGGTGGGGAAAATCCAATTTAATAAAAAACTTTCTTGCATCTAGTTGAACAGGTTCCTTTTTTTTATTTTTGGATTTAACTTGGAAATATCAAAATCTAACGCTGTAAATAATTTCCTTTATTTAAATTAAATATTATTTATTAGATCTAACTGGATGATTTGTACCAATGTGGAAAAAAATCAAACGTTATAAATAATTTATTTGCTTGAACTGGATATTATTTATTACTCAACGGAAATCATTAGAACATTATTTATTAAATTTATTAAATCATTATTTATTACTCAACTTAACTGGATAATTCAAAACAATGTAGGAAAAATCTAACGTTGTCAACAATTTCCGTTGCTTGGACTGGATATTACTTATTGGATTTAATTTTATATATCATAATGTGAGGAAAATTTAGCATCATAAATAATTTCCTTTATTTGAACTGATTGGATATTGATAACTGATTAAATTTGATTGGATATTTCATAACAATGTGGAGAACATCTAACTTTATAAATAAATAAGATCCTGTTTAAATAAAGAAATTAATTCGATTTAACTGGACAATCCATAACAATATGGGGAGTATCTAACGTTGTAAAAAAATTCTTTTATTTAAACTGGAAATTATTTATTGGATTTAACTCAATAATTCATAACAATGTAGGATTAATCTCACGTTATAAATAATTACCCTTATTCAAACTGGGTATTATTTCTTAAATTAACTGGATAATTCATAAAAATGTGTGAAAAAGAACGTTATGAATAATTTTGTTTATGTGTACTGGATTTTTTTTAATTTCATTAAGCTGGATAACACTAGGGAACATTTTTTATCGCATTATACAAATACTTGCCTAATCCGGATGCGGTAATTTCAAATCTGAGATTAGTTTCGCTCCTAAAGCTATAGATTAAGGACATTTTTGCAACAAAATGTAATTACTTAAAAACATTGCATAAAACAGGGGGTCACGTAATTGTTGCGCCAAACTTCTGGGGGATATAGGGCCCATCATCATGATTAAAATTTCATAGGAACCCATGCTCGGTTATGCTCCTGTAAGCAGCTAGGGGTGCTTCCCCTCTTAAGACTTGATCAGAAGCACATAAAGAAACAGTTCATAATAAGTGAAGCTCCCCTACCAGAGTGTCATGACATTTCCGGGCATGGTTTGATGCAGATTTTGTATCATGATGATGTGCCCAAACTCCCCTAAAAGTTTGTTGTAATATTTATGTGACCCCCTGTTTACAACATCGTTTTTAAATTTGTTCCTTTTGACAAAATATAATGAAAATTTCATTTAAAAGAAACTGTAGTTTGGGGAGAGATACCAATTGCAGGTTTGAAATCAATGATATGAGTATCTGTTAAAAATATCATGCAAGAAAAAAAAATGTTCCTCAATATAATCCATAACATTTTGGTAAAAATATAATATTATGAACATTTTTAGATTTATACTGGATTATTAATTGAATTTCACTAGACAGTTCATAACGATTTAAGAAAAATTCAAAGTCATGAATGATTTTTGTACAACTCGAAAAGCTACGTTATACAGGATTACTTTTTTCTGATTTACCTGAATAATTCATAACAATTCGGAAAAAATATAACGTAAAAACTTGATTTTACAGTGAAATGGATTATATGGATGATGCACCTTAAGTGCCGGTTCATTACATAGTAATTTGTGCGAGAATTTTTTACAGTGTGTCTACCTCAGAGGCTTTAAATGACCGATATCGTAATATTAGCAAAAGATATTTTCTTTATAATTAAAATGATGTTGATAGGAAGTGTTAGATTTCTGAGTTTGAGGACAAGTTGTAAGTGAAATCCTATAAATTAAAGGAAAAAAGAAAGATTTAATATTAATGATGATTTAATATTTTATTTTTAACTTTTGCTGTATTTGTTTGAGAAATCTCGGAGCTACAAGAAAGAAATGCATATATTAAAAAAAAATCATCACTTAAAGTTTCTCAATTTTAATTAGTATAAACATTTTAAATCTTAATTTGATAAAAAAAATAGGTTGGAAACTAAACTCGCAATGTTTTTTTCATTTTTACAAATTTTAATATTTTGCATTTCATAAAGGGAATCTGTTAAAGAATCTTCGAAAGATGATGATTTGTTTAAGCGATATCTACGCTTTTCTTTCAGATTAATTTATTTCACTCTTCAGATCATTAAAAAAAAGTCAAGTCGGGGAAAAAAAGAAAATTTTCGTCATCTCCTTTTTGCTTAAATCAAGTTTCTAACTAGATTGAAAGTTACCTAAAGTTCAAGTTGAAACCTACTCTTGGCGTCAGTTTTGTGTAGGGAGAGAGATACCACAGATAGTGGAACTTCTCTTTATTGGTAGCCAAATTGCAAATCAAAAATTCAACAGAAAAATCACATCATGACAAACGATTCAAGCAACTTTTGCTCAAAAATGCGGGTCAAAGGACAAAGAAACGGGCAAAGTATATAAAATGCTCCCACGTATTAAACTTTTAAAATTAATTTAGTTTCCATCCTGTATTAAAAATAAAGGGGAGATGTCTTTGATTAAAACCAGTTAATGAAAAACGATCAATCTAAATTTGATGCCAAAGATCTGAAATGTACATATTAATTTTATGTCCCATTCAAAGCAGGATCTAAAGCCAGAACATGAAGGACCAAAAAAAAACCTTCACTGTAATCGATCATTCAGTTTTTTCTTGTAACCCGTCCATTAGATGACTTAAAATATTTTTCTACTCCTACACTTCGTTTTATTTTTCTTCCTAAGAAAAAGAAATGATATCCCTCCAGGGTCCTTAATGATGGGGTATAAGACTATTCCTTAGCACACATCGAACCGGTCTAAAAAGGAAAGAAAAAACTAAGTGTTTGATGAGACGAACGAAAATTGTTCATATATACGGTTTAAACACATTTTTTTTCATAAACTACCTATAATTTTGTGATATTTTCACTGCAATAGGTTTCACACCTAAGATAAGAACCATAAGTTTATATATAATTTTAGCGCTTGCTTGACTTTGCTGTCCTAAACCTAAGAATATATCCTAAGAAATGTATGAATTTCTTGTTCAACAGAGAGGATAACGATATATGTTTTTCTTTCAAATTTTAGCAGCAATTTATTGAAGCCTTATTCAGTTACATTGGAGCAACTAATGCAGAGAAAAAACTTCTGGAGAAATTACCGTAGTGCAAGGAAGTAACATTTTTGGTAAAGTAAAAAAAAAACACAATTCTGGCCATAAAAACCAAAATCTATGGTATTTAAACCATTTATTTAGTAACTTTGTCATTCAAGCGATAACGGTTCATCTGAAATTTTAAATTACAAAATTTAATTCACAAATGTCAAAAATCTAAACCACTTGTAACGTTTCAAACATAATTTTAAATCCAATCAATATATTTAGGATTTGCTTATAAATCAAAATAATCTATAATGTCACACTTTTATACTAACTTTATAATAAAATATTTTTAAGAAGGAAATTGTTTAACGCTTATATCACATATCTACACAGCATTTCTCGCATTAAAAATAAGTAAAAATGGAATAATTTTAATAAATTTTATATAAAAATAAAAAAATTATATAATTTTATATTATATTTATCGGGTTGTTCGATAATTAATGTCGTTTTTTTCTCATAGATGACTTGAATTGCATATTCAATGTAGTAGTAATTGCGTGGCTTATATTATTGTATGCTATTTTAAAGATTAGACTTTAGACTTTCTTTAGTCAAACCCAGAGCATCATATTTGTATAGTCTACTTTGAGCTGCTTCCAAGTAATAAAACTATATATTTAAATGTTAAATGTTCGTCAACTATCGAAATTGAACGAAGAAATCAAGAAAAAACGCCCTGAACTGGCCAATCGCAAAAGAGTTATGTTTCATCATGATAACGCAGCCCCACACATCTTTGATAACCCGTCAAAAATTAATGGAGCTGAATTGAGAACTGATGCCAAATCCACCTTATAGTCCTGACTTAGCACCATCGAATTACCATTTGTTTCGATCCCTTCAAAACCATTTGAATGGTAAAACTTTCGATTCTGATCAGGCTATTAAAAATGAGTTCCAGTTCTTCGCTCTTAAAAACCAAAGTTTCTTCGAACGTGGATTTTTTCAACTTACCGAAAGGTGGCAAAAGGTCATCCAACAGAATGGTCAATATATCATTGATTAATGTTTGTTGTTAAGATAAAAAAATTCACTTTGAAAAACATGAAACAAACGACATTAATTATCGAACAACCCAATATATAATTTTTAAAAAAAATAATTCTATAACATTTTAAAACTTATATTATTGTATAAAGCTTTATGTTGCTTTATAAAATTATTATTAATATTATTAACTTTAATTTAAAATTTTATGATATACCAATAATAGTAAACACATTCAATATATATTTCAATATTGTTAAGTTCCTACATTTCTTCATTAACAACTATACTTCCGAACATATTTTGTATGCGCAGCTGGATACCAAACAACCAGGGAAGAACATTCAAAATGCGTCATTTGCGAACAGGTTGTTGGTAATCTTCAATATCAAAAGTTTAAAACAATATGAGAGAAATGAATGATTTCTGATCAGTTACAAATGCTTGTAAGCCATGTTTATTACTCTGAAATAATAGAAATAGGTGAAGTATCTAATCTATACAAACAGTATACTCCTTCCTTCTTAGATATAAAGGGTGAGGCTCGAATTGCGAGTCCCATTTCACATGTGTTGCGTAATTGGAGTCGGACAATAATCGAGAATTTTAAGCCAACGCATCTGTTTTGTGATTAAATATAGAATTGCACGTTTGTTTAGTAGAATATATTTTGAAAGAGCTGTAAAATAAGAGCCTCAATACACGTTAATGCTCCCTGCTTCAACATAAAATAAAGTTACAAAGGCAGAGTTTTTTATTCGAATGTATATTTTCGTGTGTAAGTTAATCATGTTTTAATCCTAGATTAAAAGTTTAATTAATAATTCAGATGCCTCCGAACGTCCCCTAAATTCCAAGCTATTTGTGAAATTAACTATAAAAAATGTAAGCAAGTCTTTGATTGAATATGTTATGCTTAGGAAACAAGGTTTAATTTCTTTGACGTTTTTAAAGTAGTTACAAATTTTATGAATAGACGAGGTTGCAAACTGGGAAAAGTTGTAAAACAGTGTTTTCAAAATAACCACATCTAGTGGCAACAACATGGCACAGTCAATGCAAAAATTTGCAGACGCTTGAGCAAGTATTTTCGATAAAATGGATCTAGCATGTAATAAAAATACATAGCTTCATACAACCTCCATTCCAGTATTAAAAGTACTTTCAAATAAATTATATGAAATTTTCCAATATAAAAAAGTAGATTGCAAGAAGTAGTAAAAAATTAATAACAATCTCTGTACATATTTTTCAAATTCTATTTTTACAGCATTGTAAGCGTTCAATATTTCTTAACTAATAACTAAACTTTCAACCATATTTATTTTGCATAGCCGGGTAGCAAAACATTAAAGAGAACATTTGAAATGGGCCATTTGCAGACGGTTTGCTAGTAATCTTAAAACAATATGAGAGAAATGGATGATTTTTTCCAGATGCAGATGTTTGTGGGCTGTAATAATTACTTAAAAATAATAGAAATTTCTAAGAAAATCTTATAAAGACAAATAGTTTCCCCATTCCGTTGTAAATAAAAAGAGTCAGGCTTAAAATGAGATTATTATTTCACACGTGATGATATGGTTGCAACGAGTTTGAACAATACTGTTGCATTACATGTCAAAACTTCCTAGTAGGGTATTACTTACTAAAAGTATATTTCGAACTCTATCACAAAAATTAAACTCTGAAGAAAAACATTCATCAAGCAATTGAAATCACCGAGATTCAAAAATATGATATGATGGTAACAAATTTGAACATAAAGTGGCATAAATGTCAAAATTTTCGAAGAATTTATTTTAAACACAAAATACCATACTATATAGTTCGAACTTTATAACAGCAAATAAACACTGAATCAAAATATTTATCAAGAAATCTAAATTATCGGGTTAAAAAAATATGATGACATAGTTGCAACAAATTTGAAAAACATATAGTTGCATAAATGTCAAAACTGTCTAGGAATGTATTATACTCATTAAACATATCACACTAGATATTTCGAGCTTTATTACAACACTTAAAAAATTAATCTACAAGTAATCTAAAACATTCGAGTTTTAAAAAAAATGCGAAGATATGGTTTAAGTGAATTTGAGCAATATTGTACTATAACATGCCAACATTTTCTGACAAAATATTTCTAATTAAAAATATTGCATTATATATTTCGAACTTTCTTATAAAAATTGAACTCTGAATGAAAACATTCATCAAGTAATCTAAATTATTGAATTTAAAAAGTGCGAGGATATGATTGCCACAAATTTGAACAATATTGTTACATAACGTGTCGTAATTTTCTAACCAAACAAACTGCACTACATATTTCGAACTTTATTACAAAAATTACAATAAATAACAATAATAGTATAATGATAATAAAATGCTTCAAATAATCTAGATCATCGAGATTAATAAGTACGAGAATATGGTTGCAACAAATTTGAACAATATTGTTTCAAAATATGTCAAAAATTTCTGACAATGATTTACTAACTAAACATATTGCACTACATTTTTCAAACTTTACTTTACGATTTTAACTCCCCACATTTAATTTGAACAATTATACTTAGCAAAGTAAAATATTCTTTTCCTTAAAGAATTCTTTTTATAAGAGTCTTTTAAGATTCTTATTAATAAGAACAAAGCATGAAACATTATAAACATTTCTCATTACCGAAGTCTGGAGAACGCTACAATAAATCAATGTCAAAATATTTAACTCATTTCTCGACGTTATTTAACAACCTATTTGACATTTTTAGTTAATTGCTGCTAACCTAAAAAGGATTAACTACGTATTAGAACAATTTATTTAAAAAGTTGACATAGAACGCAAAACTCATTAAAATAGTACAAAAAAGCTAACTGCTTTTCTGTTTAAGTAAGCAGAAAATTTTTGAGCATTAAAATTCTTCTCGAGATTTGCTTTTAATATTTTTAAAACATATAATGGATATTCCAGGTGAAATCCAAATGCTTCGGTGATATTGAAAATTAAAAACAATAGATTTAGTAATGTTTGGGAAAGTAATATACTTTTGTGAGTATAAATTATGCAAAGAGTTTTTTTTGCTCACTTTTGCTGAATAAACGTAAGTGTAATTAAAAATTCGGTTTCTTTTTTTTAAATTTCATCTTCATATAAATTGAGAGATCTGTTAAAGAAAAAAACGAAACATTAATCTATTTTTACTGAGTATTAAGTGTAGTAGTTGTAGCACGAGTGTTACGCACAATGCGCAAAACAAACACTTCGAGTAGCTCTTAATTTAATGATCAGATTTTCACGTACAAGAGCTTCATTTTCACCTACCTTAAATAACCTTAAATATAATAATTAATCAGTGCGAAAAAATATTTTAAGTTGCGTAACCGGACACGAAAAAGTACATCATTTGAATAGAAATGCAATTTTAACATAAATAATGCATGACTTTTAAAGAACAAGAAACTCAATGACTACTCAATTGAACTAATAATTTCGTTCAAATTTTGCATTTTTAGGATTTATAATTACATATTTTAAAATTATGTGAAAATCTGTGCACTTTACAATTTAAACTTGTTTCAACTATTTTTCAAATAATTTAATTAAATATAATAAATAATTATTGAAAAGTATTTTTACATGCAATTAACTTCGGATAAATCAATGCAATAATTGCTTGCAAAAATGTTTCGAATCCTTTAAAAAAAAATCTCAAAATATAACGAATTACGCCAAAAGTGATTTTAACATTAAGGAATCCAAACTTTCGACTTCTTTCCTGCTTAAACTCTAGTGGCCATATTTCACAGATTGCGACCACCTCCCACATGCTGAGGGTCAAAAATTCAAATTTGTTGAAAGCAAAGTATGCGCATTCAAAAAAGAAACACGTTTTTATACTTGATTTTTTAATTTTAAATGTCGTCTGCTTTAAATATTAGCATATTTAAAGCTTGGCACTTGTATTTAAAATTGAGTCCTAGTCGATGAAAATTCTTTCATCATATCGAAAGTTATTCAGAATGTTCTCCTTTTTTGTCACTGTACAACATGTTTACTGCATATTTGTTTTATTTATGTGAAATTAAGTTAATTACACATATTAAAATTAATATAATAACCCTGGAAGCTTTACACTCTATCTAATCTGAATAAAAATTAAACAAAAATAAATAAGAAAGTATATTTTTTATTTCATTTTTCATCAAGGGAAGTTGAAGTAATTGTATTAAAATATTTTATTAATAATATTTACAAAAATAACGCTTAAAATCTTATATAGTTTGAAGCAATAAAACCAAATAGACTTTTTCTGATTCTATGAAAATGGTTTTTAATGGTTCGGTATATCAAATTATCTTGTAGTCTAAAAATAAAATAAATTATTTAACAGGATTTCCTTTAAAAAAATAATATGCAGCTCATTTATTATAGACATTCTGAACATTTCTATTTTTTCTAATTAATTGAACTACTGCAGTAAGATTACTTACTGCAGGGACTATATAGGACCTAAAAACTCAAACACCGGTTATCTAAAATATAGTTAACCATTTAAATAGAAAATTGAAGAAACTTTGTTTACTATAGAAATATACGGTTTTCTGATAATTAAATTAAGGGATTGTAATCCTCTCAATATAATCAATATAATAAAACACGAGATAAAGTTAGAAAATATGCATTTTATAGATGATAATTGCCAAACTGTACCGTATCCGACTTGGTTCTCGATTTCCTGAATTTTCCCTGTTTTGGAAAACCAAATATCATTGTTTTTTCTAACTAAGAGGCTCCCCTCCCCTGATTGCTCCAATCATTAACCTCCGTATTTGTTTCTCATTTATCATTTTTTATTCCTAAATACCAACATTTTCCACAAAGAAACAGAAAGTTTCGTTTTCAAAAAATACGATTATTGAGTAATATGTATTACGTAATATGTATGTACGATTATTGAGTAATTACATCTTGCTAATATGTAAATCATAACGAAACCCTGATTACTTAGATTTGAAAAATAATCACCTGTGCTTAAAATAATACGAAACGTATTATGCTTTTTTTTTACTTATTGTTAAATTTGCAACTTTTTTAGCATATCTACATTGAGAAAAAAAGTACGATCTAAACTACCACAATTAATAAGAATTCACCTTGTTTCTGACTCCACGGGAGCACCAGAAAGATCAGTAATTTTACCGAAGTGCTTTATCAATTCTTTTCTTGAAATTAGCGAGCCAGTATGGTTTTATAATATTTGGTAAAATTCGGTAAATGTGACGAAATTTGGCAAATTTATCTTGATAACTGAGAGCATTTCATAAAAAAAAACATTTAGTCGTTTAAATTTAGATTTTAGTTTTGTATTTTTTACTTAATGTGTGGTAAAAAGAATCAGATTTAAAAACCATACGAAGAGAAAAATTACCAAATGAATGGTTTAAATACCGTATAGTTTTATTTTATTAACCAGAATAATGATTGTTTTTTTTTTGTTTTTTTTTTGCCAGAAATTATATTACCATACAATGCGGTGGTTCTACCAGATATTTCCTCCGTGTAATATAGATAAATGTATAAATTTTAACTTATATCTAAATTTTAAGATTTATATATTTATATCTGGCAACATGCAATCTCTCTTATTCCTTCGCTACTTTTAAATCGGAATCTACTCTAGCGCAAGCATATACATAACTGTAAAAATTGACAAGATTTAGAACAAAAAGTTCACAAAGAAGAAATTAAATTTGCAGTAACTTTCTATCCTTCTTATTTTTTTCTGAAATTGTAATTTCAAAATCTAGTAAGGGCAAAGTTCATAAAAATGTTCTTTTATCACTTCAAATTTTAACTCCATAATTTCATTTCAGCGAGCTATAGATCGATTAAACATGGATTTTTTTCCTTAAGTCCTGTTTATTGTCTTTATTAATTCTTGAACTAATTGACGAAATTTAAATAATTTTTCTTTTATTTCGTCGTATTCCCAGTACTTTTTCTACAGCCAATCGTAATTTCAATTTTTTACAATTTCATGCAGCAAAATAAATAGCAGCTTGAAGAAAATGAGAAAAATTCACGAAAAAAGAACTAAAAATTTGCAATAAATTTAGAACAGATTTGAATTTCTTGAGAAAAGGAAAGAATGAAAAAAATCACTCGTGATAAGTTCATAAACAAAACTGCCTTTTCAGCTTGCCAAATTCCAACCATATAGTAGAATTTCTCGGGATTGCATATCGGCAAGTGTGGGTTTTTATTTACAATAGGTTTAACAGTTAACTTCTCGAACTAATTATTGAACACCGTACTATCTCTTATATATTTCTACAGTCCATCGTAATTTTAAATTTCTAAGACTTAAAGTTTTTGCTTATCACAACAAAATGTAAAATTATGTTGAGCACCAAAACAGCTATGACGGCATTTTCCCTAAGGATTTTTTTTAATACAGAGAGGAGACGATTCTGTGTAGGGTTTTAAGTCAATAAAATTTATGATTTCTTTCAAAATATGTATAGATATATACAATATATATTTTCAAACTATATTAATTAAATATATGCGCAATTCTGCAAATAAAAGCCAATTAGGGAGCCAAAAAAAATTGGGGGGGGGGGCACGCTATTTCTACAAGAATTTTCTTCTTTTTTACGCCCTAAAAAAGCAAGAAAAAATCGTGAACATGAAATTTTTTCTTTGTAACATACTTTAAGTGACAAAATACCAATTTTAAATTTTTCCCAATTCTTTCAATTTACGAACTTTGATTAAATTTTTTTATTTTTGTTTTTCATACTAAAATATAATCTTATAGTATGAAATCTCTATAAATATTTTTGTAAAAATCGTTTTGTATGAATAAATGGCTCAGATTTATCTGATTTTTCTGTCACAAAGATTTATTATCAGATTTATCGGTCGCAAAGAAAAAATTTCATGTTCACGATTTTTTCTTGCTTTTTTAGGATGTAAAAAAGAAAACAATTCATGTAGAAATAGCGTGCCTCCCCCCAAAATTTTTATTTTTATTTTTTTTTGGCCGCCTAATTGGCGTTTATTCGTAGAATTGCTCATATGCTTCCATTCATAAAATAGACATTTATTCAATATAATCGCATGAAACTCAATAAAAACTTGCAAAACAAAGTTAGCACTTCTTTCTTTTATATATATGCCTGCGAAACATTATAGAAACATGTAGGGGAAAAAATAGACAATTAATTGAACAAATGAAGGAACTATAAGCAAACAAAACAGCGGCAAAAGTACCCAGAACAGCGCCGGTGGCCTTTATGATTTTTCAACATAAAGAGGAATTATTAATTCGATCACATGATGAGAAATAAAAAATGATAAAACATATCCAAAGTAAAAATAACTGCAGTAAAAGAATACAGTAAGGAAAAAAAATTATACATTTCTTTTACACCTGTATCAAAAGCTTAGTTAATACTTATTGCTCCATGTAATGCTCAACAATGGTATAGCGTCTATAAGCATACCAACACACTTCTTTCTTATCAACTTCAGTACTTGTCGCGATCTAATGAGTTCTTTGACAAAAACGTACAATACTGTAAGAAAAGAAATCGGCAAAAGTACTCTTTCATAAATCACAGATTCTTGCTTCTTTTATCGACTGAGAGAAAAATGAATGAGAACAACGAAGAAAAGGTTACATCTAACAGGAACGAAGCAAGAAATGTTACAATTGTCTTAAATATTGTCGAAAAAAACCTACATGTATAGACAGCTATACACATTTTTTAGCAAAACATTTGGTCATCGTTATGAAATTTAATGTTAAATATGGCCTGCATTTTTTTGAATAATTTAATTTGGCTCACGAATAACTTAGAGTAAAGGGTACACATTTTTTTGATTTAATTATTTCATAATTTGATTCTTTTGTCAAATATTTCTTTAGGATAAATGTTTGAGCAATTACTATGATTTGTCAGTTGCATAAAGAGCTTCTTATCTCACTGAAAATAAACTGAATTAAAATTGTTAGACAGTAGTTGTAGTTTGTTGTTCTAGTTAAATATAGTTTAATCCTACTTACCTAGTATATTTCGTAGGTTGTCAAATCTTTCAAATTACACGTGTTTGAACAAATGCTTTATTCTGTCAGAGCTAGCTGCATCATTAAAAAGAACTTGACTGAAAGCTCATTTCATGATTGTCCGACAGTAGCTGTAGTTTAAACTAGTTTTATCCCAGTTGTTTGTATATTTTGCATACTGTCGAAATTTTCTTCAAATTTCACACCTTTGAAAAATTATTATAGTCTGTCAGAGCTCCTTACCCCACTGAAAGTAGCATCTCATGATTGCCAGACAGAAGTTGTTGTTTCCTTCTTTACTTCAACAACTGCAAGTCCAGAATTGAATGTAAAAACTGAATACTACTTTAATCCAATTATTTTAATGTCTCTTGCTTAAATAATGCTTCAGAATTTTATCGCTTTATTTAAATTTTATGTACACCATTATTTAATTCAGATACTATGTTCACTCACTTATGCCGAGCATTTAATTATGGAATTAACTGAAAAATTAATTTTACTATAGAAAATTTTTTTTTTACATAAAATTAATGTCAATTATATTTAAACGACCAATATTTTGTAAGCTAGATCCAGTTTCTTAAAAATATTAGCTTTCGCTCTGATTTGACCATTTTACTTTAGTCGATAATAATATCATGGCTGGAAAAAGATAGATAAATGGCATTGGAAATACACTGCTAACACATCAAAATTCATAAAAGAAATTAATACAAATAAAAAGTAATAGCCAAATACACAACAATATTTGTACCCTCATTTACAATGTAAGAAATTCCGAATCAAAATACGGTATAAAGTATCGAAACTTTGGATGCATCATCCATAAAATGCATTTTACCGTAAAATCAAATTTTATCGAAAAATATTAGTCCGTAATTTTTACAGTAATATTTATTTAATTAGACTGTTTCACAGATCATTATATTATATCATATTTTTGTTCCGTAACATGTTTCTGCAAAAATGAATTTTACGATAAAAGTATCGGTACCCTGAGTGACGGTACTTTTTACTGTAATTTGATGCTGAAATTTTGGCATTGTATTGGTTTCATAGTGCAAAGTGTAGACGACCTTATCCACAGATATGATTATTTCTTAAATGTATAGAGTGCCGAAATGTCACAATCAATAGGGAACATATTAGACTATTGACGCCAAGTATCCTCCCGGAGGAGATTAATTATATTTATTAATAATAATTTCCTCCTAATTCATCTTTATTTTCCTCTCAGCTGTCTTCTATTGTATTTAATAATAATTCTGGATTTGTAGGAATAAAGCAATTTTATTTATAAAAAAATAGTTGATAGCTATTAAAGTCGAGTTCAAACACAGCGAGTATAGGTTAAATTGATTATTTCAACTGTTTTTTTAATTCTAAATTTATTGAATCAAATTCTAACTAGCTTTCTTATTACAGAATTATAAAATTTGTGTACTAGAATAAATTTAATTTGAATTTAATATCAAAAACTAAGTTGTGTACAGGATGTTATAAAAGCATAATGGGCTATGACGTTTGCAAAGCCCTGGACAACATATTCTTAACTCAGAACATAGTATAAAGCTTATTGCAATTTGCACCATAAAAGTAATCAATAATTGGATTGTTCCTTGCAGGATATCTTAAAATTTACAACGTGTAATTACGTAAATTATAATCATCTTGCCAACACCAATATTTATTTTTCTCTTTAAGTAAGTTTCTTCCATCTTGAGAAAAAAAATTAGGTCAGTACAAAATTTTTTTATTATTTATGAACATATCACCCCGCTTTCTTTTTCTTTATTGCACATGATCCATCAAGAAAACCTCTTTTACAGAAATGCTGGTTGAAACTTATTCACACTCTTACTTTAATTAGTGTTTTAAAGCAGTAAAAGTTTTAAATTAAATTGAAAAATAACATATTCCATTAAACTCAAGGACGCCAGAGAGTGAATATGTCTAGTGTAGATAAGCACACTTTGTCAAAAGTAAGGGATTCTTATGTTTCATGTGTTATATTATATTTTAGTAGTATGTACTTGGCTTGACAAGTTCTTGAAGTGGGACATAGATATTGGTAGTTTTCCAAATCACAGCAAAAATATAAATAATTAAAACTCTCTTTTATTCGAACAATTACCCGTATGCAATTACCTTGAAGTGTTATAAATAACACATACATAAAGTAGATTAGTTTGAATAATAAATTGAGTACTTTTCACCTCTGTCCTGACAGGATTTTATTAAATTCTTGTGAAGCACGTAATCACTTTTTCGACAAATTTTATTTCTCAAAATTATAATCGAAAATAGTATATATTGTAAACTCTGGCGTTTTTAATCAAACAACGACAACAAAACAAAATTTTAATAATTTTCAAATACTTAAAAAAGTCTAGTTTATATTTAAAATAAACATCTTTGCTTGAATCCAGACTTACGTTCTTTAATTATTACCACTTTAAGAAAAACTAAAATGACTCTGATGTCTTAACTAATTTTATTTCTCAAAATTATAATCGAAATAATAATCGAATATAATAATATAATAATCCAAAATAATATTATTGCTTATACACTTTCTTGTAACTATTTACATTAACTACATTTTGTTAATATATATATATATATATAGCTTTANTATATATATATATATATATATATATATATATATATCGTAAATTCTAGCGTGTTTTTAATCACATAACAAAATTTTAATTAAATTTCAAATAATTTAAAAAAGTCTATAAAAATAAACATATTTGCTAGAATCCAGACTTACGTTCGTTAATTATTACCACATTAAAAAAACTAAA
Organism: Parasteatoda tepidariorum; assembly: GCF_043381705.1. Classification (NCBI taxonomy): domain Eukaryota; kingdom Metazoa; phylum Arthropoda; class Arachnida; order Araneae; family Theridiidae; genus Parasteatoda; species Parasteatoda tepidariorum. Next base: position 28,042,722 of record NC_092210.1, read on the forward strand.
ATGACACTGAAGTTTTATAAAATGTTAGATGACTATGTACAGTTATTTATTAAACGAAACAATTTTTAAATTTTAGTTAAATAAAGTTTTTCTTTTATTTTAGAAATCCAATTTAGTGGAACAATTTATTTCATCATCTATTCATAGGAAAATTTGTTTTATAATTACTATATTTTTCTATCATTTCAAAACAACTAATCCATGCAAACAATTCAAATTGGTTTCAAGAAGGACAATAATATAAATGCACGAAATGTTTTTACAGAACTCGTTTTTATTATAATCACCAATTATTAGAAAACTATTTTAAAATAAAATAAATGTTTAACTACATTTGATGCATTAAATATTTATATATAAGTCTAAAATTTCGTATGATTCATTTATTGTTAAATGAAAACAGAAATATTAGTTGTCGGTAGTCTTTTTCGTCGGTAAATAACTGCAAAATGACTTAGCATTTACAATTTTTTTATCAAATTTCATGCAGAATAATAAATATTTATGCTTTCATTATTTAGATTTAAAATATAATTTGGGTTAAGATTTCTTTAAGATTTGTTAAATGAACTAACTTTAATCACAGATTTTTCAGAGATGAGTCTCTAAATTTTAACTAGAAAAATGTATTAAATAGTGCGCATTTTCGTGATATCCATTTTATTTTATGTTTTACAACAACAACAGCCGACCCAATTTTGGGTTTACGACTACTTATGTTCAATTCCGTAGCCTTGTAATTGTGAACCAAATCCAGAAGACAAGGGAACTCCTTGATCACGTATTGGAAGAGATTTACCTTCGCGGAGGACTTTATAATGGATCTAACCCGCAATTGCGTTACATGAAGAGGAAAAACACGAAAACCTGTCCCTGTTAGCTTGACGGGAAGTGGACTCTAGCTCAAGATCAGCCTACCACCGAGGATATTTTACGTCAGAGCTATAGCTCGTACGGACCGGGAGTGGATTTCATATCAACCATTCATGACTGGGATTCGAACCCGGTACCCCTCATTTCCATCCGAACATCCCCTCATTGGACGCTCTATCCCTTGAGCTTCCACGGCTATGGATATGCATTTACTAAGCGCAAAAAATGTAAAATTATATCATCTTCACTGTTTTTAATTACTTTATCTATCATATCTCTAATGACAAACTAAGCCAGCCATTGGAATATTGCGAATTATATCAGGATTGGGCGGCTTTCGTTTGACGAGAGATCATCGCTAGGATGTAAGTACGCCTTAGCTCAGAACTACTTAGATAAATGGCCGAAACACTCATTCGATAAGTCACTTCCTCAATTTAGATATAGATCTGGTCCGGAGTAGCCTGGTTGGTAGGGCGTTGAGCCCATGCGCAAGAGACGTAAGTTCTATCCCAGTCGGCCGAAGACTCTCCGTGTACAAAATGGTTACTGGTGCACAATAAATTTGTCCCGCGTATTTAAGTCCTCCAAGTTACCATGGCAAAGGAATACCTCTGGGGTGACAGGGACGAAGAATGATCGTGCTCTGGTTCAGGTCAAAATTACGATCTGCGGATGAATGGATGGGGTGTGAATGTGCCCTCCCTCTGACATAAACTTTGACGTATCTATGTGACATAGGTAGAATTCTTGGCCATAGATGGCGCCACTGGAAAATCGCACCCCTCTGACTTAAAGTAGGCTTGTCAGCATTGGCAAGTGGCATAAGACAATAACAGACATCAATCTAAAAGGGAAGCAAATTTTTCCTAGATCTCCGTACCCATGATGCTTATCAGCGACCGATCACAAGACTTTCGATTCCATGAATTTTACGAGCTGATTACGCATATTTTATTAATTCTCTGTATAAAGGAATTCTGGATATTTTTATAAATAATCCTCTTATTTAATCATTTGTTTTACAGCTGTTTCTTTATTTCCGTTTTTCTTTTAATTTATGCAACAAAAATATTGAATAAACGATTCCAATTAAAGAATATATCTTTGGAAAGTATTCTGTACCTGGAGCTGTACCAGTGTATTTGATGATTTTTACTTCGCAAAGAAAAGTTCCTGGTACTTTAACTGAATGCATCAAAAATTTAATGAATGAATTATATATGAAATGTAAGGTTATACCTCTAGATCCTTGAAAAAAATTTAAATTTTAAAATCATATAATATTAACTTCTAAATGATAGCTCCAGTTTTAAGACTTCGAATTTTGCAATCAAGTAACCACATTCGTTTTAATTATCCTGTATGGAGGGAAAAAATATGGTAGAGTAGTCGTACTCCATAGTAATGACATTTCTGGTAATAAAAAATCCATAATTCTGGTAATAAAAACCAATATATACGGTATTTAAAACAAATAATCAGTAGTTTCACCACTCATGTGTTAACGGTTAACTGGAAATTCAGTTTTTCATAATTATAGTACTTTATAACGCATAATTAGTAAAAAATACAAGACAGAAAAAACAGAAGTAAGTTGAACTGAATAAATAGTTTTCATTCCATGCTCCAAGATATTAAGATAAACTTACCATATTTAAAAATTTTTTTATCAGAAAATGAAAAACTAAATTTTATTGTTAATTTTACTGAAAATATTACAAGATTTCTTCAGTAAAAATTACAGAGTCCTTTCGCGTTATCATAGAGCCAGAAACACAGTAATTTTTACCATATTCTAAAAATGCTTTGACGAACTATTTTTTCTCAGCGTGTGAAAAAAAGTTCATATCATCGTGTATTTACAAAAAAAGCTCTAACTTAAAAAATCAAATAGAATGGATTCTACAATGAGACTCGAATTCGAAAATTCTAAAACGTCATAAAAAGAACGGATCATGAACATTCATTCTGTGAAATAGACATTTCAGAATATTTTTAATTTTTGTAAGTAATGATGCAACTGTTTAAGTAGTAACAGACATTAGAAAAGTGACGAATCATGGTCAGGTATTCTATTAAATAAAATTTGTAGAACACGTATAATTTGTACAGTAGATACACATGTTCAAGCAGTAATGCATTAAAGAGCAATTTTTTTAAATACATTTGTGAATATCATTTCGTTTATTCTTGTCATAATACCTGAAGATCATTCTGTTTGTTTCGCAAGTTGGTAGTTTTATCATAATTTCTTAAAGCATAACATAAAAATAATTTATTCAGTTAAATTTTCCTTTCAGTTTTGTATTTTTTACTTAATAATGCGTGCTAAGAACTATAGCTTTAAAAACCAGAATTACCGTTAAACCGTTACCATGTGAATGGAAAAAATTGTTTAAAAAATGGTTCAAATACTGCATAATTTTTCAACACCAAGAAGTTTTTTTTTTTTCTTTACCAGAAATGTTATTGCCATACAGTACGATAATTTAAAAAGAATTTTTACTCCGCTTGGTTTAGAGTAAAAAATTAAATAAAAATTGTTTTTAAGAAAGGAAGAAGAAAAAACATTCATTATAAGAAATATTATTTCTGATATTTCATCCTCTAATAGCAACCATTTTTTTTTAAAATTCTGAACAAGTGATAATTTTTATTTTTTAAAGAAAAATCCAAATGAACTTGACTTAACGATAATTTATTTGAAGCAAAACCTGAAAGGAATTTTTTTTTCCTTTGGCATTATCTGTAAGCGATTCTATTTTTACTTTTAATGCCCAAGCCGTAAAGAATATGAATGAGAAAAATCCATGGATAAAATACATAAATCTGGTTACAGTCAACAGATTTGAATACATTATGTATTGTTACGCTTTTTATTTAAATTTTTGCTGAAACTGCAGATGATTTATAGCGACTAAAACTAATCTATTCACTTTTTCATTGAAAGATTAAACTGCGGTCGTTTAAACACAAAGAAAACAAAGATACAAAGTTCAGCCATCTTTTGTATTGCTATTGTGGCATTGAGATGCAATGCATTTTATTCAATGTCTTTTCATGATATAACGAGCAGCGATTTCTGTAAGAAAACATTATTGAATGTAAAATACCGATGAACAATTTCCTGAATTCCTTTCTTATAACAATAAAACGAATGCATTATTCAAAGTATTTATTAGTGAAATATGTTTATTAGTTTCAGTCAGAAATTTGCGCATCTAAATTAAAGTCATAAATCAATACTCTTGGAGGTTCTTACAGCACGTTAAAAATTAATTTAATATGCGAGGTACATCTAAAAAGCACGGTGAATAGCTAGATATTCATTTGGATATATTTGGAGTTTAAGAGCAACAATAATTAAATACAGCTGCCTTCATTTTTCATTGAAAATATAAATGCCGATGAATGCTGTTATCTTAGTAAAAATATTACAAGAATAAATGTACTTAATGTTTCCTTTTGATGAATCCCTTGACAATGCGTGCTTCTGTTGCACACCGCAAAAAATTGTGAATCAAATTACGGTACAAAGTACTGGTACTCTGGATGCATCGTGCGTAAAATCCATTTTACTGTGAAGCAAATTTTTGCCGTAATTTTTATTGCGATATTTAATTAATTACAGTAATTCAGAGATTTTACTGTAAATATCACAGCAAAAATTACGATTTATGACAATTTTGTAATGTAACATTTTACGGGAAAAAGGTACTAGTATTCTGGGTACAAATACTTTTTACCTCCATTTCTTTCAAACTTTTTTACAGTGAACCCTTTTTTCAGTGTAGAAATTTGAATTGCTTTATGATGATCATTATAATATCTCCGTATCTGCTTAAATCTTGGACCGGAGCTGCCAATTATTTTCAATCACGTTGTGGTAAATCGTAATAAGGCTAAATAAGTGGTATCTACTGTAAAATAAAACATATTTATTTAATATACAGCATTTTCGTAACGAAAAAAAATCTTTTGTAGAAACATCAATATTATGACAAATTTTATTTTAGTATCATTTTAAAATAAAAATATTTAACAATGAAAACACACATCATCATTTAAACAACATTAAGTAAGTAAAATTAGCTCGAGCTTGAATTAATGAATTATTAAAATTTCTCAAATAGAACGAGGTTGTTTGTGTAGCACAATTTGGGCAGCTATAAGCTACGATTAACTTCAGAATTTAGAGTTTTAGATTCATGAAACTCTATTGGATTATCGTTAAAGTACTCACCCACAGTAGCTAAATTAATTGTATGAAAAATATGCATCAAGTGTCCACAAAATACTGACGATTTGAAAAATAAATAGAGGAAATTGGAAGAAGAGAATAATCTAGAGATCGTTGCTCTTTGCTTAAGGAACCAGAAATTTATTCTCATCAAGTTTCAGAAGTAGGTAGATAGGTACTTTATTTACATCACACTAGAGCTTCACAATGAGCTATTGGCGATGGTCTGGGAAACATCCCTGGGGATGATCCGAAGACTTGCCATCGCACCCCTGCTTTGGTAGCCCGACCTGCGCACGAAGTCGAGCACTTTACAGTCGATCAGTTTAACGAGGACCGATAACGTGCACGTACGGTCCCTACGCAGGCTGAATAAAGTGGTCACCCACCCGCTTACTGACCACAGCCAGTGATGCTTGACATCGGCGTTCTAATGGGAACCGTGTCTTTACGATCAGTCCACTGCGGGGCAAGTTTCAGAAGTAGTTAAATTATTTGCCATTAGATACATCCGTCTTTTGGTAGATAATTAAGGGAGAAGTTAAGTGAGAATATTATGATCCAACATTTTCAAAATAACCACTATTTATTGCCGTAATATGCGTTATCTGAGTTTAAAATGCACGGGAAAAAACGAAATATTACAGTTGAAATAGTCAGACATGTTACAAAAACTTTCTTATGCCTCATACTTGTCAGTACTGATATTCGTTAGTGAATATTGTATCTAAAATTGAAATATCGGAAAATGTATAGAACTAAGTGATACTTACATTTTTATGTCCTTTTTTTAATTGATTTTTCACATAATTGGTCATTTGGTGAGTCACTGATAAAAAATGGGTAACCATTTTTGTTGCTAAATTAAAATAAAATTCACGTAGTTACTGATATGAGTCAAATAATATAGCCAACCACTTTACAAGAAAAATTATATTGTAAATATAAGAAATATATAAGAAAAATATAATTGTTGAAAAAGCATATTCACAAACTTTTATTTTGCAGTAACTGATGCGAAATATAATTTATTTTAATTTCCACGGAATATCTTATGTTACCTCAGTCATGTGCCCATCATTTAAGTATTTTAAACAATTTGATAAGTTAAAGCATGCTTTATTTTAATTTCCACGAAATACCTAAGAATCTCTCAATTATAAAACTATCCAGCAATTAAGTATATTAAAACAAAACGTGACAAAACCACAAATTGCTACGATTAACAATAGAATATCGAATCACTTAAAACAGGTTTAAAAGACACCTCACCTATAGAGCAATTTTATTTAATTGCTAATAATTTTCGGTAATGGATACTTACTTTTTTACATAAATTTATTCCATCACTAATCGCACCTTAGAATAATCACACCTCTATTCAAAGTAAATAACTAAAAGTATCAAACTCAACGTAGGCATTTCGATTGTACGTGTTTGTTCAAGTTATCCACTAATAGCTCCCTTATTGTCGATCATTATGCATAATGAAAGTGATAATGACTTTATGCATGCGTTTGGCACAACACCTAGCAATATGTATGGAAAATCACAGACAAAGATGGAGAAAACATGGAATTGTGTAGACTCCGACTGTTTCAATTGGAAAGACACAAAGAAGTGATTTTGAAATTTATTGTTTCTATTTTACAGGCACCTGTTTATGACAGATTAATATTCATTATCTGAAATCGAGTTAAAGTTTTATTAGTAGTACACTACTTCCCCTCACAGAAAAGTTTTACAAAAATAAATGCAGTTAGTATAAGATTGTATTAATTCTAGATAATGTTATTCTGATTAATCTAGATAAAAAGGAAGCTATTATATACAGTTATATTTAAAAAAGGAGTTTTTTTTTGTTCGAATTAGTTAAAAAAGAACATTGTAGCATATCGTTTTACAATTGAAAAATATTCTATATAAAACTAAAAAATCTGTGTTAGTAAATTTATATCGATACTTAACAAAAAAAATCCAATTTATGTTAGCGGCAATCATTTGAAATTCCAAGCTATGGTTTTGTATTAGAAAACCCATAAGCACTAAATGGTGAATGTCCGAAATATTTATTACATCCGATTTGATATTAATTTATTCGTGGATATAATCACATTTATTCGATATTTTAATACTTATTGACGATAGATTAGAGGAAACATCAACGTTTGGAGTATCGGGAAAATATGTACTGGGCAATGGCACTTAACCTTAAAAATACATCAGTGTAGGGTATACCGGGCAAATGTTTACCGGGCAGTGGCACTGAACCTTAAAAAAACATCAGTGTAGGGTATACCGGGCAATGGCATTTGACCCTAAAAAAACATCAGTGTTGGGTATACCGGGCAAATGTATACCGGGCAATGGCACTTAACTAGACCCAGTATGACTAGACCTTTGGTAAATGTCCGGAATATATGCTAGGTCTAGTTAAGTGCCACTGCCCGGCATACCCTACACTGATGTTTTTTTAAGGTCAAGTGCCATTGCCCGGTATATATTTGCCCGAAAATCCAAACACTGATATTTCTTCTAATCTATCGTCAGTAAGTATTAAAATATCGAATAAATGTAATTATATCCACGAAAAAATTAATATCAAATCAGATGTAGTAAATATTTCGGACATTCACCAAAGCGACTAATTTGATTGTCAACATTCACCGGTGAAAGTCAACAACCACCGATTTCGGTCATTCACAGTAACATGCACATCATTTACATAATAACCTCATCAGGACGTTTATTTCAAACTTTGCCTAAATAGCATTTGTCATTCTATAGAATGCCTAGGCTTTCTATACAATGTCGGCGTTTCATACTTTACCGGTAACATATATACATTCAAAATATAAATGTATATATAAATTCATATATACATTCAAAATACAAGTAGTAGCATTGGCATCAAATTTCCTTAAATCAGTGTTTCAAAACTCAAAGACATGTAAAATGAATTTAAATAAAGTTAAGTTAGAATGAGAAGAAGATATTAAAAACGTAAGAATAAAATTACTCCACTATTACCTATCATTAATTTGTAACCAGAAAAGAATTCGACATAAATTTACTTTTCAATAGACGGAAGATTTTAAAGCAAAGAATTAAATTAACTCTTGATATAAAGATTAGCAGCACAGATTTGTAACATATTACACTTTAACTTTTAAATTTATCTCTAATGTTTTGAAGAATTACGTTTGAGCTAAATATTTCCAAATTGCTTTTTGTTTTAGATTTTAGATATCTGCCATCATGAACTACATAATTTATTTTAATTTAAGTAACTTTAAAATAAAACATAGTAAAAACTATTTGTTTATGACCAATTAATAGTAATGGTAAAACTAACCTAACTTACCTTTACTAATAAAAGAAAAAAAATATTATTGTCAACAACGACTTTTATAATCAATTTCAACAAGTTTTATAAATGTTTAGTAAAAAAACTGAAACCGTGTTAAATGTATCTACGTTCGTTTACCTGCTATGAAGTTTACACTCAGTCTGAATAACCAATTTTTTGTTTGTTTTTGTCATGGAACCTGCCTTTACAAAACAAAGCTAGGAAAACCATTTTCAAAGCCTTCTCAAGCCGATGATGAATTTACGGCTTTCAAGGATTATTTCAGATTTTACGATCATCACTAAAGCAAGGTTTATTTGTGCCGATTTTTATATGCATTCGGAAGAACTTTAAAAGTGAAGGCTTACCTGATCATTTAGTTTTCAACACAAATAAAATGCTGCATTTGAGAGCCTGTACGAGAACAAAAACAAAAGGCAAAAATAAAATTTACAATAAAATTTAAGAAATGAGATTTTTTGTAAAGTTCTTCGCATGCCTTAATTCAATCTTTAAGGAAACCACCTTGGCATATTAATATTATTTCTAAGTTTAAAAAAGGATTATTTAATAAAAGGCTTCATTAATCAACCTTTTATTGCTTAGCAAATGAAAATACAACATTGGCCGTAAGATTGCCTGCTATCAGGGATAGCTTTTTTTTCAACAAATGTTACAAAGATTAAAATTAAGGCACAGATTTAAAATCTATTGCATTTTTTAGCAAGTTTATGTAAAAAGTAATTAGTAAAATTACGTGTTTTTATACAGAGTGCCACATGATGACTGCCCCTATGAATGTTTCTCGAAGGCTTCCGTTCCCTGAAATAATGCTTTTTTGTGAATAACATACCATTTTCATAACTGCTATGAGCTTACATAACTCCTGTGTCAAATTTAACCAATCATTAACTGAGACCTTGTATGCTAATTCTAAAATGTTCGCAAAAACGTCACTAGAAGGAAAAGCCATAGTTTTTTGAAAACGAAAAGCGATTCTGATCTACTTTTTCAAGAAATATTCATTGCTTTTAATATTTTTTTCCTAGGAGGAAAAAATACTTTAAATTGGTGATTCTTAGAAATCTTAAATAATTTTGAAAGCATTTTATTTGTCCGTTGTACAATGCAGATAATTCAATCATAAAATCATTCACAATCAAAGACGCATACACATTAAAAGTCTATACGTATTAAAACTAAACCTATAAGCATCTAGTACAGTAAAATATGGATACTCAAATATCATGAAACTTTCTTAATTTTTGACAAAACCATTTTCTTGTATGTGCTCCGAGCAAATTTTGTGTCAAAGTGATGAAATCACTTTAGCTACTACTTCTAAGAAACGAATTTCGTTAAAATTAAAGTAATATTTTATCATTCTATTTTTATGAACAAGAAGAAAATTGTAGTACCTAAAGTCTCTTAGTTTCCTAATTACTGTATTTATCGTGATCGTATCACTGTAAAATATGGATACTCAAGTATTACGAAACTTTCTTCATTTTTGGCGAAACCATTTTCTAGTATACGCTCCGAGCAAATTTTGCGTCAAAGTTATGAAATAATTATTGTCACTACTTTGAGGAAACACATTTCGTCATTCTTCATCCTTTTATTTTTTATCAAAAACATTATAGTACCTAAGGTATCTTAGTTTTCTAATTATCTTTTTATCGTGATCACCAAATAGGAGGATCAGTGTCACCCTAACAAAAGAAGAACATAGCTAGCCCGAACCCATGCCTGAAGCGGGATTCAAACCCGGATCCTACTGGTATCTTGCCGGATCCATACAGGCCCAGCCGGCTTACTTCGTCACTTTATATTTTCGATTGTCTAGTCCAGGGATGGGCAAACTTTTTTGGTCGAGGGCCAAAAATCAAGAAAAATTTTTTTTGGTGGGCCAAGTAAGATCTTCAAAATTTAAGAAAGAAAAAAAAGCGATATACAAGTTTTAATTTAAATATTTGGTGGGATGAAGGAAATTGCGATTTCATTTCTAAAAGTTCTTTATATTAAGGTTCGAAGTGAGATGTGCTTATTTTAAGGAACAAGGCTAAATCCTTTTCTGTTAGTCTACTTCTGAAATAATTTTTTCTAGGGTTCATAATTGAAAACTCTTGTTCACGTATATAAGATTAAGCTAACATAGCACTGATTTTCTGGGCGTGAAATTTTAAATTTTGGGAACTAGCTTTTGGTAACGATTTGTCAAACTTTGGCATATTTAGAAACAACTGCTTCAGATGATTGTTAGATTGTTTGCCCTTTGGAGCGTAAAATGCGCAGTCTGCCAAATGTAAAGTACAATTTACCTATATTAGATTCCATAAGTCAGCTCCTCGAGAAAGACAAACGCTAGTTGGAGCCAATCTACGGCTATTCTATAAAGAACTTCTGCTTTCAACATTTTGCCAATAGAAGCTGTCTGTGCTAACTATTTTCATCAATTTATGTTTTGTAGAACAAAAATAGAGAAAGTAAAAATGTCATCAGTACTTTGTTAAAAAAGGAAAAACAGAAATAATTTTAAACATAGTCGACAATAAAATGGATGTATATTATTTATATTTGCCGCTGATCGGCAAATAAAAATTCTATCCGCGGGCCGGATAAAATCCTCCGGCGGGCCACAGTTGGCCCGCGGGCCGTAGTTTCCCCATCCCTGGTCTAGTCTTTCTAGTTTCGTTAACAATCGCCCCCAAAGCTCTACGATGTTATTTTGAGTTGAGGAAACATTTCGTTGTGTTACAAACTACACGATTTCGTCATGAAATTATTCTCCAAATTAACGAATTATAGATAAGGATCGCTAAATTGTCAAAAAAGAGACTTTTTATTACTTAAAATGCATTTTTTTCTTTTATTGCTTTTTCAAAATTTTGTAATCGCTGTTTCATGCATTTAAATAAATTTCAAAGATACTTAAAATTGCAATTAAAGCATTTATTTAAAAATTATTTCCGTCATAGGATTACTTAATCATCAAAAGTGAGAGTTCTGATTTCTGAGAGTGAATGATTTTTTTGTCTTCCTTTTATTGCATTTTCAAAATTTTGTATTCGCGGTTTCATGCGATTAAGTGAATTTCAAAAATACTTAAAATTACAATTAAGACATTTATTTAAAAATCAATTCCATCAAAGGATTGCTTAATCATCAAAAGTGAAAGTTTTCATTTCTGAGAGTTCATATTTTTTTCTTTTTATTAATTTTTCAAAATTTTGTATTCACGGTTTCATGCATTTATGTGAATTTCTAAAATACTTAAAATTTAAATTAAAACATTAACTTAAAGATTATTTCCATCACAAGAAAACTAAAATACGTTAAACACAGCCTCCTCTTTCAGTGAAAAAAGTAAACCAAAAAGTAGCAGTTCTGCTAATGTTACTTCCATTAAGATATCCCGTTGCCATTAATCGACCCAGCCTAAAGACAAATGCTGAGCTTAGTTCTGAACTTTGCCTACTGTGGTTCATACATTGTTACCATTGGACAAGGGGGGAAGGTTAAATAATTCTCTTATTTCTATCTCAATTTTTTTGTAATTTTTTTTCTTTCCTAAGTTTCATGTTCTGCTGCTTCAAGGAAGAAGAAGAAGAGATAATGAAATTCTGATTAGTCCAAATTGAGATACTAAATGAGAGAGCATTTTTTTTTATTTCAGAGAATTCCTTTTTTTTTGTTTTAAGGAAATTAAGTCATCTTTTAAAATGATTTTTTTTCAGAAGTTTTCATGTACTTGAATTTTCATCATTTATTTCAATATTTCTTCCAATAATGTTTCTGTACTATGTGCCCTATAAACATGCAAGAAGGAAATAATAATTTAACTCTGCAAGTTTTGATACATATTTATGCAAGTATATTGAATAAATACCATATATTTTAGAAATAATTATTTAAGACATAATTATTTAAAAAAGAAATAACAGTTTTTAATTAAGATTTAAATCCCTAGACATAAGTATTGTTTACAAAAGAAAATTCGTAATGAATTCCTATTATTCATAATTACTTTAATGCTATTTGAATAAGGACAACATAAAAATTTTCAAGTACCCATATAGCTTTTTAAAAAAATGTAAAAAAAAAAGTAATTGTACAAAAAGGAAAGAAGAAAGATTTGTGTGCTTTAAAAGATTGTCGTGGTTAAAACACTAAATCTATTTAACTCTTAAATTAATGTTTTGTTTTCAACTAATTCTAACAACCACCATTGGGTTCCATTAGCTGTTAATATTTTTAACTTTTTTTGAAGTATTTATGCTTTTAAGCTTGTTTTGTTTTTCCTTACAAGTCATCTAGTTCTGAAACCCGCCACTGAGTCCTATAGTGTTTGTTACTTATTTTGGAGTAATTATGTTTTAAATTGATGTTTTATTTTCCCCAAAAAAGCATCTAGTTCTAACACCTACCACAGGGTTCTTTTAGTTATAGAGTTAGTTATAACACATACAAACTACAAGACTCCGCAAAATTTCGGCATGAAATATTTTCGAAGAAAACGATAAGTATTTAATTCTAAATTGTGATAATTTTATTGATTCATGAAGTATAAAAGTCAGGAACTGAATGTCACACCCTATAAATGGTGTCTGCGATTTAGCTGGTGCAAACGAACTCTTGTGTCGAAATTATTTTCAATAATCGCTTTAAATAAATGTGTGGATGTCACAACCCTATATTTCATTCTTCCTGGTGTCGGTGATCATGGGTATGTTGGCTTTACCTTAAACTTTTAAAAATAAAAAATAAAAAGTTTTGACAATGAAGAAAATTAGGTACTTTCAATTCGAGAAAAAGGGATTATGCCTAACCATGTAATTTAAATCAGATTTAATTGGTTACTTGGAAGTGAAGTCACGCATGCGGGCTGAACCTGATTGGCTTCTGAATCAACAAATGCCATGATTTACCCACGATGACGTCAATTGTAGGCATTCAATTCTGATCACCAAAGCGGTAATTTGAACAAACAGAGAGTAGCTAAAAAATACCTCAAAATATTGCCCAGGCTGTTCTTTCGAGTAGCATTCAATTTTTAATAAACCAGTACTTTTAAATTACAAAGAAATTATTTCGATAATATTAAACATGATTGAAAATAAAGTTTAAATATCACAAATGGTAAAATTTTTACAGATACCTATACATGTTTCCGTATCAAATTGGCCAAATTGTCAACGTTCATGAAGATGTGGCAATGTGACTCCGAAACGCGTACAGGTTTAAATAATTTTAATAATTCCAAGAATTTCAGGATATCCAAAAAGTACATAACCAAATGACAAAAATAATCACACAGATTTAAAGGTTAAAAAAGTTTTGAATTATCTATTTAAATTTCTATAACCACGATATTAGACTTTTCTTCTGTAACAGCCCAACCCCATTGCTTCGCGAAACTGTAAAACGTAAGCAAAAATGCCAACAGGAGATTTTCTACTAAAATCGCTGGAATCTTTTTACGGGAAATAAATCTCACATTAACTTAATCTAACAAGGAGAAACCTTTTTGTTCCTAATAGTTTGAGGGGAAAAAAAGAGCTATTTGTATAGAGTTTCATTAAATGCCGCCCTAAAACCTATTTTTCTCTAATTTCCTAATTGGAGGTATGAAAGAAAATTGTGTTAGCACACATAAAGCAAAAAGAAGAATAAGAATTTTGCCCGACCAAACTGGCAAACTTCTTCCGGATTTTTATTTTTGAATGTTTAAAATTGAAGTAATAGTTAGGATTTACTATATTATGTTTATCAATTATATTCAATTAATTATACTTAATACTTAACTAATTATATTTAACGAATCATATTTAATTAATTATATTTAATTGATTATATTTCATTTACAAAGATTTTAATTTTCACATTACATCAACAATTAGACCAAATATATAAAACCAGCTAATTTAGCATATAAATTTTTTAAGTGTGAGCAAATTTAACAAATTAAGCAGTGTTTTTATCATAATTATTGTTTCGTTACCATTTACTCCATTGTGAGGAGATAGAACTTTTTGATTGATATTCATGCATGGAAATTGAGAAGCACTGATTTGTCCAGGCTTCCAGGCTATAAACATGTTTCGGTTAAGTGCTGGTAGGGAGAAAAAAAATCCTAGGTCAATTTTTTTTAAATGTAAACTACTAATTAAATTTATTTGTTCAATTTTTTTCTTACTGTGTTTCTATACATTCTAGAATCGGGATTTTGAAATTCATGAAAATGTCTTTCTCAGTTCTTCACTTCTTAGGCAGATCTTTCAGTTAGTTCTTCAGTTTTTTGTTTCAAACTTTCATATCTATGAAGTTCAATGGAGTTGCAATAAAAAGAAGGAAGAATCATTTAGTAAAAGATATGCTTTATATCTCCCTATATTTATAAATGGAATTTTGATCACATGATTGAAAGATGTTATTGATTTTGAAACTGAGATGCCTTTTGAAGATAAACTTGGCTGATAACTGGCTTGAAGCCAGTTACAAGTCAAATACTTTTCTTTGTACGTTTTAGTGTTCTTTTCCCGTATTTTGCACAGAAATTCGTAAAATTTAGAAGAAAAAAGCTCACTTGTACGAAACTTATTGGGTTGGGAAGTTTACATCGACCTATAATGTATCTATATTCAGAAGTTTAGCTGAAAGCCACAAAAGCCATCATTGTCTTCACTGTGTGAAATTTTTCTTTCGACCTTTGATGAAATGGTGTTATACTTGAAGTCGAACGAAAAATAAGGCAGAGAAAAAAGAAAAAATTGCGTTGGAAAAATGAGTGAAAACAGCCCTGGGGTTCTGCGTAACATGTTTTCCTACCAAAAATAATCACTATGAGGTCCAATATAGTAGCTGAATGGTAAAAATTCCGCAACTGGTTATCTGCGCAAATTGTTAATCGTATACCATAATGTGTGAATAGAGATAAAATGGTGTGATTTTTTTTTAGTCTAGAGCACAATATACAAAGAAAAAAAAAACGGGAAAATTGGAAAATGAGAGTAGCATCTCTGGGGTGCTGCTAACCATGTTTTCCCTACCAAAAACAATAATCACTATGAAAGGCACTACGGAAGTCTAATGTAGTAGATGAATGCTAAAAGATCTGCTATTGGTTATTCTGCTCAAAATGTTAATCGTAAACTGTCATGTGCGAGTAGAAATAAAATGGTGCTATTCTTTTAGTCCAGCTCAAAAAATACAAATATAGAAGAACTGGAAAACGGAAAAATGAGAAAACAGCTCTGGGGCCCTACCATGAGATACCGGGAATGGAATGGAGATTCCCGGCTGGAAAGTGAAACTGGGAAAGTTTAGTTCCATGAACATTCAATACCGTACTATGAACACTTGCTTGTAATCAGACATACCACGATAACTCTCTTTAAGGGTGTGGCTAAAATTTAACCAATCACACAATTTACTTAAAACTTTCTTTTTAAGTGTGGCAACATATGCATGGGTAAAGCGAAACTGAATGATTTTATAACATTATAAGTTTATGAAATAAGCTTATGTTATTTAGATAATATTTTTGATTATTTATTGTTTTCAAAGTTTTTTGTTTTCCTTAGACTAAAAAATATGAATTGCGAATACTTTGAAATATTTTTTAATTTATTATACATGCAACTTTTTTAATTAAAAATTATCATATTTATCATGTATAATTCATCGAATAAAACCCTTTTTTCATAATAAATATTTCTGATATATGCGTTTGTTTTATTATTTGATTTAAATATTTAAAAAAAAGTACAACTCTTAAAATAATGCACATATTTTAATGAATTAAAACACAAAGTTTTGACTGAGTACTGAATGTGGATAGATTACTAATTATACTAGTGTTTAGATCAAAACTATTTTACAGAAAGAAATCAAATTTTCTCGGTCAAAATATTAACGCTTACCCTATTGGACTCATACAAATTAACTTAATTTCAGAAAAGTTAATAAGTTTTCAATTTAATTTGTTACAATATAACTTAAGTTACTACGTTGCTTATTACTTTGTGTTATTTATTACATTATTAAAGTGACTGTGTTTGCTGATAGTTAAATAAATATGTTCAGGTGAAATTAATTAATAGATTTGTTTAAAAAAAATTTCGTGACTTGTAAAATCATTTCACGTATGAAATACTTATTCAAGGAACTACATTCATAGCTTTTATATTATATATTTTAATGGCAGGATGATAATATTTTTTTAAATGATAAAAGAAAAAATAGGTTCATATTTTGTGAATAATTTTCGATTTCTTTTTATTTTATTTACTTTTGCCATTATTCTTTTTCACATCTTTTATTGCAAATAAATTGTTTACTTTATAATACCTGCCTGTAGCAAATTCTTTTAAATATTCTTCCACCTTTGTATAGTATAAAGTACTGAGTATAGTTAAATACTGTTCAATTAAAAGTTTATAGAATGAAAATTAGAAAAAAGAAAGGATTGGAGCTTCAAGAAAAGGTATTGGCTAGGTAATATATCCCAGAAAATATGATAGAGAAATAGTAATAATTATCATATAATGAAAGCGTAATTATAAGCATAACTCTTAAAGTAGCATAGAGGGCATAACTCTTAAAGTATCGTTTCGTTCACACATACTAATGAAACAAAATATTTCCCTTTTAATCATCGTCTAGAAAATTGCTCGAGCACGTTTATCCTTTAGGAATTTTGATGTTTTTTTCCTATGAAATAGAAAATAGTTAAGAAATTTATTGGTGAAATATCGTATTTAGTACTCCAAAATTCATCATTCTATCTAAGAATGAGGATTTTGAGGATTAGACACCGGCTGGAAAAAACACCGGTCGAGTTTCTTGCCAAGAAACAGTTTCCAGGAGGCTCGTGGTACGGAAAAAGAAATTCCCGCTTTACGTGACATCATTCCCTCACGGAACTTCATTCCGGGCAGCTCATGGTAGGGTACCTGGGGTTACCATGTTTTCTTACCAAAAATAATCGCTATGTTAGACATCACGGTAGCCCTATGTAATAGCTGAATGCCAAAAATTCCAAAATTGGTTACTTTGAGCAAAATGTTTATCACATCCCGTAATGAGCGAATAGAGATAATATGGTGCTATTAATTTAGACTAGTGCAAAGAAGACAAATGAAAAATAAGAAAAAATAACTGTGAGAACAGAAAAATCAGTAAAGCAGCTCTGGGGTTCTTTGAATCCTGTTTTCCTACCGAAAACAATCACAGTAGCCCTATGGATGGTGTTTTCAATAGAAATGTAAACAATAACAATCTCAAGCTCGGCACCTACTCTAGTTCCGGTTAAAAAGTTTGCAGCTGCTTACTACATGTTATTCTGATAGGCGATGTTTTCAAACGGATAATTTATTTTCAATAAAAAGAAATAAATTAGATAATTTCTGAGCTCAAATCTGCCATATTTCATAAGATATTAATGTTAATATGTAATTCTGGTGAGTTTGAAGTGAAATTTTTTGTTAGTTTTTTAGAGATATATTGTTAAAAAAGGTGACATGGTAGCTAGATTTTGAATAACTCGCTTTTTTGGCAGTCTTGATATGACCTCTTTCCATAAGTTTATTACTGTTTGTTCTTGTTGCAAGCTATGCACCATCTTACGTTAGTGTTAACACTTTTAGCATTGTAAACACCAGTATTGTTAGCATTGTAAACACAAGTAATAAGTAATCAAATACATTGCCTACAAGAATCTCAAAACACAATGATGCCAAATGGCTTTAAAATAAAACGGAAACAGTAACCCGGAAATTTAGGCGATACCCAGCTTGCAGCGTTCCCTAGTGTAGAAAACACCATCCATACGTAATTGCAGCAGAGCTCTCTAGTTTACAAACTTATTACGGTAATTAAAAGGATTGTATCATTTCTGATCAAACACTCCATTTTTCATTACAATACAGTAAACTCGATCACATAATATTTTAAAATGTTTACCAACAGTTCTCAACCATTTTTTTTCGTAAGTTCTATAATATATTTCCTGTCTGTTGCTCTCACCTCTTAACTGTCTGCAAAAGTCCTTCCTTGAAAGGTGAAAACTTTATTCTTGGAAAGCTTAAGGAAAGTTTTACCACTTTATAAAAGCAAACTACTAAGCTTACTCTTTTTTTTCGAATTGCTTAACTTTTTAAATCCAAACCAGCCGCTTGGAAACTCAAGACACTGAAGCAAAAGTTCTTTTGTTTGCATCGCTGCTCTTAATCATACTCTTTTGTCCAAGGAGAGCGGCGAAGTGGACAAAATTAACTATATTTTTCTGTGTGCTAAGTATTAATTGAAATGTACTTTATCAAAAATGCCTTAATTTAGTTGGTATTTACTGAGGTAGAAATAGTTTATAGTTTGAGAGAAAAAAAATTAAATTATTTTATTTTTCAAAATTTGATTTGCTTATTTTTTTTATTTATTTTCTATCCATTGATAAGAAAACTAATTCGACTTCTTGTAATCCACCGAGAATGGAAAAGGTGTAATTAAAAATTCTAATTGGATATAAACGTTTTTCAGAAGACAAGCTTCTGTTGCAATAAAAACAATTTTAACAGAAATTGCTCTACAATATTTTTTATAAAAAGTAATTCTAATTTTCATATTGAAAATTTTTCTACTCATGTAAATATTTCAAAAACTGCATTTCAAGTAGAAGTAATATTAGAAATTTTTGACGTCACAGATGAGCTGCAGAATGGGCTATTGGCTAAGGTCTGGAAAATATCCCTGAGGATATTTTCTAGAAACATATTATCATAGAAGACATACCATCACAATTTTGATATTCAGTGGAGGGGTTGCTCCACGCTTTGGTAGCCCAACGACCTGCATACAAAATGGAGCCCTTAACGGTAAAACAGTTTAACGAGGACCGATACCTTACATCCTCAAATGATAAAAGAAGTCACCCGCACACTGACCACTGCCAGTAATGCTTGACTTCACTGATCCACTGGGAACAATGTCTTAACAATCAGTCCAATCAATTTTATTTCAACAAAACTTACTAAATATTTCGTAAGAAAAATTTTAATTTAAATCATTCAATAACTATTCCGTTGCAGCATGTTACTGTCACCATAACCCATTTCTCGTTTGAAATTGCAAAATTGTACGCTATCTTGATGAATTATAGATGAAATTTAAGAGCATCTAATGATCGATTGATTTCTGAACAAAAAGAGAATCTTTCATTTTCGAATATTTTCAACTTCAAACTTGTGGTTAAAATTTACTTAAGATTGAGGGGGGGGGATTTTTTTTTCGCACTGAGGAAATAGCATATTTGCATATTAATAGGGATTAATGAACCTACTTAGAATAGTTACCAGCCTTTTGACGTACCTAAGTTAGGCGTGAAATATAACTCATGATCAAGGTTTTTCGATAAGACTTATTCCGATTATGCAATTTAATTCAACACAGGTTACAAACTTGAAGGGTAGGAAAGGCAAATTATATAAGGATTGAAACTATCATAGACACCTATTACCAGAAATGTCCTCATCGTATGACACTAGGGGTACTTCTTTCTCATAAAATTTCTGTCCATGTGCCTTTAAATTAACGTTTTTACTTTCCAAACTTATCTTAATTGTATGTTTTCTAGTAATTACTTTCGAAATAAGAATAATTGGAAATAATTGTTTTATCTTAAATTATTGATTTGACGATCTGGTCAAGTTAGTCAGCAAATCACTAAATTACAGTGCAACAGTTTCTGAGAGTATTTGACTACCGTTTTTAAATAATAAAGATTGCAAGACATAACTAATACAAATTAGATCATTCTGAAACAAAACAGAAAACATACAATTAAAATAATTTAGAAAAATAAAAATACCAGCTTAAAAGAAAGCAAAATAGGGAAACGACGATATTTGTCACGAATTGTCATGCGATTGATAAACCCTCTCTATCCCTTACATTGGTAGCATTGAGCTTCAATTATATTAATATTATAAAAATTAATTGCAGGTTATTGATTAAATGTCCTGTTTTGCCATTCGATGCATTTTTAAAATCTTAGCATATGAAGATGTCCAAGACAAGGGCTGAACTACATCAGTGTTCCACTATCAATCAATCAATTTCTCTTTGCACTATTCCTATTAAATCAATCGTCTTCCTATCCCAATAGAAACGTATTCATATTGGTGACTTTTGTAACTGATTGATTTATGGATATCCTGTGGACACGTAAGCTTAGACATTTCTGTATGATATTGAGAGCCTTAATAGTAAAACTTATGAGTATCGGAACTGAAAATAAATTGAGTCCAATAAAAAAATCTGTAAATTTATGAACTATTAACAATCTTAATAATTTTAGATAATAAAAGTTGCACCTTTCAATTTTGTGGGGCAGATAATCTGATTTCAATTATTCTTTTTCCTCTTACACTCTTTGACAATCATTAGTCAGTTTGACCGCGTTTAAATTGCTTATACTCACGCAGATATTCATTTTAAATTATTAATACGCAAGTGACAGTGATTTTATTTTTGCAAGCAAATCTAAATACATGTAATAGGGTGATTACAAAAAAGTTTAAAAAAAACTTTTTTTTGAAGACTTTTTTTTATTTCCAATGGCAGGCCAATTTAAAAGAACAAAAAGGATTAAATAACAGGAAAAAACAAGTCAAAAAGAGATAAATAGAACAGAATGCATAGTGACACAATTAGCCCATACGGGCCCTAGCCTCCCAGTAGCTTCCACACACAGTAGTGGAGATGAGCGCAGGACAGGCGGAAATATGGGGCAGGTCCATGTCCTCCCCAAAGCGACTGAGGACATTTAGGACAGTCGAAAATGTTTATACGAAAAAGGTGTTTGGCCAGACAGACATAGCCCGTTACAAGTTTAAAGAGAGCAACTGCCTTAAACCTGGGCTGATTAGGGATAGTTAAAATATGGTTGAACCAGGTTTTGTGTACATTGCTTTTACGGAAATTTTCTGAGAGCATGTTCCGGAATTGGTATCGGACCAGCAATTTAAATGAGTGCAGAGAGATGGAGCAACGAGATGCTTGGGCAATAGTTGTTCCATTCTTGGCTAAGAAATTAGCTTCTTCGTTCCCCCAAATCCCGCAATGTCCCGGGATCCACTGGATGACGATTTGCTTGCCTTTTTGTGTCAGGTCTTTCAGACAATCAATGCATTTCTGAATGCAGATGGATTGGGGAATCAGTGGAGAGTTAATATCAAGAAGTGCTGCTTTAGAGTCAGATAAGATGACAGAAAATTGGTCAATACGACACTCTAGTTGTTTTAAGGCAATTAGTATAGCCTCGATTTCACCGTCGTAGGCAGATGCATAGCAGCCAACAGAAGCATTGGCATCTCCCAACCATCCCCAACACGAACTAAACATGTTTAGCTTGAAAAACAGTGATATGAATAACATTTTAAAAACTTGAATTATATAATTTAAGAAAGTTAAATAGTATCCTGAAAGTGGAAAAACCAAGAAATTTCTCAGGATTTAATCAGGAAGAGTAAAAAAAAATTATTAAATATTTCAGGAAACAATGTGAACTTACAAAAAAATTATGAAATGCTTAATCTTTCAGAAAAAAAATGCTTCTGTAAGCATTAAGGTTGTTTTTCGAATGCTCTGTCTTCAGATGAAATATTGCTTTTTTGTGAATAATATGCTATTTTTATAACAGCTGTGAGTTTGCAATAATACTCATGACTGTTCGGTCAAGTTTAGCCTTTCAAAAACTAGCACTGTCTATGCTTAATTGCGCTTTGTAAACATGCAGAAAAGCCACGAAAAAGTGTTTGCAGCATTTATGTGTTTGTAGTCTTACTCTAATGCTGCATTATCTGGGTTCATAAAAATTTAAAAAAACTAAGAATAAGGCAGTGAGTTTAATAAATTTAATCTAGATGGAAACATGTGACCGAATTGGTGATTTTTTAAAAAATAACAGCTTTTAAATTATTTCAGTTGCTTGTCCGTTCTGAAGCCCAGAAAATTCTTCGCGGCAAGATGACATACATTTGTTTTGAGTATAAGGCACTTAAACTGTAGTCTTTTTTATTCTCATTGGCGATAGATCTTTTAAAAAACCATGTTAAAACCGCAAATATTAATATTATAACACAGTTGATTTCTTCAGGAATACTGTTTTTTTGTGTTTTTGCAATCTCTACATGCATACATTGAATTCTTCTGTTTTGGTTGGAATATTTTATGTACCAGTAAAAAATTGAATTAAGTTTTTAAAACTGAATGAAGTTCATACTTATATTTTTTCATTTCTGAGTATAATGAAATCTGAATCTCTAAGCATATCGAAAAATATCATGAATTCTAACTAGAAGTAAAGTCAAAATTCTTAATGCAAAAAAAATCAACTGGGTAAAAATGTATTCTTTATAAAATCATTTTTATTCTGGAAATAAGAGAATATGATTCAGGCAAAGTTTGAGAGTATTTTCTACATAAATAAGAATCTTATGGAATATTATTACTGAGCCATTGTTAGCACGATGTTTTCTTTTAAATTACAAATTTACACATGATAATGCTTAACTTATTTAAAATACTTAATTATAAAAATATTTAAATTGTTTCATGTTCTTAATTAAGCTTATTACTTTATTACAATTCGAGCATCTGCTTACATAATGCTTTTTTTAACCAATAGTATTGATAAAACACAATAATGAAACGGTAATTGAAGCAGTAGTTCTCCCAGATTCGAACCATATTTCTTCTGAGACGATTTCTGTGCAATAAGAACCACGTGCTCCTAAGCGTATAGTACCCCAGGTGTTAGTAAGTACGCTTCTGCAAAGTCGAAATAGATAGTGCTTTGAATTGGGCAATTTACCATTTCGACCCTCTACCTTCATTGCTTCTTTTTTTTTTCCAGCCCCAATGTCAGGAGGGAAGATGTCTCCTTTAGTTGAATTGTTACAAACGATTTTCATTGATTGCATAAAATTTTTCTTCTCCTCTGAGTCTTCTTGTCTTTTTGTTCTTTTTTTGTACATATGTATATATATATATATATATAGGTCTTTCAGACAATCAATGCATTTCTGAATGGAGATGGATTGGGGAATCAGTGGAGAGTNAAATAAACTTGAAATAAACAACAGTTTAAAAAAAAAAAAAAAATGAAATGCCTAACNAAAAAAAAAAAAAGTGAAATTTTATTTAAAAAACCGGAGAAAAAAAAACCGGAAAAAAAGGTATAATCTTTTTTTCTGCCTATATTAATGAACTAGTTACTTGGAATTCCAATGTTTCTAGGAGCATCTATTTAAATACCACTTTTAATGAAATGAACAGAATTAAAAGAATATTTAGTAATATTTATTTATCCAAAAAACAAATCGATAAACTCTTTCAAAATTTGATAAAAAAAACAATGGATGCCCAACTAAAGTAATAAAATTTTACATAAAATCATTGAATTAATCGTATATTTTCGTGGATATTTTTACTAAACATTTTTTTTGTTAATTTTTATAATTTTCCCATGTGCAAATCCATTTCAGGTAAATCCAAAGCCAAAATTATTTACTAAGTAATTTCTTTGTTAATTTGTATAATTTTTCCATGTGCAAATCCATTTCGGGCAAATCCGTGGTTAGAATTTTTTACTAAAAATTCCTTTACCAAATAATTTCCTTTGTTAATCTATACAATTTTTCCATGTGCAAATCCATTTCGGGTAAATCCGTGGCTAAAATTACCTACTAAATTTTTTTTTCTTTGTTAATTTTTCCATGTGCAAATCCATTTCGGGCATAACCGGGTTAAAATTATCTATTAAAATTTTTTTTTGATAATTTAATTAATTTTTCTATGTACTAATCCATATCGTGCAAATCCGCGGCTAAAATTATTTGCAAAAACAGGCAATTTATGTTTCTCTTTTCTATTTTATATGTTTTCTTAAATAAATATCTATCTTCTGAAACTATTTATGATCAATTTCTAAAATTAACCAGTATAATATAACCTTGCGCACATCCATTTCGGGCGCATCCTTGGTAACTAACAAATCAAAGCTGAGAATAACAAATCACTTCAGTGCAGTAAGAACGACACTTTAAAACCCTCTTGTTGTACTCAATTTGCGCTTTTGTTTTCATCTTTTGTTTTCATATTTTGTAATCTGGCAATCTTTCTTCGAAAACATTTTTAAATCATTCTTGAAAAATTTTCTGTCCATGTAAGTTGATTTGATTTTACTACTCGCTTTATAGTCCCCTTTTTAATGTTTTTTTTTCTTCTTTTTATTTTATTTATTATCTGTTTTTACATGTTACTTATTTTAACTTTTTGTGATCTATTTTATTTGTTGTTATTTTTATAAAATA
This sequence comes from Parasteatoda tepidariorum, assembly GCF_043381705.1. NCBI lineage: Eukaryota > Metazoa > Arthropoda > Arachnida > Araneae > Theridiidae > Parasteatoda > Parasteatoda tepidariorum. The sequence goes on from NC_092210.1 coordinate 28,067,557, forward strand.
AATTTTTGAGTGCTCCTCACACTATTGTATTAATATATTTTGCTTCGGCTTTATTGATACAATATCAGAAAGCACTCTGTTTTGCGGATATAATCGTGTGGGCTGAAGAAAAGATTATATCTTTTTTTCCGGTTTTTCTTCTCCGGTTTTTTAAATAAAATTTCACCTTTTTTTTTTTTTTTTTTTTTTTTTTTTTTTTTTTTTTTTTTTTNTATATATATATATATATATATATATATATATATATATATATATATATATATATATATATATATATATATATATATATATATATATATATATATATATATATATATATATATATATATATATATATATATATATATATATATATATATATATATATATATATATATATATATATATATATATATATATATATATATATATATATATATATATATATATATATATATATATATATATATATATATATATATATATATATATATATATATATATATATATATATATATATATATATATATATATATATATATATATATATATATATATATATATATATATATATATATATATATATATATATATATATATATATATATATATATATATATATATATATATATATATATATATATATATATATATATATATATATATATATATATATATATATATATATATATATATATATATATATATATATATATATATATATATATATATATATATATATATATATATATATATATATATATATATATATATATATATATATATATATATATATATATATATATATATATATATATATATATATATATATATATATATATATATATATATATATATATATATATATATATATATATATATATATATATATATATATATATATATATATATATATATATATATATATATATATATATATATATATATATATATATATATATATATATATATATATATATATATATATATATATATATATATATATATATATATATATATATATATATATATATATATATATATATATATATATATATATATATATATATATATATATATATATATATATTTATAAAAAGTTTTGATTCATTTGTAATGAAATCTACTCTGATATCTATGGAATTTAAACACATAAATAATACATAGCAATGAAAAGTAATATTTTAGTAATTGAATATAATTACTTCCAAATATTTATTTAGTTAATAAAATAACGTATCCAAATAACATTTTCAGAAACTACAACATTATTTCGAATAATGAATGCTACAGACAACTAATAAAAAGAGATATACAGCATAAAATTGTAAAATAGAGGAATAAAAGAAAATTTGTCACATAGAAGTAGAAGTAGCTAGAACTCATATATCACAAACAGAAACCCCCCAGATCAAATCAAGCGTATAAATATGATCGAGAAAATAGTCTCCCTGATGGTATATTTGACGTATTTTGCAAAATAAACATGGTAGTAATACATAGAAAACGAAATAAAACTGCAGGCGGCTGTAATATTTTCCCGACTTATAGCTAAAATCTGAGAAACAATAGAATCATCTATCATGTAATATAATGGCCTAGGAAGAATAACAAGTTGATGAATTGTGGGAATGTATTTGGAATTTGTTTTTCTGCCTTCTTGCATTTATGAATTCCTCAACAGTTTGAATAACAATATTAAATGTTACAGAAACACCTTATTTTTATTAAAATAACAAATCTTAAAGGAAAAATACCGACTGATATATACAGTGCGCAATAAAAAAGTGAACATTCAGAATACTCTTTTGATCGAATGATCGTCTTTTCACTTACCAAGAGTAAGGTGAACAAATTTTTAAACCATGAATAAGACAATGGAGCGTCCTCAAAAAATTTTACAATTTTCAAAATATGAAATTCGAGATCACGAATCCGTTGAAAAAAAGGGTACTCGTATTCTGAAAAAATAAATCTTGTGTCTGATTTTTTTTCGCGTAAAATATCGTTTTCATTAATTAATTAGCATATATCAGGTGAGTCTCTCAAGTTATTAAAATTGAATCCTTGTGTCTGAAGATCCCTTGCATCAGAAGTTATTCAAGGCATCCAATTTTTTCTTATTTTTATAGCGTATAATGTATTGATTAAAAGAATAATTCAATAACTTTTGATTTTTCAATTGAAATTTCATGAGCTCAGATGCAACGTCAAGGTTGCAATACTTAATCTTATATACCCTTTTTAAACTATGCTGATGATTCAAGTTACAAAAGAAACAAAAAGGTACTATTTTAAAAATATCTTCCAGATTGTAGTCCATGTCGACCTTTATTATGAGGGTCAAGTATCCAAATACGTCCCCAAAAATGTATGATTTATTAGTAGTTTTTTGTGCCGTTTGTAACTTATAAAAAATCCTCTACATAAAGAGAATATAAGATTAAGTATAGCAACCAATAACATTGTACCTGAGCTCATGAAACTCCGATTGAAAGTTATTAAGACGTTCTTCGTATTATTACTTTTACGCTATAGAAATAATTAAAAAGTGGAAATCCTGAATAACTTCTGATTCAATTGATCTTCAGGTACTAGGATTACTCTTAATAATTCGAGAGCTTTCCCTTTAATATGTCAATTAATAAAAACGATATTTAACGTGGAGAAGTCAAACACAGAATTTATTTTCTCAGAATACACATACCATTTTCATCCAGCGGATTCGGAATCTCGAATCTCAAATTATTACCACAATCTAGACATTTAGTTCACGAGTGCAATTTGAAAGTTTGGAATCCTTAATTTTAGTTTTACTTTTTGCATATTCCGTCATACTTTGGGAACTTTTAAAGCGAATAAAAAACTTTTTTAATCGCAATTATATAATACCTATAGCCAAAGATAATTCAAAACAAAAGAATAATTTTAACAAAAACTTATTATTTTTTATTACTTTATTTAATATTAATAGAAACAAATTTTGGTTTGCAAAAGAAATAAAATTTTACTTCAGTTTCAAAACTTTAACTACAAGTGGTAAATTATAAAATTTAAATCAAATCTTTTGAAAAATCAATTATTCTATACATATTTTTTTGAAAAAAACTGAAAGTGCGATCACGTTAAAATTTAGCATTTCGCCAATTAAAGGTACATTCTTTAAAATAATGTAAAAATTTGTGTACCAAACAATTAAAAAAAAACAATATAAATAATAAAAAAATTAAAATAATTTTTTTCCATTAATTATTTTTGGATGAAGGAATTTTATAGTTGTGTGCTGAAAATTTAAAAATCGTTTAAAAAGTTTTCGAGACATTGCGAAAGATCTCGAAATACGCAAGATGCGAGATACGCAAAAAGCTTATAAGCACTAAAAAGCTTATAAGCGACGTGCTACGTCGTTTCAAGAGTTGGCAATGTTGATATTCGTTCGCGCTTGGAACTAGACATCCATTTAGCGTGCAATTAGATGCAAACAGGCTCTCTCCATAGAGATAATGGTTTTTTTTCTAAACTTGCAACAGAGTATAAGAGAAAACATATTTTTTATCTGATATCAAATTCTAAAATATCGTCTGTAATATTTAAGAAAGGGGCTTCGATCTATTAAAATGTGGCACTAACAACTCGAGAAGACTAGAAGGGAATATACCAAACATGTAATTAGAATCAAATTTAATTGGATACTTATGCGTGACGTCACGAGTGCGCATCGAACCTGATTGGCTTCTTAATTGACTGATGCATGTATTTACAAGGCATGACATTATTTGCAGGTAACCATTCAGCAACTTCGTTATAAATATCACCAATAGTTGCAAAATTTTTGAAAGTTCCCAATTGTATTTGGCACGCAGTACAATCCATAAAACAATGAATAATTAGCAACAAAGGTTGATATCTTCGATTAAACTTTTTTAATTATCATAATGCTGACAATAAATGTTATACATTGACACGAAAGGAAAACTTTTGTGCATTTATCATTTCCTTTAATAATAAGGAATTAAGGATAAGCTTAAAGAAATAGATGTAGGGATTAAAAACAATTTTAAAACTGGGTTTCTTTCTCCTCTTTAAAATCATTTAGAATTTAATTTTGAAGTAATATTAAGAAATTTATTAATTATTAAATTCTCATCATCATCATATCTGGTTAGACAGCCCAGGGTGGGCCAGTGCCTTCCTTTAAATTCGAATCCACTTCTCTCTACTTTTGACACTTGATCGCCAGTGTTTCTCCTTTAGAGTAAGGAAATCAGTCTCAACTGAATCCAGCCATCTCAGCCTGGGTCTACCTCTTTTCCTGTTCGTTAGGGGTTTGTATAATAGGATTAAATTCTACTAAAAGTCATAAAGAGTTTGTGAAGAAAAAGCTTAAATTATTAGTTCTCTTTATAGAAAATCTTCTTTTTATCACACATAATGCAAGGGTAAAAAGCTTTTGTTGTTTCATTCAACTTTCATGTTTAATGTAGGTGTTTAAATATTGTTACAAAATAAATTTATTTGATTTAATTTTTACAACTTTATTTCAAAAAAAGCATTTATTTTTAAAAAATAATGAACTTAAAGCAAATTATTTAACAAATACTTTTAAATTTTACAATTATAATGCGCTATATGATTTTTTCGTCTTTTCAATACCTACGAATTACTGGAGCTTAATTTTAAAAGTTTACTTCAGAATGGGCATTTATTTTTAAAATAATTATTTTTTTAATCAAATTATTTATTAAATATTTTTTTATTTACAATTATTATGCAATATATAGTGTTTTTTTTTCAATGCTTAACCATTACTTGAGCTAAATTTTATAAGTTTAGTTCAGAATGGGCATTTATTTCTAAAAATATATAAATGAAATTATTTAGTATATAGTTTTTATTGAACAACTTTTAAGTTTTCTATTATTTTTTAATGACTACCCATTAGTTGAGATTAATATTTACAGTTTATTTCGGAATGAGCATTTTATTTTTAAAATAATTTAAATCCACTTATTTATTACATGGATTTTTTATTTTACAATTGTTACGCGTTATGGATACATGTCTACCTTTTAATGCCTGCTCATAACTTGAGTTTCATTTTATAAGTTTAATCATAATGATTAGTTTATTTTAAAATCTTTCAGTTTCCATCAAATTATTTACTATACAGATTTTTTCTTTTACAATTGTCATACGATATATAATGTTTTTTTTTTCTTTTCAATGACTACCCATTACACGATCTTAATCTTTAAACTTTGGTTCATTGGAATGGGCATTTATTTATAAAATAATAGCACATGGAATGTTATTATTTTATAAATAAGTTTCTTAGCTTGGAATGGGCATTTATTTATAAAATAATTTGATTTCAATCAAATTATTAACTTCATTTTTTATTTCGCGCTGACCGGCCTGTGTAGGGGTTAGGGAACTGCCCTTGCATCAGAAAGGTTCTGAGTTCGAATCCCGGGCAAGGAATGGATGTTTCATTCATTCTCCGTACTATCTGTCTTACTGTGGGAGCAACGTTGACCCACCTAATATGGTGCCCCTGAAAGAGTGGTCAACAAATCTGCCCTTCAGATACCTGTATGCTAGGTCTTTCTCCAGGTGGGCATTGGAAATATTTTTTATTTTTCAACTTCCATGCGTTATATGTTGTTTATATTTCTTTTCAATGACTACCCATTACTTGAGCTTCATTTTATAAGTTTTAATCCTAATGATTAGTTTATTTTAAAATCTTGCAGTTTCTTTCAACTAATTTACTTTCTAGATTTTTTTCTTTTACAAATGTCATACGATATATAATGTTTTTTTTTTCTTTTCAATAACTATCCATTACATGATCTTAATATTTAAAATTTAGTTCAGAAGGGCCATTTATTTCTAAAATTATTTAATTTAAATCAAATTGTTTAATATATGGTTTTTTTTATTTTACCGTTTTCATGCTTAACATGCTTGCCATATTTTCATTTGCTATATAATGGCTAATATTTCCAATGCCCACCTATTACTTGAGCTTCACTTAAATTTAGTTCGAAATGGGCATTTATTCTTAAAATAATTTAATTTGCATCAAATTATTTCCTTTTTATTTTTTTATTTTACCATTTCATTCTTTATAAGTTTAATTCCGAATTTGCATTCACTTTCAAAATGATTTAATTTAACTCATATTATTTATTATATTGCTTTTTTTACAATTGTTATGTGCTACATAATATTTTTTCTTCTTTTTAATTCCTACCGATACGCGTTATAAATTTTTCATTTATTTGTATTATAAAAAAAATTTGTCTTTTTTTAATCTTCTAAGCACACTTCAAAACATGAATTTTCGACGGATATATTTAATTTAGTGTTTTACTTCAAAATTATGATTTATCCTTTGAAAATATATTTTTATAGAGAAAAAAAAGAAATATTTCCTAGCCTAATAGAAATATTTATGCGCAGAAAGCTTTTACATTACAATAGTATGCTGAATAGTAGAGAGCATTCATTTTTCTCCATCACATTCAAAAGGTGGAATAAATTGGAATCCAAAGCAGAATCTTAAATTGAAATTTTTACTTACCCCATGCACGAAAGATTGAGTAAGCGAAAGGACGCAGAGTCTGTAAAAGAAGAGTTAAAGTCTCCATGATAGAAGAAAAAATATATTAAATACCTCAGTAAAGAATAAATACCTCAGTAAAGAAATTTTCATGTCTCATACAATGAATTAACTTTTAAATGTATATTTTATTTTATGGTTTGAGTAGCCTCTTAGAGTAGTTCAAAAATTCAAGAAATACACCAATTATTTGTATGTTAGAACAGCTGTCTTCAATTTTTTTCAGCTAAGTGACCCTAAACGATTGATTTTCCTTTGGTAGAAACCAGACTTCAAAAAAGGAAATCAGTTGACGTTCATATGCTAACCAAAAATTTAAAAAAGCAACCTTCTAATTTATCATAATTAGAAGCATTTCAAATTAAGAATGAAATTTTTGCATTGTTTCATAATTAACAGTCTTAAAATTAGGTTGTATGTAAGGCAGTTGAATTCACAAATCCGCAGCCTCTTCTTTACTTTACTTCAGGTCTTTTTACTTTACTGCAGCCTGTGGCGTTTTCTGGGAAGTATTGATTAAATACCATATATTTTGTTATTATAAACCATCACTATCGTTCATCATTTTCGGGTGAATTACTATATGGTAATGCCATTACCATACAGTAATTCACCCGAATTTTTTTTCTGAATGCAATTCCAATTTTTTAAGTGATGCAAAAATTTGTAATGAAGCAATTTAAAATTTTCTCGAATGAATTTTTCCTGAATGAAACTGTAAACCTTTTATGACAGAGCACCCTGAATTACTTTTGGTTTAACAATTGAGTTTTCACGTACTAAGACTCATTAGGTGCTGTCATCTATGCGTGAATGAGAGGATCGTATTTTAATACCACAGGGTCACAAATTGACTTAAAACAAAAAACTGTGAAAAAATTTTAATTTTACTCAATACCAAAAAGTTTGACAACTATATGTCATATTTTTTAACAATAGCATAATCTAAATTATATTTTTGTGTTGTTGAAAAATTTTTAGCTAACAAAATAAATGATTCTGATAGAAAAAATATATGGTTATTAAATACAAGTGCATTTTTGTAAATTCCTTTAAAAGTTGTTTTATTGTCAATATTTATGACAATATTTAAAATAAATATTTAAAATAGTTTAAAATAATTTTAAATATTTTGGATTATTTTAAGGTGAGAAGTGCTAGCAGTATAGCTGCATGATCTGTAAAATCCATTTTTACTTTGAAAGTTTATGCCATAATTTTTACAGTAAGGTTCATTTAATAACAATGATTCAGTTATTTTATTGTACATACAGCTTTAAAAATCACAATATATCAGATTCTTTGTCCTGTAAAATTTTACAGCAAAAATGGATTGTATGGTAAAAAGTTCTCTCTAAATGTTTCTTACCGGAATTTTTTACAATGCCGCTATTTAAGGTTAAACAAAGTTAAAACTCTAAGTGACGTTTTTGCAAATTTCGAATCCTTGAAATCCACATCCGCACATTTATTTGTTTTACGAGTATTCTGTTTAAAAAAATAATTACCATTTTCTTAAAAAGTTAGTATATATAATACTGGTATATCTATTTCAAATGAAAAAAGTATGCTATATTACTACTAAATAACAATCAAATAATTTAAAAAGCAAAGCATTTCTTTTTGTATATTTAACTTCAAATTCAAAGGAAAATATAATTGAAAATTATTGGCATAAAAAACCTCTAGAACCTTGAATAAGAACCAAAATTAAATTTTGCGATATGTATTTAGAGAAGGGAAGCAGGTTTTATTTACATTTAATTAATTTTTGATTGAATAATGTCAGAACAGATTGCTTGATCAAATGAAATTATTGAACTTGCCTATTTGTTTTTTATTTTGAATCTTTGCAAATTTCAATCAAATCCTACCACTTATATTTAAATGCAGTTACATGCATAACTGAAGTTTAAATATTTATTTATTTCGCATAAGATATTATTAATTATCTTTTCTTACTTTCAAAGCAGTTTTCTAAAATATTAAATGACTTTTGAATTACAAATCGTCTGTTTACTTAACTATTGATATGACAAAACAAAATTCCACTGCATATAATTCAATTCAAATGAAAATGCTGTTTACTTCTTCACGGAAACCTTTCTTTCGATGTATTGAAAAATTCAATCTAACGTGTTGAGAATTTATCACAAAACGTCAAGAAAAAAAGTATTTGATGTGATTAAAATTTCTTTTAAAAAAGGATCAGAAACATACACTATGAATTAAATATTTTCGAAACACTAAATTTTTTAGCCATATATTACGCTAAAAGTAAACTTTGCTATATTTTGTGCGATGTGTTGTAAATATTGAGTCAGAATAAGATCAAATTGAATATTATGAAATAACATTTTTCAGTTGTGTATACATCATAATCTAAAGTATTTTTCGATTAGTCGAGCGGGACGAATTGTGTAAATATTATACAGCAATATTGAAAATAATTAAAACTAAATTTAACACTCTTATGACGTTTATTTAAAAAGTACCCACTCTCCCGTTTCTAGGAAATTGATTGTGGTGTAAACTAATGAAATGGAAAATAATTTATTTAAATTTTCTCAGTGGAAATAAACATGGCAGTTTTAATGCAAAAATTGTTAGGAATATATCAACTGACTAAATATTTGTCAAGTTCGATTGCATATCAAAATGTGATTTGTTCCTTAAAATTTAATCGAGCATACAAGTAAATATTTGGCAGAGACAGGCATCAAATATTGTTGACAATGTTTTATCAAACATTGTCAACGTTGTGCTTAAATAATGTTACGAAACGGTTTCCTTCCCTTGTTAAAAAATGCGTTTAAAAATTCACTTTTGCATTCATGTAATTAAAACATGGCATTTAATTATTCAAAGAAATTATTACTGCCCAAACATTTTGCAATACCTTCCTTTTAATACGGCTATATAAATTTAAAAATTAAATGCAGCAACGATTGTTGAATAAATTATATTCAATGATGCGTATAAAACTGCAGGTTTAAACTGCGGGTTAACTTTTACATTAACCGGCACTGTGTATCTTATTAATCAAATCAAAGATGATGAAGTTAGTATGGTATGGCGAGTTTATTATTTCTGCATTTTGTTTGAAAAAATATATTTTCAAACTTAAAAAAAAGTTCTCGTAAACTGAACTTCCTTTAAACTTATTTAAAGCTAAGAATTGTTTTCAAACTATTACTTATTTTAGATTGATTACTTTATATTTATAAAGCACGTCGAAGCAAATTTTTTTTAAATAACCTAACTACAAGATAATGACATTTCTTCTTTAAAAAAATATAATTCTGGAAAAAAATATACGGATTTTAAGCCATTCATGTGGTAAAGGTTTCAGTTAAAATGGTGACGATTTAGTGGAAATTCTGGTTATTTCAAAATTATAGTTTTCATTATTTTACAATTAATATAAAATATAAAACTAAGAATCAAATCTAATGAATAAATGCTTTTTATAAAAGTATTTAAAGTATAGTGATAAAAGAAATACCAAATTTTGCCTCATTTGCTAAATTTTATTAGATCTTGAAAAACATATTTTAATGTTTATTTTACGAAAATCAGTACCAAAGCACTTCGGTAAAAGTAATCAAGAGTTTTGGTGATCCCATAGTGACGGAAACAAGGTTAATTTTAATAGTTTTGGCAATTCTTTTTTCCTCAGTGTTCTATGGTATCGGTAGATTATCTCTTATTAACTTTGGTTTGGAAAATCAGTTTTCAAACTTAAAAAAGAATTTATTGAACTGAATTTCTGTTGTGTGACTTATTTTAAATTTAAAAAAATGCTTATAGATTGTGACGAGTTATGGACTGATTACCTTAAAGGAAGAGTTTGTTTATGTGTGTATCTCTCTTGTAACTCATGAACTGCTAATATAATCTTTAAAGTTGAACTGCTGCAGGGAGCATTCTTTATTTCAACCTCCAATTTCAAAGTTTTTTAAAGAATTGAATCACATAGTTCAAGAGAGAAATTTGAATATTAAATGTTTCGCATTAGCTAGTATCAGTCATAGATTTTAATATTTTTTTTACAAGTATTTAAAAGTTGTTTGCCTGCTTACAACTCTATTTAATCAAAGAATGAGTTAACTACTTGTTTTTTAAATATTTAATTGTTTTTGTTTAATATTTATTTGTTTTGTTTTTTTAATATTTAATGGCGACCATTAAAGTTAACTACGTCACCTAGTTAGTGTTTATGAATTCCTCTGATATTACGGTTTTTTCCTTTTTTTTAATATACAAAAAACAATTCTGGTAAAATTACCGCACTAAATTATGATTACATTTCTGTTAAGAAATCTATATTTCTAGTTAATAAAGTAAAAATATATGGTACTTAAACCCTTCATTTGGTAAATTTTCCATTTCACAGGCAACATTTTACCAAAGATTCTTGTTTACAAAATTATAGTTCAAACGCAAATGCGTAATATATGTAACGCAAATGCGGCTAGTTTCATCAAAAAGTCTCCCATAAAAGATAGTTTTTCATGAATCTCGATATAGGAGTTCCCTTGTTCTCTAGGTTTGGTTCAAAATTATATGGCTATGAAGTTGGAAACTGATAGTTAAAAATCCAAACATAGATCTGCTGTTCGACCCAGGTTATGAAATAAAGCATCCACATATAAAATATATTTACATTATAAGAATCTTTTTAACAACCTATAAAAAATACTTATTTTGAAGAACAAACAAATCACAATTAACATATTATAGATATTTGTGCCCCTTTAAAAAAACTTATTTATGTTACTTGCCTCATTAAAAAGTGGCAATAACTACTTTTTAATGATATTAGTTACTGACATAATAAAAAAACGAAACATTCATGAAAAATATTATGACAAAAAAATGTTACAAGCCAAAAAAAGAAAAAAACTCTGCACAGCGGGTGAACAAATTCTCGATAATTTTCCCATTAACGATTTCATTATCGCAAAGATGTGATAAAATTGACTTTAAGGACTGCTCTAAGCATAAAATATTTCTGCTGGGTAGAATTTAAGTGCCACTTAATGTCAAACACACTCAAATGTGCACTTGTTTTACATCTCCGGTGACTAACTTTTCCGTATCTTGGGCTTATAAGAGGATATAAATTAAGGCTTAACAGTTTCCTTAGAGAGAATGTGTATTTTCATTAGAGATTAACTTAACTGTCGAAGCGAAAAAACAATCTATATATTTTTGAGAAAAAAAATTTAAAATTTTTAGTTTGTTTACCAAACTTGCCGTTTAGATATTTTCTTGATTGATAAAGGTACTCAAAAAAAAAAAAATAAAGAATCCTATTAAACACGATTTGTAGTTGAATCCTATTAAAAAATTTAAAAACTTAGTAAATAAAAAAGAATTAAAAAATTAAAGTTCTGTTTCATTCCATTGCACTCTGTTAATTTGATAATTCATTACTTTTGGAAGATTAGAAAATTATGCATTGATAAATAAAATTATGTTTAATGTATTAAAAATACGAATTATCATTGTAGTTACTTACATTGTAAAAACAGGATCAAATTACTGTAAATAGTACCGGTACTCAGGGTGTCATAAAAATCAGATGTACCGTAATTATTACAGTAACAATTACCGTAAAATCACTTAATTACTCAAATTGCATGCATATTACTGTTAAAACTACAGTATAATATGTAACAAGATTTCAACATCAAAACAAATTAACATGTTTTTTTCATTTAATTTTGAAGCATCTGGAGAAAAAGGTAGCTAATAAACTTCATGAAAACTTCATATAAATTAAATTGTGAAGGTTAAACATACTATGTGAGAAAAAGAACGAAGTGAACATTTGCCATTTTATTTTTGTGAAGATTTTTTTATTTATTATTAATAATACTCTTCACTTTCATCCTTTCCATCTTTATCTCCTCTTTCTTATTCTTAAATTTCTTCCATCACTCCAAAAACTGTTTTTGGCTGGACTTAAACATTCAACCACCTTGAAAATTTATAACTTATCATCGTAGATTATGAGTAGGGTCACAATCAAAGGCTAAAATATTTCCACCAAACCCAAGTGTCAAATGTGAAGTCTACGAACCACCTACCATTTTTTAAAAACTCTGGCCAAAATTTATTTAAAGCCTGTTAACTGAGACTTTTCTCACAATCGAGAAAATGGACAGGAATGTTAAAAGGCTAGTTAACTACTCCCCAGTCAAGTAACTACCAAAAAATAGGGCAAGACTAGAGTTATATTGAATCTTCTTTTCTGTCGATGTCTTTAATACAAAAAGCAATTAAATAAGCTTAATTAAAATATTATTTAAAATAATTTTATTAAAATAGAAATTTTTTTATGTTAAGGAACAATAAAGGATGATATTGTAACACTACAGTTATTACAGAAAAAAAGTAACACTATCCCAAACACTTTGACATTATATATATCACTATTTATCACAATTGTAAAGATGTTTTTCGTTTTTACCGTGTTTTAATTTATAGTATTATTATCTATTTCATGAATAAAAGGTGGGGCTCACCAAAATTAACAAAATTAAATCTTCAAGATACGATCAAAAGCAATGTTTACACTTTTGAAAATCAAAAGGGAACTTTTGTCTGTGTTTATAATACATATAATTATGTACCAAGTCGTGTAAAAGAATATTGAGTATATTTGGAGATATTAATTAGAAAATTTTTTAATTAGGAGCAGTTATTTAAAATGACAGGCACCCCACAATTTTATCCAATACTCATAAATACGATTTAAAGAAATGCTTTTTGAAATATACAATACCGGTAAAAATCCGTGACTGGGTAAATACACGGAGAAAAAAACTCTGGTAAAATTACCGTACTGCATGGTTATGCAATTCGGGTAATATTGTTGACGTATCCCTGTTTAGGCAGAGGGGGTGCGATTGTTCTTGTTTTCCAGTGGCGCCATCTATGGCCTAGAATGCGACTTCTGCCACACCATACATCGCACCCGTTTATAGGGCGGACCCATTCATACATCCATTCATTCATCCACAGATCGTAATTTTGACCTGATTCAGAGAATGATCGCTCTCCAATCCAGTACCCCAGAGGTATTGATTTGTTATGGGAAAATGGAGGAATTTTGCGACTCGACAGATTTAACGTGCATCAGGCACTTTACTACACAGGGAGTCTTCGGCCGGCGGGGTTCGAACCCACGAACTGTCGGACATGAGCCCAACGCCCTACCGACCAGGCTATCCCGGCCCAATTCGGGTACTAAATGCCATAATACTGGTAAAAAAATATATACGGTAGTTAAGACATTCATTTTATAATTTTACCGTTCATATGGAAATGGTGTAATGGGAGTTCTGCTTTTCAAAATTATAGCTCTTACTACCACACATTTTGTAAAAAATACGAAATTCAAAATTAATTGATCCTAATAAATTATTTTTATGCCATATTCTAAGATATCATTATAAAATTACCAAATTTTATCGCATATTAGAAAATCTCATTTTATTGTTAATCTTACCAAAATCACTACACTTAAATATATTCCGGTAAAATATACCGCACTCAGGGTGCCGGTACTTTTTACGGTAAAATCCATTTTTACCGAAACCTGTTACAGAAAAAATCTGATATACCTTAATTTTTATAGTAATGATTACTATAAAATTGCTGATCAGTTTAATTAAATGAATATTACAGGAAAAATTATGGTACAATACTTTACGGTTTTACAGATGATGATATGGAAAATGCGGAAGATGTACCAAAAGTGCCGGTACTGTATGCCGTAGTTTGATCTGAAATTTTTCGTAGTGAATCAAAGCTCTTCGGTAAAAATTACCGAGATTTTTGCTGCTCCCAAAGAGACAGAAACAAGGTAAATTTTACCATATTCTGATGGTTTTTTGACTTTTTCTTCTCATTGTACAATCACTAGTATAATTATTCTCGCTTACTCGCTTTGAAGCTATTGAATTCTCTTAAAGCTATTTGAGTAACTAACGCTATTGTTATACGGCGTCAGATACACAAAATACGAAGGCTGAATAATGAACTAATGTACTACGTATGTAGAAAAAGACGCTTTCCTTGCTTGAAAGCAAAATACAAAAATATTTTTTTAAATCTTGACTTGTTTAGTTGAATTGAAATTTTCACCTCTCTCGTTCAACAATTAAATATATGTTTAACACTTGAAAGACGAATGCGGCCAATTTGGCCCTTTTCTTTTTTTTTTTTGTTGCTCTGCAATTGAAGAAACAAAAAGTGTCGAGTATTTCTGACTTTTCATAATTTGATCAAATGTAAGTGCTCTTAAGTAAACATTAATGTGTTAGCATTACAGAAACGTATATATAGAACCCTATACCTAGAATGACAGGAGGGGCTACAGTGGCATTTTAGGTATTTTGGTAAGTATTCCATAAAAACAGGTAGGTTTTGGGTATAAGGTACCCTTTAGGGTAAGTATAAGGTATCCCAGTTCCATTTAAGACACAAGAATATTTTAATATATCGGTAATTATTAATCGGGGAGAAAATAAAAATCAATTTCCTTAGAAACAAATAAGTATATAATATGTTTTAATTAAATTAATTATTGTACTTTTATGATTTTGAATGTTTAATTGATCCACACTCAAACAAGAAGGGCCTGGTTGACCCCTTCAGTCTTTCCAGGTATATAGCAGTGCGCTGACCTTCTAGTCTTAAATACTTAGAGAGAAAAAATTAAACTTTGGGAATTAAAATGTAAATGTAAGTAGCGGAATGAATTTAATTAAATTATTTTTAGTGTTCCTCTGATGTTTTTCCCAGTAGGTGATATATTTGTATCCAAAATTGCAAACGTAAAAATCTCTTCGTACTAAAATGATTTGCATCCTTATGAATAATTGATAAAACGTCTGATGAACTGAATCTGATTTTCCACATCTACAATTTTAATAATTATATTTTTCACTTAGCGATAAAAAAGAAAACGGCATTATCAAACGTTGGTATTTTTATCTTTTTCTTAATCCTCCAGATATTCAAAAATGTATTATTTTTGCACAATAATACAATATAATTAAATTAGGACTCAACAAGTAATTAAAAAATCAAAAATCCTTAGAGAAATTGGATTAAATACAATATAAAAAAGAAAAATGAATATTTCACCAGTTTGATCATCAAATCTTCAACTGAACTGCAAATTATGAACCTAAAACAAATCAACTAAAGAACAAATTTCTCATTAAAATAATGATCATTTGGGAATTCAAATCTTTTTATAATGAAACGAACTTTTTTTTTTAAATTTCTCGAAATCAATTACTTCTTTCTTAATGTCTCTCTCTTCTTTGAGAAATTCGTAATCATTAAGAAAGAATTAAAGAAATGTTTTTTTTCCACAATTGCGTAAAAAAAGTATTTTTAATTCTCAAATTTAAGTACTTAATGCAGAATTTTCTTGAGATAGATTGAAACAAAATAAATATCTCTTATAAGAACAGCTAATTAAAATTGCCTATTCCGTAATTAAAATATTGTATAAAAATTATTAAAATATTGTTTTATTGAATATTAAATATTTTATTATTGTTGTTTAAGTTTTGTAATAATCTAAAGTGCTAATTAAATAACAATTAAATTGATTACAAACAAAGTAAAATGGCTTTCTAAAATGTTAAATAAAAATGATTAATTATAATGCACAATTAAAAGAACTAATTTTAAATTTCTGACTTTATGTTTTAAAGAATCGTCCATTTAATTTAAAAGAGTCGTACATTAATAATTTGATTTCTTAAGAAATTTTCGATTTATTCAGTTAAAATTTTGAATTTTTTCATTTAAGACAGCAGACTTTAAAATTGTGTAAAACTTTATGTACACAATTTGTATACCATTCAAATATTTTTTTGTGCATTATTAAATAAAATAATTAAAAATAATAAAAAATTATAAAAACTACTTTTTACATGGAGTCATCATTAAATAAGCGAATTCTATAATTGTGTTCAAAACTATTTGAATTCGCTAAGAAAGTTTTGGACTTATAACGAAGTTCCAAAAATTTAAATCAACATTGATAGGACGCTATATATGGGGATAAACACTTTATGGCAAATGCTGATTTCCCTCCATAGACAATTTGAAACTTAAAAAAGAACCAGAGGATAAAAGTTTGGTTAAAACAAACAAATTATGGACCAATTTACCGTTTTTTTTATTTTATGGAGCTCCAAAAAGCTTGTTAATATTTAAAAATAACTTGACAATAAAATACGGATTTATAATATGATGGAATTTGGGGAAATGTGACAATGTGTGGTAATTTATTAAAGATACCTTAAGATATGGCATAAAAATCATTTATTTGGTTAAATTTACTTTTCAGCTCTGTATTGTTTTTCTTTTTTTCTGAATGTGTTTTCATAAAAACTACAACTATGGAAACTCAAATTTCGGGTAAACCGTTACCATATGAACGGGAAATTTACCAAATAAATAACATAAATACCGTATATTTAGACTGGATTAACCAAAATTAAGTTTTTTATGAAAAGAAACGTCATACCAGTTGACACAGTAAGGTAATTATACCAGATTTTATTTTCCGCAAAGAGAATAGTGCGTGAATGCCTGACGTTGACATGATTTACACCTGGCAAAGTCCTGAAAATGAGCACCTGTTATTGAGCGCTTAAAACATTTCTTATTCTCATGTTTTTGAAGCGAAAGAAGTTTTTAATCAAGTATTATCTGATCGCTTCAGTTTCTTGGAATTATTTATTTAACTGTCCAGGGAATTAGTAATTACTATGCTTGATTTCAATTATTTGTAAAATTACTAGGCATGCCCAGGTGTCATTCAAATGTCAATGTAGCAAAGGTACATCTGGAATATTTAACTGACGGATTCCTGACAACTATACCATGTGAATGACACAACAGATCGTTAAAAAAATTCTGAACTCATAGTTGACAATAACCATGATTAATTTAGATAAAAGGGGAAAATATAATTGTAATTCTTTGGGGAAACATCTTGTTTTGTTTGCTTGATTCATATTTTATGGAGACAGCCCAAACTATTTAGAAACAAATAAACAAATGCAACTCCATCATAAAATGTTTTAAGCACGCAACAAGTATATACGTTATAAGGAAACAATTGCATTAAAAATATTCCTAATTAATTTAATAATTGAAAACAAATACGCTATTATTTTAAGTGTTACAAAAAGGGAAAAAAATAACAAAATTTAATAAGTTAAAATTCATAAAAGCTATCTATCTGTTATCAATTTTTCCAATAATTAAAATAAAAAAAGTTATTACTCAGATTAAAGAAACTTAGTATTTTGCTTTAATTATTTTGGATCCAATTAAAAATATCTAATACATGTACATAATCTAACTAAATGTTTCATTTTCTTTATTGATAAGAAAATTAAAAATGATAAATTAAAGAATATAGGGTGACCCGCAAGTGATGTTGCTAACTTCTTAGAGAAGAGAGCACATCATAAGGATTTCGAATTGCATAGGAACCCCTTACCGGAAAAGTTATCGCTACGCCTCTAAGTGCACTCCCCTGTTTTGAACTGCTTCTCTGTGCCCCTTTTAACCGGTACTTTTATTTTTCTAAAGTTTTTTTATTTTATGTTTTATAATAATAATTGCCGAAAGTTGGATTCAAATTGAATTAACTTTTTTTCTTAATTGAGTGATTTGACTCCTAACTGAGTATTTCATTTTTCGGGAAAAAATGCATTCAAATCTGGTCTGTGTTAGCGGTTCCTTACTAATTGAGCAGCTGACTGGGCAATGCAGTTTTCGGGGAAAAAATTCATAATCTGTTCAGTGTTAGCTGTTTTATCTTAGTGGAATGATTTTGCTGCTAACTTGGCGATGAATTTTTCAGAAAAAAAAACATTCAAATTGGTTCAATGTTAGTGGTTTTATTTTAATTGAATGATTAAGCTGCTAACTGGGCAGTGCCTTTTTCCGAATAAATGCATGCAAATCGGTTCAATGTCAGTTGTTTTATCTTAACTGAATGATTTGCATGCTATATGGTAAATTCGTCAAATCATTAAATTACGATTAAACGGCTATTTCTGAACTTCTTATGCGATATTTTTAACAATAATTATTAGAAAACATTAAAATATCAAGAAGTTAAGATATTTAAAAAAAATAAAAATTCAGTTTCAAAGACACTTGGGTGACTTATCCATATAAGTAAAGCACACCTAGCTGCATAACATGTCATTTCCTTGCATGGGTTCCCATGTCATTATTTCTCTTTACTATATGCTACTAGAAGCTTGTCGCACCAATTACAAATCAACCTGTATACACAAATACTATAATGTGCACACTGTAATAACTATCTATTTGCATTTCAGATTTGGCAATTCACAGTTCCAAGAAAGATCGTATTTTTTTAAAATAACTACAATGTCTAATGTTAAATTGAAAAATAAAAGCGAATTTTCTATTTTACTCTCAAAATATGTCAGAGCCAAATAAATTATATTTGCGTTCTAGTTTTGTTTCAGATACATTTATTATTACAAAAGCGTTTCCAAGCTCGTATTCTGATTCCTTATAAATTGCTTCCAAAATGGCTTCCTTAAAAGCAACCCATTCATCGCATAGTTAAGCATGAAATATTATCAAACATAATTATTTTACGTATTTAAAATGTAAATTGATGAGGCGCCATTAGAAGTTTGATAGATGTTTCATGAACAGAAATTGAACACCCAAATGAGTGGTTATTACAAAATTTTCTCATAATTTTGAAAACTATGGATCTAACATGACATGAGATATTCAATTAATAAAATTTTCATACAAAGTTGAAAAGTTGCATGCGTTATAGATTTTTTTAAGTAGCACTTTATCAGGAAATCAAATAAAACGATTTACTATTTGAAAATTATTGATTGTTAGCTTTAATGAAGTGATTAAAGCCAAGAAAATCCATTGCATCAGTCTTATTAAAATTAAATCGCAATATTACGAAAATAGTACTCCATATTTGTACAGTCAAACTCGCTTATAATGAACTTCAATTTAACGAAAACCCGGATTTTAACGAAAAGTCAAAATATTTTATTGTTGTAATGTTAGTCTATTGAATCAAATTCCAACTTTAACAAGTGAATCCCCGTTTCAGCGACCGATATTTTCGTGATTTATAAAATTTCTGAGTTTTCCGACATCACTAGCTCAACTTATCCTTCCTTAAAAAAATTCGTTCGATATTTCGAAGACAACTGATAATTAGTAATGAGTCATAAGTTTAGCGGAAAAGTGAACATTTTTTCTTATAGTGGGGTACGAGTAACAGAATTTTTAGGGCCATAAGTTTTATTCGAAAAATATAACGAAACAAAGAGACAATAAGACATTTCAAAGCAAATTTGTTAACTTTTTTTGTACTGCAAAAAAAAAAAAAAATCATAAATTGAGTACTACATTAATAATTTAGTGAGTATGTATGAACTTTTGAGATTTTTCCCGCTTCTTAAAAGCATTTAGTTATAACAAGCAAATATTGGGGCTCCTTCGCACTCGGTTATAACGAGCAAATATTGTGGCTGACTCACACTCTAGTACATTAGTTTACCAGTTGTATTAGTTGTTTTAATAAAATTCCTTGCACATTTATACAAAAATAATTCACTATGAAAAGAAAATTATACTGAGAAAGTTGATTTGTTTATTTATTTGAAGTATATAAAGTTCAAAAAATTCTTCGAATCTTTCATATTAAAAATAACTCACTGTAAGAAAAATACACTCCAAAATAATATTAAAATTAGATTTTAATACGAAGAATATTGTGTATGATTTATTTCTTTAAAGTTTTTAAAGTTAAAAAAATTATTTTCATCCCTCTTATTAAAATAACTCCCTATAAAAAAATTGCACCCCATCTAATAATCATTTAAATAAAATCAGTTTACTTTTTGAGACAATTTTATAATTAAATGATGAAGAAAATAAAATGCATTCTGTATGCATTAGTCAAATAAATGCGAACTTCATTTAAGTGCATCATAATTAACATTATATCATAAATAACATTATAAAATTTATTTGGAGGACATGTTTTTAACTATTTTAATGCATTTACAAATTCAAAATATATTGTTTTTGCTTCGTTAAAACTCCATTTCATTTATTACCCATTTACATTTGTGTTATATATAAATTAAATATAAATATATTAAAATGTATATCGATAAATATTCACATATAAATGCATAAAAAACTCAACAAATGAAGAATTCTAATAGGATTTTAAATTGTTTCTCTCAGTCATTTTGTTTTAAAAAAGTAATACTCATTATTTAAAATGTTTCAGATTTATTTTATCAATTATAGAAAAAATGTTTTATTCACGAATTAAATGTAATTGAAATCTGAACATGGATTTATGGATTTGTACAATGCTTTTACTTGAAATCTTTTCTATTTTATAGAAACATTAAATTTTTTTTAAATTTTGCATTACATCGTTATTTTTGCAAAGTTTGACTTTCTATACTAATATTTAGCAAGAATTCTACTTTTATTAATTTTACAATGTTTTTTTTATTTGAATTAAACCTTAAAATAAATAGTTTTATTTATTGCTCATTTATAAAAGAAAAATAATAAAATGGTCAATACAAACAATTTTTCTGCAATATTAGATATTTGTTTCAATAATATGATACCTGTAAAATGTTTTAATATTTTGATACCTCCAATAAGTCTAATAATTTGATCCCACAAATTGATTTTGATTTTAATTGCTTTGCTAATTTAAGCCTATAAGGAATTATACCCATGTATATTTAATTTAGGTATCTGGAACACATTTTAAATTTTGGAAAAGGACGCATTTTATTTGACGATAATATAGTAATAAATTTTTTCTGTATCCATTGTACTAAGCGAAAAAAAACATTGCCATCGGGCGAGGAGCTAAAATTACAATTTGAGCATTCTAGCTAGTCAGATGGAGGCTAAAATTCAAATTCAAATATACCATTGCTACAGGCATAAAATTAAAACGAAATAACAAGTTATATTTTATTTCCCTAAATGCAATAATTGTTTCCCTATTTTCAGTCTTTGAAGGTTTTTAACAATCTTATCTTTAAAAAAGTATTGTTCATTCATATTGAATACAGTATAATTATTTGAATAAAATTATTTCTAAAAACATGAGCTTGATTTTTCTAAGTATCACTCAATGTACGAAAATTAAATGGCTATTTTTATTTAATTATAATCATAAGCATGAATGTTTATTCATGTGATTTCAAAGAACAGCTTATAAACCCTTGAAGGTAGAGAAGAAAACAGCACAAATTGGAGAAGAACAGCATTAAAATACATACTGGATTTGAAACACATACCCTTTACGCTTCAAAAAGTTTATGCTTTTGGCCGCGAGGGTCAAATGGTTAGTTTAAAAACAACCTGTAAATATTTGCTACACACTTTAAAAAACACTCATAATACAAAGTTTATTTTTCTTTTAACGATGTACATATTTATGATTGGATTTTCTAGGAGGAAAAAAATCTTGTGAAATTACCGTACTGTATATGATAATTTCATTTCTGGTACAAAAAAAAAAAAAAAAAAAACCTCCAGTCATGACTCCAGAGTTGCGATTTGGTTTTATAAACCATAAGTCTGATTAATAAAACTAAAATATTCAGTATTTAAACCATTCATTTGGTAAGTTTCTCGTTCATATGGTAAAAGCTTAACGGAAATTCTGGTTTTTTAAACTGCTCTTTTTAACACACATTTAATAAAAATTACAATACTAAAAAGCAGACTTAGCTGAATAAATGGATTTTATGCCATGTTCTCAGGTATCGTGATAAAATTGCTAAATTTCACCACATTTATCAAATTTTATCACATATTAAAAACCATATCTTATTGTTATTTTTACCAAACGCATTACTAGAGTGCTTAGGAAAAAATTTCCGAGACTTTTGGTGTTCCCATAATGCCCAAATACAATAAATTTGATCATATTCTGGTAGTTTTGACCATACTTTTTTTGTGTTATAATATTAACGGTTATTATTTACAATTTAATGAGAGTTCCGCTTTCAGTATCTTCCATTTTGTCCGTTTTCTATAGAAA
Source organism: Parasteatoda tepidariorum (assembly GCF_043381705.1). NCBI lineage: Eukaryota > Metazoa > Arthropoda > Arachnida > Araneae > Theridiidae > Parasteatoda > Parasteatoda tepidariorum. The sequence goes on from NC_092210.1 coordinate 28,090,323, forward strand.
GTAATTTCAAAAATCAGCGATGTAGGAGCATTAGATATCACACATCAGTACTTCTTCATTTTCTAAAAGACTTGTTTGGAACTAAGAATTTACTGATCCATGACAAAGCTTTATAAAAGAGTGAAACTTTATTTTTATCTAAAGTTTTCAAGAAAAGGATTTACTTTAAAGGTAAATTTTAAAATGTACAGTGCTAGTAACCATGATTTACGAAAACAATTTTTTAAGTAAAGGTTTTTGGGAATTTAATCAATGTCAACCAAACTTTTATTTAATTTTAAACAAATTTTTATTTTAAAGCAAAATTAAATGATATTGTCAGTTTACCAGATCTTTTTTTTTTCAGAATACCTGAATGCTAATTTGAGTATTAATTAAGTATTTCAAACTTATACTAATAGTGGATACAAACAATACTTACCAAGAAAATCATTGGATTAAAAAAAAGACTAAACAACTTTCATTTATTTATATAATTTTGTCAGTCCTAATTCAAGCCCAAAAACAGCGCAAAAGACTCAAAAATAATAATCCTATTGTAAATAATAATTATATACCTAATGCAGAAAATCTACACTTACTTATACAAAAACATTTTAATTTCAATATGGAACATCTAATTAGGAAAAAACAAAATCATATAAATTGAATCATACCTTGCCCATCAATTTCAAAAGGTCTTGGATAAAATCTACTTGACCTTATGATAGACTTGTCTGCAACTTTAAGTGCAAATAATAATCTTTTCATTCCTTTCATTGTCTATAGATTTAAATCATATTGTGTACAGTCCTGGATCTGTTTAAATTTATTTTTATAGTGTCTCGACAGTATTTTTTTAAACTACTTTAGTGAATTACGCGATCTTGATTTGGAAAAAGTTTGATAACACTGGGATTTCAAGGAATGGGATTTCAAGATCAGATGTTCAACAACCCAAATAATATGACTAAAATCTAAAATATATTTTTATTATTTTTTCTTAAAATAGCATTGATTTAATTATAAGGTTAACAGATTTGATAATGACAGCTTTTTATATAAGTCTGAAACAACCAATTTCCACTTGAGCAGCAATTTTCAAGCATATCCAAAGCCTATTATGAATTTATGAATATTTTGGACGATTCAACAGAGTCCCCGCAACGATTTTCAGAGCCAAGGGGCAAGAACTTGGTGAACTATAAAGATCTTCAAGCTTTTAATTTTCAACCGACTGAAGGATATTTGTGAGGGATGGGAAAATATGAAATTTCTCAGCTCAGCACAGATCAAAAAATATTTATTGAATATAAAACAAGCTGCTTCTTCAGGTAAATGCCCATCAAATCTAGTATCATTAAGTTCCAGGAAACTTTCAAAAGAAAATGGTTAACTATGCCTAATAGAGTCCTTTGAGTTTAAATAAATAGCTCAGATCTATTAATGAATGAGTTGTCCAAGAAATGATAGGGTATACTTTGGGTAAACTCTGTAAGCAAGAACCTTCCTCAGTGCCTATACAAAAATTTTGGTAGAGAAAGTAAAGATACAAACACGTGCAAGGTAGTTTAACCAATAGGGACAGCGAAACAAGTATGAACAAGAAAATAAAAAGTGTATATAAGAAACAGGTGTGAAGGGATTTTATAGGAACCGAAGGGTGCAACAGTTTAAATTGAAATAGATTTTAAAATATTGGGAAATGGTAGGACACAAGAAAGATCATAAACTAAATTATTAGAATTTTTCAAAAAGTGGAATGACTTCCAGAAATAAAGTTCGGAACATAAAAATCAGAGTTGAAGGATTTCAGCAGAAGAAAATTCAAACCTGTGATCTGAATATTCTGATTTTAGACCTATCTTTCGCGTACTTTCAGTCCAGGTTTAAGGTTGCACTGAGTTTTCTTAGTACGTTCAATATACGCAAAACCACATTAACATGAAATTTGGTAAATACCCCAACTATTAATCTCAGCAATACGGTCTTTCAGGTTGTTGAAATTTAGTTATTTACAATATTAACTTAATATTACTGTAAGTTATGAACTTCATAAAAACACCGAATTACACTTTCCTAAAAATAAATGGAAACGTTATTTGCGTTTTTTTCCTTATTACTTAAGAAAAACACATCATGAATTGCTCAAATACGAAAATATCACTACCGTTTCATTTCAATTAAAGAAGATCCATTAAAGACAAAATGTGTGTTTAGTGATTTTGCAAAAACACGCAATAGTGCTTAATAGTTTTCACAATAAAATACAGCTGTTATTTGAGAACCACGAAAGAGAAATATGCAATAAAAGTGTTAGATATCTATGTTTGTATCTCTACTTAAATAAAGCCGTTTCTAGACCAATACTTGGTTGCTATATATATATATATATATNACTTGGTAAAAAACTTGTATATTCTGCAAAAAAGTAGTATTCATAATCATCACATTTACATAAGACAGAAAAGGGAAAAATCTTGGATAGTGAAATATATTTTGAATTTTAAGCATTTAAAATGAATTTAGTTTAATAGTAAAATTACGAAATAAAAAATAAATGATTCAATTTAAAATACAGTTTACATCATAATCACAGTTTTTATTATATTTCTAAATTGTAAAATTTGGTGAAAACGTGCATATTCTGCGAAAAAGGAGTATTCATAATCATTACATTTACATAAGACAGAAAATAGAAAAATCTCAGATAGTGAAATATGTTTTTAAATTTAAGTATTTAAAATTAAGTTAGTTAATAAGTAAATTTACAAAGTTGGAAAAAATTGAAATAATGTTCATTCTAAAATACCGGTTGAACCATTATCTCCGTTTTTAATATATATGTAGATTCTTACTCAAAAATTAAGTAAAAACGAAGTGCACATACAATATACAACGCAAAAAATAGCATTCATGATCATTTATTTACACATGACGAAAAAATGAAAATTATCAGACAGTCAAAAAGGTACATTATTTAAAATGAATTTAGTTTAAGAATAAATTTCCAAAGTTAGAAATAAACATAAATGATTCATTTTAAAATACAGGTTTTATTAAAATCACCGTTTTTAATATATTTATAGATTTTTAGTCAAAAATCGAATTAAAGAAAAAGTGTACATATCATGCAAATATAATGAACTACAATGAGGAAGTTTGAAAGGACCGAGCACGTGATAAGCAGTTTAATCACCGAAGAAAAGTTCGAGGATTTGAAAAATGATTATTAGAAGTACAACAGAGTTTCAGCAGGTAATTAAACTTGATTCGATATTTTCCATCCTTCTATTTTCAGTAGTGATCCGTTTGAATCCTATAGCATTTTTGTGTGTGTATATATATATATATATATATATATACACACACAAAAATGCTATAGGATTCAAACGGATCACTACTGAAAATAGAAGGATGGAAAATATCGAATCAAGTTTAATTACCTGCTGAAACTCTGTTGTACTTCTAATAATCATTTTTCAAATCCTCGAACTTTTCTTCGGTGATTAAACTGCTTATCACGTGCTCGGTCCTTTCAAACTTCCTCATTGTAGTTCATTATATTTGCATGATATGTACACTTTTTCTTTAATTCGATTTTTGACTAAAAATCTATAAATATATTAAAAACGGTGATTTTAATAAAACCTGTATTTTAAAATGAATCATTTATGTTTATTTCTAACTTTGGAAATTTATTCTTAAACTAAATTCATTTTAAATAATGTACCTTTTTGACTGTCTGATAATTTTCATTTTTTCGTCATGTGTAAATAAATGATCATGAATGCTATTTTTTGCGTTGTATATTGTATGTGCACTTCGTTTTTACTTAATTTTTGAGTAAGAATCTACATATATATTAAAAACGGAGATAATGGTTCAACCGGTATTTTAGAATGAACATTATTTCAATTTTTTCCAACTTTGTAAATTTACTTATTAACTAACTTAATTTTAAATACTTAAATTTAAAAACATATTTCACTATCTGAGATTTTTCTATTTTCTGTCTTATGTAAATGTAATGATTATGAATACTCCTTTTTCGCAGAATATGCACGTTTTCACCAAATTTTACAATTTAGAAATATAATAAAAACTGTGATTATGATGTAAACTGTATTTTAAATTGAATCATTTATTTTTTATTTCGTAATTTTACTATTAAACTAAATTCATTTTAAATGCTTAAAATTCAAAATATATTTCACTATCCAAGATTTTTCCCTTTTCTGTCTTATGTAAATGTGATGATTATGAATACTACTTTTTTGCAGAATATACAAGTTTTTTACCAAGTTTTGCTATCTAGAACTATAATGAAAATTTTGCGTTTATGATGCAAACTGTATTTTGAAGTGAATCATTTTTTTTTTGATTTTGTAATTTTACTATTAAACTAAATTCATTTTAAATACTTAAAATTCAAAATATATTTCAATATCTGATTTTGTATCTGTCATATGTAAATAAATGATCATTGAAACGGAGAAAAAATTCTTTTGAAAATACAAGGGAAAAAGTTTATATTCTAAGATTTTGAAACATTTTTATGTCATGGAACTAGACTATAAATCACATTTGAACATTAAAAACGCTAAAATAGCTTTCCTTAACTTTGTCAAAGCTCAAAGAGAAATATTTCCTCTCAAAGAAAATATTTTGACACTTGAAAAATATATTTGTATTACGTACATTTATTATGTGAAAAATTGCAGTCAAGACTTTAATGATAATAAAGCACATGCTAGAGTTAAAATAGTTAGAATAAATCTCAATCAGGTAATATTAAAATATGTACGCACTTTAAATATTTATTTGCAACGTATGAACCCTAATTGAAATTTTTAGAATTGTTTAAAGTATTGTTAAAGGCAATAATTCTGAGTTGGTTGGAAATACATTACCTAAAGTTATTTTTCGCTTACAATATTAAAGTTTCCGTTTTCAAAAGGTTGCTTGAAACAAACAGGGAAATCAAAACGTAATTTAATAAATTATATTGTTTCACCATTATGGATTCGAAAAGTTACGTTTATTTTAACCACTTCAAACTTAAATAATTAAAATTATTTGTAAAATTATTTTGAGTTTCATTGTTAAAGTTAAACCGTATACACATAAAATATTTTATTGAATATTCGTATTTTATTTTATTGGGTTCGTAAACTCTGCTGACAGACCGTGAGTTCACTCTAACAGGTATAAGCAAAAAGACCAAACTATAAACAAATTAAAAATTCGGTAATTAGAATCCGTAAATGGGAGAAACAGATATTGTTGAAAAAGATTATCAAAACTAGAAGGCATCATTCAACCAGGTCAACTGAGCCAATCAATTGTAATTGTAACAGTGAACGAAATGTTTGTGGCAAACACCTACACTTCTTTGTGTACTATCACTTTCTGCATTTGTCTTGTATACAATATGTTTCAAAATATATTTCTTTATTAGCCAGCCCTTCAGCCAGTTTTTTCGTAACTAAGAATTTTTCCTTATTAGAAAAAGATATATATTCCCTAATAATGAAATGTACCTTCAGTATTAAATTATATATGAATCCGGGTTAAATTTGAGAAAGGAGAAAGATCTAATTGTTTTATGAAACGTTACAGTATAAGAAATAGTGAGATTTACTATTTCAAAAAAAAGAGATAAAAAGACTTCTAAAGAGTAATCTTCTTTCAAAAGTAGAAGCATAACATTTTAAACATACGTAGAATTACTAAGATTTGATGAATATCAGGTTGCTTATGATGTTTTAATGAATATTAGGTTGCTTTAAGGAATATTAGGCTGTTTTTTCGTAATCTGGTAAAATTACCGTACTGCACGGTACTGATGTTTTGGGTGGAAAAAAAATCATAATTCTACAAATAGAACGAAAATATACAGTATTTAATCCATTCATTGGGTAATTTTTTCTTTCATTTGGTAACGCTTTACTAGTAATTCCAATTTTCAAAATTATAGTTCTTTTTACTACATATTTAGAAAAAATGCAAACCGAAAAATAAATTTGACCAAATAAATTATGCTTATGCAAAGCTATAATTTATCACGTTAAAATTACCAGGTTTTGCTACGCATTACAAATTTTATCACTTAGTTTCAATCACTATTTTATTGTTGCTTTTAACAAAGTCACTTCCATGGCGTTTCCGAAAAAATTATTGAGCTTTTTGTTGTTCCCATCGAGATGAAAACACAGTGAGTTTAACTATATTCCGGTAGTTTTGACATACTTTTTTTACTCAATTTAATTAAGTTTATTGTTATTTATTATATTTTTATTATTATTATTATTTATTATATTACAAATTTTGACGTTACCTTTTGCTTTATACAATCAGAAATTTTTATTGTCAGCTTAATCATTTTAAGAATTCTTCAAATATAGTAAATCTAATATTCATGCATTTTTTTTCTTTTTTTAGTGTCATAAAATTTACTGGTGAAAAAAACCAAGTGATATATTATATACATTGTCTTTCGTTTTGAATATATCTCAAGAGAAAAGAAGCCGTTACTTTTTTCATCCCAACATGATATTCTATTTCGAAAAGCAATAAAATAAGAAACTAAAAACTCATTGAAAAAAATAATTTAAGAACAATGACATTGTTGATTACTATAATTACTTTAACTTATTTGTTTAGAAAATAAAAGCTAGTTATCAAGAAAAAAAATTGAAAGTAATTTGCATTAAAAATAAATGAAAATTACATTTTGAATAGTATACTTGAATAATTTTTCAATAAGTTAAAAATAATATTCACGGAGTTATATTTTTAAAGTGTATTATAATTGAATTTATTTTCTTTCACATTACTGTTCAAATCTTGTAAAAAAAGAAAATGGTTTGTATTCCTTCTGTAGAAACAAAATCTTACAAAGTTAACATTTCTTTTCTTATTTTACAAATTTGAGCTTGCTCAAAAAAATAAAAACATCATTCATTTACATAGTTTTTTTTAGTTTCTTTAGCTTTTTTTAGCTTTTTTAACTTTTCGTTTGATAGCCGAATTTAGTTTTCTCAACGTGTAAATGTGTTCTTTTCATTGCTCATGAAAGTTTTAGAGAATATTTTATTTTTCTGAAGTTAAATAAATTCAACAAAAAACATAAAAAAAATCATAAAATAAAAAGCATTCTATAAAACCTTTATTAAATTAGTGCTAATCAAAATCGCATTAAAAGTGGTATATCAACATACTACATACACCTGTTCATATACTTTTCTTTCTTATAATTTCGTTATTTGAATATTTTCTGGAATATTCTCTATTTTTAAGAATTCTGGAATATTCTGGAATATTCTCTATTCTCTATTATTATATCTCTATTCTCTATTCTCTATTTATTTATATTTTTAAAAATTTTAAAAATTTTATTATAAAAATTTTATTATATTTTTAAAAATGACCTCTTTGAATTTTATTCAAAAAACATTTAGTCAAAAATATCACATAATTTAAAATCGTCTTTGACATAATGCTATTTTAATTATGACGTTGCACATTAGTATGTTTTCATTAATTATTTCTGTTATGCTAGTACGAATAAAGTTTTAACTCAAAAAAATATTATTATAGTATTTTTTACGCGTGTTTGAAATTTTATAGTGATTTATTTTATTTTACAACCGTCGTTGAACAGCCGACTCAATTTTGGGTTCACTGCTACCAACGTTCAACTCCGTAAACATGTCATTTTGAACCCAATTCATAAGACAAGGGAACTCCTGGATCAAATATTGGGAGAAATTTGCTTTCGTGGATAACTTTTGATGGAACTAACCCGCATTTGCGTTACATGGAGAGGAAATCCTACCACGGTTAGTCGGAAGGCTAGAGGATTCCAACCCATGATGCCTCAAATACTGAGGATGAGGATAGGAATCTTACATCTACACTGTGGTCGGTGCGAGCCGGGAGCGGAATTCGTTTCAACCAGTCATTTCTGGGATTCGAACCAGGTTCACCTCATCAGAAGGTGAACGCTCTATCCCCTGAGCAACAATAACTGTATAGTAACTTATTATCAGGGCTGTCCTGAGGGATTCTATTTTATTTTGATCATTTATTGATTTTTATTTTATTTTATAATCGTTGATGAACAGCAGACCCAATTTTTGAGTTTACGACAACTAATGTTCAAGTCGGTAGCCCTGTAATTTTAAATCTAATCCTGAAGACAAGGGAGCTCTTAAATCTACTATAGGTTGAATTTGCCTTCGCGGAGGACATTTTTTGAAGGAAGGATCCAGCATTTACGTTACATGGAGAGGAAAACCTAAAATACCTCCCATGGCCAGCCAGACAGCAAAGGAAATAATACAAGTTCCGTCTACTACTGAGAATATTTTACTTTATCGCTGTGGTTGGTGCGAGCCGGGTGCGGAAGGAGATATGTCCAAGGAAGTTTCGAGATTATTGGTTTAATAGATAATAGCTTTTTTTATTTCATAATCTCTACCACCCCCTTTATGGCATTAACATCTCTGGTACTTCAACTCTCAAACTGATTATGTTACAACTCTAACTTAAAACAACTGTAATATGAACTTCTTTAAAAATACACACAAATAATGCTGTAATTGGTATTTTACCTGTATGTAGGAACATGAAGTTAAAAAAAGCGTAAATAAAATAACTTAACTTTAACTAACTTTACTTTAGCAGGAAAGAAATTATTTTTTTAGCTTGTTCTGGGAAAAAATCATATCAAGTTGCAGAAACCTAGGTTTGAAAAAAATTGCTGTTTTTTTTATAAGTATCTAGAGGCTTCGCATGCTTAGATTTTCTGTTAATTTCCTATTAAGAGCAAATAATAGTTCTTTTATATATTTGTTTTTTCTTTTATCTTTCTATGATATTTTTATGTATTCCTCTTTTTATATGCCTTAATATTTTCAGATAATTGTTTATTATATTTTTTTCTATTTTGCTCTCATATTTCCTTTTCTTAAGCTTTTACAGACTTATATTTCAATCTCATTATTATTCTTAAAAGCTTTTATATTTTCTAACTTTAATTACGCATTTTCTTTTTTTCTCTCTATATTTTACTTTTATACTGCTTATCTTTAAAGTTTTTAGATTTTAATTTATATATTTCCCTTTGCGCAGCCTTTTCATATCTTTATTTGCGTTCATGTTTCATCGTTTTCTTATATATTTATTTCTAGATATATTTTTGTAGTTATCATACTAATACCAAAAACTTTTCTATTAACGAAATCAAAATAAGAATTTTTGGGCAGGAAAACATTTTGAAAGATCCATTCAAATGAGACACGTGTCAAAAAACAGTGATGTTTGCTTCTCTAGATCAAAGTAAAAAAGTTTTACTAGTTAGTAATATATAAACTAGCAAAAATAAAAAATATAAAAGAGAAAATATGAAAGCAATGAAATAAACGGAGAGGAAAAAATAACATTTTCTGTAAGTTCCTTTATTATTTTTTTCAATATAGGCTATCTATATTATTTTTTTTAAAGAATATTTTTTGGTTATTATTGTACAATTCCGCTATATAACGTGCTTTTATGTCAGGCTGATTTACCAAAATGTAACTAAAATATGAAGTTCGCCTGGAAAGTTAAATTTCACAGACCGAAACACGAAACAAAATAAAATTTCCCGAAAAAATACATTAGCGAAAATCCATGTTTACTGAAAAATACTTTTTTCTCTTCATAAGATTCACACAGGATTGGAGAAAAAAAATTCTGCTATAATTACCATTCTATATGTAATGATATTTCTTATAAAAAAAACAATTCTGATATAAAAATAAAGAAATAAACGGTATTTAAACCATGTAAATTATAATTTTTCCACTCAATATGGTATTGGTTTACTGCTAATTCTGCTTCTCAGAATTAAAGATCTTGTTTCCACGCTGTTAGTAAAAATACAAAACTGAAAAATAAATTTAAGCGAAAAAAATGTTTTCTTGCTTGAGCAAGCCAGACGTTATAATTAAAGTAAATGAAGGCATTGTGTATGAATTAACCATTAAAAAACCATTTTATTTTGAATTTTAAACCTTTTCATATTTAACAAGATGAATGAAATTTTTTCATAGTTTTATCATTAATAATCTAAAATTTGGTTTTATGTTCAACAGTTGAATTCGCAGTCTTAGAGATAAATTTAGTTTAGCTAAAATGACTATTAGGAAACGCATTTCTTCATTAAAGAATTCAGCAATTAAATTTTTATTCAAAAATAAGTGAAATACTATTAAATTTTTTCTATAAATTCATATCGTTGTCAGAATTTCTCATATTTGTTATTAGAAAATGGCAATCAAAATAAGTGAATAATGGATTATTCGTTGGATCTAAATATAATTTCAGATTTCAGAGATATTAAAAAATTATTTTTAAAAAATACCACATATACTAAAGCCTTTAAAAATACCACATAATGTAAAACCATATTTTGTTTTCAATTCTACCAAAATCATTACCAAAGCTCTTCGATAAAAATTACCGAACATTTTGGTGTTTCCATGAAGACAGAAATTTTACTATATTCTGGTTGTTTTGACAATACATTTTTTTTTTCTCTGTGCGAGAATAGTAAGACTTCTCATACCTTGTGCTAAATTAGGCTCATACCTTGGGCTAGTATCACAGTGTTAAAGATATGTATAGAAAATTGACAACAGACGATGAAATTCTTTAGCTGAACGAACAACGTAAGAAATAGTTGGAGCAAGATAGGGACAATGTGGTGGAAGATCAAACACCTCTTAACAAAACTTCCACAATGAGGTTTTTGTAGAATTCGCCATATGAGGTTGAGCATTGTGAGAAATGCAATATATTATATATGTAAAGATTAAATATCTCATAAAAAACACTTTTTAATTCAAAAACTATATCAATCGCTTAAAAGAATTTCTAAAGAGTTCAAAAATGATAATTGAGTGAATAAACGTTTTAAAACACATATGTTTATGCATCTACTATTTAAAAATACCAACAAAATTCTTAAGTAATTTATATTACATGATTTAATATAGTCTTGAATGTTTTCATGAATAGCACTCATGAAATGAGCAGTTTTTATGAGCAGTTCTTAAAAAGTCGGAGCGTAACAAATCTGACAATTAAGCTTACAAATGCCGACCGGCCTGTGTAGGGGGTAGGGAACTGTCCTTGCATCAGAAAGGTTGTGGGTTCGAATCCCGGGCAAGGCATGGATGTCCTTTCCTTCTCTGTACTATCTGTCCTCACTGTAGGAGCGATGTTGACCCACCTAATATGGTGCCCCTGAAAGAGAGATCAACAAAATCGCCAATGGATGTTAACACAGGTGGGCATTAGGACAAAAAAAGCTTTCAATTAAGTTCTGACAATTAAGTTTAAATTTAATTCATAGTAAAAATATTCAAGTAAATTTAAAACATATATTACAGGAATTTACATAAGTTATAATTATATGTACATTAATGGATTACTGTATATATATTATTCGTATAATTATATATATATTGCAGGAATTTATATAAATTATTGCAAATGTTTCGTGCTGCCATTCATGCTGCTAGCTAATCCAACACAAGACAAAAAACATTTTAATTGTAATTAGATGTTTCGAGAAATAAACTGTATGAGTACGCGGGTGTAATCACGGTAAAAAGTACCGGCACACTGAGTGCCGATAATTTTTACCTTGATTTCATCAGTGTACTCCATTTTTGTCACACACACAGAGCAAATTATGTAACAAAAACTCTACGTAATTTTTACAGCAATAATTTCTGTAAAATCACTGAATCACTGAAAAAATTATTACTTTAAAAATTACGGTATAATATTTTACAGTAAAAATGGATTTTACAGGAAAATTGATTTTATGTTTGCTGCACCCGAAGTGCCAGTACTTTATACAGGGATTTGTTTCTCAATATTTTGCTGTGTATAAAGTTTAAATAAGACGTTTGTTTGATAATCTATTTATCAAATCGTGGCAACAAATCCTCCTTTTTAACAAATGAGCAATGTCCTTAACAAATCAGCAATAGATAGGTCATATTTTACAGAATAAAAAAAATTATGAAAGGCAATTTGTGCTTGGATGTAAGTCTAAAAAGGAATAATTTTACCGAACAAAATATTGAAGTAAGTATTTTTAACATATTTATTCATTTTTAAAATATTTTTTTTTAGCATTCAATTATTTTTATGTATTTTTTTAATTTTATTCTAATTACAAGATAAGAAGCAAACATACAAGAAGTATTTCTGTTACTTTGTAGCAGATGGTCCAGGATGGTAACCATAGTAACCATGAAATTTATTAATCCACTAAAAGAAACAAAAAAAGCTCATAGAACTGAATATGCAAACAAACAATGAATATAGTACACTAATGGGCAGTTTAATACAGTGTACCTGGGCAGTGTCCAGGATTATTGGAACAAGCTTTAAGGTAAAATATGGAACATCAAAAAGATTAAGATTTTCAAGGTTGGAAATACCATGGGAAGGTAGTATGACATGGACATGTTACAAAGAGGCACAAGACATGGATTATTGAAGTATTTATTGGTGACAGCTATCACATGTGCTGTGTGGGAGATGATATGTAAGAATTTCAAAAAAGATGTTCTGAGTTCCCCCCATTGCTAGTAATGATTTATACCATAAGTCCATGGATTGGCAGACTCACTCAAATAAACCTGGATTTTGTTGGATATACGCAGCAGCACAAACGATTTTTGTAACCAGATCCTTTGCGTAAATCAAATGCATAGCTGCCAGCTCGGTGTACCCAAAACATTGCATAAACCTCTGGGGGTAATGACAGCTCAAATGACTATGCATGTCTGGTTCCTTCAATGCTCTAGTAACCAGGGTTCGAATCCCAGCGATGGTTGATCATACCAAAATCAGCACCCAGCTGGCACCGAACACAGTGCTGACGTAAAATATTCTCAGTGGTAGATGGATCATGGATCAGAGTCCCTTTTCCATCAGGTAAACCGTAGGAAGATTTCATGGTTTTCCTCTCCATGTAACGCAAATGCTTAGTTTCATCAAAAAGTCCTCCACAAAGGAAAATTACTCCTATTACTTCAACCAGGAGATCCGTTGTCTTCTGAATTGGGTTCAAAACTGCAAGGCCACCGAGATATTGGTAGTCCTAAGCCCAAAACTGAGTCGGCTATTCAACGACAGTTATAAAACAAAAATATACACAATAGCTTTAACAGATCTTATAAATCTTTTCTAGCACTTTAAGTAAAAGGAAATAATGCTATCAATTATTTCAAAATGCTAAGATCTTCTATTCGTTCTTTTTTCCTAAAAAAAAATATCTCTATCATATAAATAAGTTCAAAACTTAGTGCCCTAGTTTGAAAAACTCCAGCAAAACTGAAATGATTGATGATTGTCTGGGTCAATCTTGAAACGTTTAAGCATCACTAAATATCCATTCCAGACTTGACATATTCCTTACGTTGAATTGATTCCTTGTCCCGTGTCCAGAAATCCTCGAGAAATAACTGTCCGTTGTCTAGTAAGAAAACTATGGTCATGTAAATTGATTATTCATTTTCGTCCTTTTACAAAACTGTTTGCGTTGATCACATCAAATAATGCTCGTGCAAATGCAAATTGTCTTTAGATTTACGTTTATTATAAATTTTCATTTTATTTTAATTAAAAAATGAGAAATAAACTGCAAACTATTAAATAAAGTGCATATGAACCCTTTTTTAATAAAGAAAATCTAAAAATTTAAATGCTTCAAATCACCATAGATGTAAAATAAATAGTTTCAAGCGGTAATACGTCACCCGATTGAAACATTCTTTTCAAAAATATATAAATTTCAAACGCTTGACGTATTTTCAACACGCAAAAACTGGCGTCCATTTTAAAAACTTGCCAGACGTGAATGAGAAGAAACAAAAGTGATTAAAAATATTAAACAAAAAGTTAGCCAACAAAAAAATGGAAAAATAAGGGAGAAACAAAACTAGAAAGACCCCAGCAGAACAGAGAGGGAAAAAAAGATGAAAGAAGAACACGAAAAACTACAGGGGCTGAGAGGAGCACACCAGGGTAAAATACATGTCCACGCGTTATGAAGAGATATTTAAGATCTAATGTCGTTAACAAGGCCAAATTTATATTATCTCACTCTCACATAATATTTAAAAAAAACTCAATGGCATCAAAACCTGTATTTAAAGCGTTATTAATTTAATAGAGTCGAGAAATTTTCAGTAACTGATGATAATCCAAAATTAAGATAGAGTTATTTAAAACAATTCTACAAATCAAGTAATAAATTAATCAACAGCGTCATCTCCTTACTGCTAAAGATGTTACTTAAGGTCTGGTTTCTTAAGGACAAGAGCCTTATCTGAGCGTCAGCTGGACGTCAACGTCCCGCTGACGCCAACAAAATACTGGCTTGTTAGCTCAAGGCCTGGTTTCTTAGTACTAGCGCCTTATCTTGGCGTCAGCGGAAAGTTGACGTAAAGCTGAAGCCCAAAAAATACTTTTTTGTTAGCTCAGCGTGAGCAGTCGGTTCAACGCAGACATTATCTCTCATTGCGCATGCGTTAATAACGTAAACAAATATTTATTTTGAATTTGTATTGATTTTGTTATTGTCGACCAGTGTTTTAGAGAGCAAATAATGACTTTGTCCAAGAAAAAGCACATTATAGCTGAGCTAAATGAAGAGTGCTATGTTTAATGAAGAAGCTATGTTTAATGTCAAAATCAAAATCTTGTCTGATTTCAATATGCTGTTGGATGTTGTCCGCCATTGCTTCTGTGGTTAACGTCACGTTGTAATCCAACTGCAGTTGACTTGGACGGCAATTGTTGTTCAAGATGAGCGTTCGATGACGTATACTATCAAACTCAAAAATGGACCAATCAGAGGTTAGCGCTGATTTCCAGCTGACGGCGTCCTGTCCTAAGAAACCAGGCCTTTAGATTGCATATTTCCTTTTGCTTATTGGTTGTAAAATTTCGTACTTCATCTTTTGCCAATTTATTTTTGGACTAAAAAATATTCCGCAGAAAATTCCGCATTAAATTACGGTAAAAAGGTACATTTTACCGTAAATTCCATTTTTAAGGAACAGAAATCTGATATACCGTACTTTTTTTAAGTGATAATCACCGTAATTCATTGAATCACTCTGAGTAAATTTTACTGTAAAAACTACGGTATAGTTCTGGTAAAAATGGATTTTACGGATGATGCACTCAAAGAGCAGGTACTTAAAATGGTAGTTTGATCCGGAATTTTTAACAATGTACTAAACTGTTATAGCTCAATGTTGCCCTTTCTATAACTACTCCACAATTGAATGATTTTTTGCTTCATTATTTGAATAAAAGATAAGTTGTTTAATATAAAATAAATGTATTCTATTGCGTTCAAAAAAGTCTTCAATCAACTTTTTAATATTTAGATTTTTAAATTCCTGATTAGGACTAATTTTACAAAACACAATAATAATTTAATAAAATACAAAACAAATAACAAATTAAAATAACTTAATAAAGATATTTTATATATTCACTATTTCGCTTTGTAGTAGAACCATCCCTTAAAAATGTTTTAATAAATTGTCCTCAAATGACATAAACATAATTTGGGATATATTCCTCGACTAGCCTTCCTTTGTCCTGGAATTTCCTAAAAAGCAATAATTTCTTTATTTTATATGTTTTATGAACGCTTTTATTGTTATTTTAATAGTCTTCTCAGAATGAAAAGAAAATATTTTAGAGCGAGATATCTCAACTGGTTTTAAAGAATGAGATTCTTTGTTTTGAAATATCCTTTAATAAATAAGACTAACCTTCATACTTTTAGAACAAATATTATTTCTACAGTGATTTGACAATCGAATATTTTCTTTGTACTAAAGTAATGAAATATTTAAATTTATTTTACCCGGGTTCTCATTTTTCCAAGTTTTATTACTGTAGTAAATTAAGAAATCTGATGGACTCTATGTAAATAATAAGTCAATAATAGCTTTGTTCGTTGTTTTCTTCTGTGGATTACTTTTTTTTACTGAACAGCACACATCAAATTAAACTGTTCTGTATATTATATTTTTTCACAAAAAAACAAAAACATGGGCAAAATAGAACAATCAATATAGGTTACAGAAACTCACTTATTTATATGTCGTAGACTAAATGGAAACTCCGACTCTTTGCAAATTGCAATGCTCCAGAAAGGCTTACTATAATAAACCTAACAAATTAAATAACTTCGGCAGTTGTTTTGTTTTTTAATATTTTACACTCAGTATGTCTTAGACTAAATGGAAAATCGGACTCTCTTCAAATTTCATTCGTAATGTGCCGATAAGGTTTACTGTAATAAGCATAACAAATTATATAGCTTCGGCAGTTTTCGAGGATGAACATATATTTTCCAATCAGCCTTACCAAATCTACCATTTCTTCAAAGTCGTCTAAATCTGACATTGTATATTAGTATAATTAAGAAAATATTAATTTTAGCCTCCCTATATATACAACAGAGCTTCACTCACAACTTTTTGAATTTTTAAGTGTTATATTTTAATACAGGTAATATGCTTTTAAGCGAGATAAATACACGAGCCAACCTGAAAAACTTTTGATTTAATGATTGGATTTTCACATACGAGGACTCAATTTTTATAAGGTGAGAAGGCAACCACAAATATGCTAATTAATTAGTGCAGAAGATATTTTGAAATACGAAATTGAAGACGAAAACGTACCTTTCTCTGACGGATTTGGATTTCTGATTACCAAAACATAGGGACATTGGCAATGTGGTCTCAATAGTTTGGTCACAAATGCGGCCCCAATTTTGAACCCCTTTATTTTTTACGTATTTCTCGATATCTCGAAAAAATTTTAAATGAAGTAAGCAGTTTTTGCACAGCCATAAAATTTGTTTATCCAAAGATTCCAAGCGAAATATAACATATAATTAATATTTATTACTTTATTTAATAATCGTCGAAAAACTCTTGAATTGTAAGATAAACAAATTTTACATTATTTTAAAGAAGGTATTCTAAAATTACAAAATCGAAATTTTAAGCGCAAACTGTCGAATACTTTCTAGGAAATAGAATTTTGAGGAAAACGTTTTGAAGAAAAACGTAAACGTAAGAATGAATCCTAGAATGAGAAGATCCGATCGTAAGATCAAAAGTTATTCAGGGTGATCCGTTTCTATTTTAAGTACTGTACATTTAAAACAAACAATAACCAAAATACTTATTCTCACTCATCCAGTAAACATTTATGAAGCCTAACTTGGAAGATGGTATGTGCAAGTTAGATAACTCAGAATTTGAGAAAACTCAGTAAATTTACATAAACATAAATAAGTCATTCAAATAAATTTACTTCTGTTATCAAAATATTTCAATATTTCCCATAGCATCCAAAATTTTGTTGAATAACAGATAAATGATATGTTTAAAGATAAACTCTCATCATTAATAATTCAGCAAATAACGGTATGAAATATAATTTCCTTTTCAATTTCCGAAACTGGTGCAGCTTCCTGAATTGTTTAAACATTCATTAAGCTCCAGTTAATCTATGGTGCATTAATATCCCATTATCTATATTTATTGAATTGAAAACAGTTTTATAAGGAATCCCTTTTGTATCTAATACATAGTATAGTTTTGTAGTAGTACAGATATCATTCTTTTTGACTAGTTTATCTTACTTTATCTTAAATTTCTCTGAAAATCAATATTCTAAGTGGTTATAAGTTTTTAAATTTGCAATCCTCATTGCTCCAATTTCTTAGAATTTTCTACTTAATGATGCATAACTAGTAAGATACATTAATAAAATACAATGACTTTGTACGCATTAAGAAAACTTATTTGTTTGCAACAATTAAATTGGAAATAATATATTGAATTGACGAAAAGGTGCATAAATAGCTACAATTTTATAAATGAATAATTTGTATTACTATAAATCAACAGTTATGTTTTTATTTTTACTTCTTTACTAAGGTAATGTTTTTTTTTTTAAATTTATTTTAGGATTTACAGTAAGAGAGTCTAAATGAAAAAGAATGACGAATATGTAACGTAAGTCCTCCTTTGCTAAAGATAATTATCGTTTAAGACTTGAGTGGAATTTTATTGAATAATTTTGTTAAAAAGAAAATGATAGTTTTTTTTTATCTCGCCCGATTATTTTCTTTTAATATTTTTTCTGGAGTTTTCATTATCCTTAGTTTATTTTTTCTTATTTACTTTTCCTTTTACGACAACCATAAAATTTTTCTTATCCTGAATTCAGAAATTTAGTTTTGCAATAAATATCAATAATATTTTGACACATAATGTTCTAATAAAGGATTTATTATGAATTGATGCATCGTGATCGGTAATAGTATCTAGCATTTGCCTTAACACTAGAAATACGAATGGGGCCTACTTGATCCCTGTTGTTTCTTGTTGCTCTGTAATTCTACAAATTACTTGCTGATTCTGACTTTTCCTAATTAATCCAATTTAAGTGCTTATTTAATCATTTATGTGTTAGTCTTACAGAAATAAGTACATGGAACCTTATACTTAGAACGTCAAAGGGGCCAGAGTGGCTCCTTAGGTATTTTAATAATTATCCCTTAGTTTTGGATATAAACCAACAGGTAGTTTTGAGCCTAAGGCACCCTTTATTATATGTAAGGTACCCTAGTTTCTTTAAAACACACTAGAGTATTTATATCTATGTATAATCGCCATATATCTTTAAATATTACTTCTAGAGAAAAGGAGATTCGATTCTTCTTCGATTTCGTATACAAATGAAAAAACAGATATTTCGTTTTATCAAATATTTTAGTTAACTTAAACGAATAGAATACCTTAAAGTTTCAATGATCATGTCTCTATATATGCTTTATTAAATTAATTATGATTATATATTTTAAGATTTTTGATGCCTTATTGATCCATACGCAAACTATCTGAGGAAGGTATATAACTTCTAGGTATATGAGATGTAGCTGCCATGGGCACGTGTCGTATAAGTGGGGCCACAGGAACACTGGTCCAAGGGAAAAGAAAGTCACGAGTCGTGGATTCTTCACATTGAGTTAGTCATTTATTTCAGGAAGGAATCACAATTCAACAAAAAAACATCTTCTTTGGAAAAGGAACACTGGATTAACTCGTGTAATTCATATTCGAGAACGCGTGTCTCCTTCTCTGCATGCTCGGCTGGCTATATCTCAAAGATCAATATATAAAATTTTACTATATCCTAATTACTATATTCGCATGAAATATATTCGCAACCTTAACAATCCATGGACAATCATGAAAATCAGAAAACGAGCACGCAGAGAAGGAAAGAGGATCTTACACCAAAATTTTCTCGTTCACCAACACCGGGCGTAAACACACTTCGAATTCTTGAATGATAGCGTTCATCCGGAGAACCAGCTAGGCTTAACTCCCGGTTGTAGTTACGATAAACTAGGTGCAAGGCACCGCTAAAAATTAATGTTTTTAAAGAGAGCAAGACACTGTTTCAAATTTGGGTGTATTGTGATAGCATCATCACAGTATATAACAATGTTCGGTCTTTTTAGTGTTAAAAGTGCTTTGTAATATACCGTTAATTTTTAAATCAACCAAAGTAATTTACAAAGGATGCTTTGTGTACAGTCAACACTTCTTCTTTTGATATGATAGCTCTTTGTGGGCCAGAACCTTCCCTACAACCTTCATCCATTCTGCTCTTTTTTTGCGATTGTTCTCTAGTTAGTAATTCTTATGATTTTTAAGTCCTCTTCTACACAGTCAAGCCATTTGACCTCAAACCTACCTCTAACTCTTGTTCCTATTGGTATGTAACATAAATGTGTATTTTCATGACATTTTGATGTCAAAATAAATTTTAAGTCACAAAAGAGTTTTTGAATGCCATGTTTTATCATGTTATTTAAAAAAAATTTTGTCTGCTGGAAACTGGAAGAATATTAAACAATGCAAACATCTAAAATACATTGCTTCAGTTACGTACCAACACTCCCATTTCAACTCAGTGCTCAATTAAAACGCAGAAATAATCTCTAGGGTAAATTAAGGTCCAAAGCACTGGTTTATTTAGTTTTATGCTTTTATTTGTCTTTGCGAAAAATCGAGATACTTTTTTCTGAATTCTTTATTCAAAAAGCTCCCTATTATTATCATTAGTTTAAGATTTAAATTCTATGCTTTATTGCGTTATTCTGTATATTGTTTGTCTGAAGCTAAGAGAATATTAAACAAATTTTGCAATGCCTAAGTTATGATTACGTGCCAACGCTTCCGTTTGAAATCAGGCTACTGGTTTAATTATTTTAATGGTTTTGTTTATTTTTGCAAAGAATGTAAGATAACTTTTCTAAATACTTAATTAGAAACATTATCAATTATTGTCATGTATTTAAAAAAAAAGGGATTGAAACGACAAAGCAATGGAATAATTTTTTTTTAAATAGAAAACTTAGTACTTATTGACTAAAACTGTACCAAAAGAAAAAAAGAAAAAATGTGTTCATAAAATAATGTATGGGTTTAAAGTTACAAGAAATGCAATGTGAATGTCAATATAAACAGCTACAACTCTTCCTGAAACATTGTGTCAATTTTGAATCATGAAATTGGTACTTTGAACAACAATACAGAACAAACTTGCTACCACCATAAATGGTAACTGATGACACTTATGTATTTCAAAGTTCTATATTTAAGGTCAACATAAGCATTAATTGATGTTAATTTCGGTAGCAATTAATGATGCGTAATAGGAAAACTTACAACTCAAAAAGAAGTGAAGTGATTGTCTCTAACAATATAATTTAACTCAGATTTAATTGGATATCTGTAAGTGACGGCACGCGTGGGTGTCAAACCTGATTGGCTTCTGAATCGATTAGGTCAACGTTTTACCCACGATGACGTCACCTCCAGATACTCAATTATATAGTTCGAAGTCGGCTTGGTATAAGATTTATGTGCCTCTTAAAATATTCTCTCAATATGCTATAAATTAAATGCATGTAGTCTTACATTATTTTTATTTAATATTTGCGTTAAACAAAGCGACAGCAGTCAATTTGAATTAATTGTCCGTTTACGTAGAACTATAGTATTCTTTAATCAAGTTTAAAAGGGATTGGTTAGCACGATACACTTCATCAACTTGATTTGACTCCAAATAATGGTGTCGCTAATTTGAAAGGAATTATAGTTCAACAGCTTAACTTTTCAACAATTCAACATTTATAGGAACCTTAAGTATACCGATAAATCAAAAAGTAAAGCAATGTTATGACATTTAAATAATAATATAGGTCAATTGGTTCACAAGCTAATACGAGTATAATCTGATACGATTCCTAGCCAGGACATAAATAACATAGAGATGTCCAAGCTAGAGGCTGAACTACATCCTTGAGTGAAGTAAATCCATCTTTTGTCATAATTTTGTGGTCTGTAATGGCAACTAGCTGCTTACTGTATTCCCATTCGATGATACGTATTCCCATCTTAATAGAAACGTATTTCTATGTGTTGATATCTGCCTAATTAATCGTAGATGTATTGACAGTGGAAAGGTAAGTGACTTTGCGGTATGATTGATAGAGTCTTCGACTGTGAGCGGGGTTCGAATCCCCGTGATAGAAGCTGGGTATCTGGTTGATTTCCATATTCTATCACTCGCCTTTTAGTAATTCAGATTTCATTCTAATATGATATCTCCGATGGTTGAAGAGGCGGAAAAAGGTCAATATTTAAAGGCCAGGAGACGATTTACAGATATCTTCTTTAATTCTGCATAACTACCAAATCCCCTGTGAATATTTCAGTAATTTAACATAATTTTTTCATTTTTAATTCTCTGTAACTTTACACGAGACTATTGACTGATTTACAAGTGATCCTCAAATAAAATAAAAAAAATTGTAGTGTAAAATGTGGCAAACTTAAATTAAATTTTCACCAAGTCCTTACTTGTAACATTATACGCTTTGATATTTTAAAACTATTTTTGATTTCGCTCGGTTACCGAATTCTTTAGCCACTGAAAAAATCTTTTGAAAGTTTCATTTTAAAAAGACAAGTATTAAGGAAAGTTAAAAATACCTACATAAAAGGGTTTTCTACCTTTAGAAAGAGGTATGGTGCATAAGATGAAGAAAAGCGTATTGAAAAAGAGTAAAAGTTTTGATACCGAAAAAAAAAAACTTTTCGCCGATAAGGATCCGGTTATATTTGGTTTTTTTCGCTTCAAATGTGATATTTGAAACGCAGTAAAAGAAAATACTTTTTTTTCTCTCAAGATTTTGTGACTGACGGTATCTTAAACACTGGGTAGCTTGGCTTCTTGCAATACATTTTAGAACATTCTTCCAGCGTAAGATTATTTGATCGAAATCGAATATTTCTTGAGTAAAGAAAGGGTTTTAAGTGAAAATGGCCCTTGAAGGATTCTAAAATTACTTGTAAAATGCAACGAACGAATATGTAAGATTTTTGGATGAGCAGAAATTAAAATATGTTTTTTCAGAAAATACCAGCATAAATCATTTCCTTTCTGCAAACTGTTTGTAAATTTAAAATTATATAGATTAAAAAATTAGATTTTCTTAAGGAGTTACTGCTACTAATACAGAGATACGTCAGAGGCAATAACGATATTCATTAAATCAAGTGACTGTTGGAAATTTCAAAGCCAGGTAATAAAAAAAAAATTTAAGATTACTATAACTTTATGATTCCATGTCTATCAAATAAATAAAATTCAACCCTGCATAAGTTCATGAGAAGTATACTTCCCACTAATATCATTAGATGCGTAAGTTTTTTTTTTCAAAATTCCCATTATTTGCTTGAAAGCTACGGCAATTTTAAGAACATTTTTGTCTCGAATTTTTCCCCCCTTTTTTTTTTTAAATAATGACTATTTATCTAGTGTTTAAAAAAAATTATACCTATATAAATTATATTTCTTTTTATTTTTCCACACATGCCGAATTCTTTTTCAAGCTCAATTGATTATTATTCTGGGCAATCAATAATTTTCATTACATATAAACAAAATGATTTTGCATAAATTATAAAGCATATGCATTTCTCAAGCTATAAGTAAATTTTTTGTTAAAAATACCCTAGCAGCAAAATAGCTTGGGCCGTCATTGGGCGAATATTCCTGAATCTTGACTCAGTAAGTGTTCATAGGGCCTTTATTTTTCCAGTATTAGCCCATCATAGAATTTTCCAATTCACCCGATATTTTATATCCATTATTTTACCAATGCAGGCCCTATATAGGCCATTCTAGGAAAAATATTAAGAAATCAAGACATCCCAGTATTGGTCTCTCGGTGCATGATCTTATAGGACCCATGGCGAGCCAATTTTGAACCCAACTGGGTCCAAGGTAAAATTGTTGCTAGGGTATCAAATTTAAAAAAATAAATAAGTAAATAAAGATTATGAAAGAATAGCAATCATGGAGGTTGGTTTGGGGTGCCTTCTATCATTTAAAAGAGAAACTGCATCATAGATATTAAATATTTTTTTATTAATTTATGTATTTAATTTGAAAAATACTGTCCATAACATCCAGATAGAGGTCCATTAACGAACAGCTGTTTAGGACTTTTGTAGGTCACTTAGTAACGCAATCGTTATAAAGAGGCAGCTTAAGCATATTAAAGCTGAAAAGGTAATTATTGAAGCTTTTAAATTTTTCTTTAAGTACAAGTTATCGTTCGAACATCCAATCAAAATAGTTAAAATATGGTAGTCTTATTCCAAAATAGAACCGTAATCAATAAGTTTAAAACTATCTCAATAAAGAGACACTGTATATACAGATGCTGTCATTAATCCGCGTCTGTGTACACAACACACTTTAGTACAATTGAACATGTTCTTGAATATTAGAATCTGCACACTTGTTTGAAAGAATAACATCATGCTTTTCAGACTATTGCGCGGGAAGGTAATTACTATTATTTAATTAATTTTATCATTATTATTGTTCTTGTTGATGATGGGGATTATTACGTTGTTTTTTGTTACTAGATTTTTTTTATTTGAAATTGTTAAGATTTATTGAAATTATTAATATTTATTTGAAATTATAAAGTTGTTTTGAAAAACAAGATTTATTTTGTGTAAAATATGATATGATGATTTATTTCAGAGAAATTTTAATTTAGATCTTGTGTGTATTATTTTTTTAAATTTTTTTCCTTATTCAATATTAAATCTTAAAATCATATTTTTTTGTTTAAATTTTAACAACATTAATATCGTTGATGATCAATTCGATTAGATTAGATAGATTAGATGAGTAAGATAGATTTGATAAGTAAGACAGATTAAATGAGATAGATTAGATGGATAAGTATTACTTCTCTAAATGAAATATATATGTTTTGATATATTTTGTTTTTTAGTTTCCTTATCTATTTCCAAAATTTTTATAATTTCACGAGCTTAAATAAAGTACATAATTTTGAATAAAGTACATAAAATTTTTATATATAAGTATGTATAATAAGTATATATAAGTATAAGTGTGTATGTACACTGTAAAAACTGTGGTGTAATGCCTATTCGAATTTAAAAACTCGGCAAATTATGTGTGATTTCAAGATAGCTCAGAATTGAGCATTCATACACACTTAAAAGTTAAATCTTAACACAAAATCATAAAGCTTGCAAAAAGCTCAGATAATTTTATTCCAGTCATGTATTATTTTTGCCAATGATGGCACACGTTTTGAAACAGTCAAAGAATCGATATTTTTTGTTTACTCTCGTGCAAAGATGGTGGACAATTAAAATCAGCTTGCAAGATGTAACATTTCAAAGAAATAAGTTAGCAAACTGTTATAAACAAACATAAATGCTCTTAGTTGCGCAATAAAGATAATTATGAGCTTATAAGATGATTCGCATAAAACTGCGACATATATTAAATAATTTTATAATATTTAATATCCATTTTGTTAATCCTTGTTTGAATATCTTACTATATATAAAAATCTAATGATGGTGTCGCAGTTTTCCATTGTTGTCCATGCTGTTTTATTGGCCATAAAATCACGTGGTATGATCCAGTTTTTCCTTCATTCATTTCCATATTATTTTGGTTGTCATCAGTACAAAATTAATAAAAGTCACACAAGTATTGTCTTTCTATAAATATTTTTGTATCCCTAGTTTAAGGCTATTTTCCTGTACTGCTATTGTTACGTTTTTAATTCAAGAGTTTAAAACTAAGAGAATTGTTTTGTTTTATTATTATTATGTAATTCCACGCTACATTTTAAGATAAAGTTATTTAGAAATGTAGTCTAATCTTATTAAACTAAACTCAGTGGCACGACAGCTCAAAGAGGGCCAAGGTCTACTGTGCCCATCTCAGTTTACCTGCCCTTGGGCTCTGGGGTGCAGGAGCAGATGTTTCGATTAGATAGTCAGCCTTACGCAAAACCGCCAGTGTTTAGTTCCCAAGCTTGCTTGGTGCTCATTTATCGACCTACTGAAGGGATGAAAGGCTGAGACAACCTTGCCCGGCCCGAGGATCGAACCCAGGACCTGTGGCACGGGGGCGCGAAGTTCTACCACTCAGCCATTATTAACCTCGGGCTAATTAACCTTTTTACAATTATTATTTTGTAAAAATAACATTTATATACTGTTATAAATTACAGTTAAAGGGATCTATTAAAGGCTTAAGAACTTAGCTATCAGCTTCGTGGACAATGAGATGCAAGCAAAATTAATATTTAGTATATCCGCCCGTTTCGTAAAAGAAAATATTAAATTACGGTTGTGAACTCATCAAATTTGTTTAAATAATATAAGGTAATAATCTAATATATATAATTCTCTTACGTGGCTCCCAAATTTTGGCTGTATTTCTTTTCCGTCGGTGGCAACGTTTGCTTTGTTTTGTTTACGTTATTATTTCTCTTACACGGCGACAAAAAAAACCTCATTACAACTCGCCGAATGGCAACGCTAGAAAATCGACCAATGATTGCCGCTAAAAATGTCACATGACAAATCTAGTTGAGGTGGCTCAACATATAGCGCTTTTAAAAACGGAAACTGAAATAACATTTTAATCTAATA